>NC_053398.1:49280597-49624008 GCF_905171765.1 Bufo bufo
AAATTCAGCCAAGGCGTGAGGGCCCAGTGGAGCGGCTCTTTATCATGGATCAAGTTCTCCACAGCCTGCATAGGGTCCATAGGTGGAGCCGGCAATTCCTCCTCAGCAGGCTCAGGCTCCATCTCCTCCGCCGCTGGTTCTCCTTCAATACAGGGCTTGAGGCGGTTCCGGTGAACAACTTGGGGAACTTTTCCTTCTCTGGAGACCTGGTATATGTGGGCTGCAGCATTAGGTATGGCAGTAACCAGGTAGGGAATCCTTTCCCATTTGCTGTCCAACTTGCTGGTCCGGTGGTTGTTTTTAAACCAAACCTTGTCTCCAAGAGCCAGGGGTCCCGCATGGGCAGTCTGGTCGTAGTCTTTTTGCTGGCGTTCCCGGACATTCTCCATGCGTTCTTGCACAATCTCCTTGGCATTAAGAAGACGCCTCTGGTGCTCCACTACCCAATCAGTCCTGGGCAGTGGGTTGATCACATCCGGCACTTGTACCCCCAGGGAGTAATCCGCAGGTAATCTCCCTTGTCGCCCAAACATCAGGTAGAACGGGGTGTAACCGGTGGAACAATGGATGGTGTTGTTATAAGTGTACATCAGTTGTGGCAACAGAGTAGGCCAATCACCCCTCGTATCAGGGGGTACTGCTCTCAGCATTTCAATGAGAGTCTTATTCATCTTTTCACAGAGTCCGTTACCTTGCGGATGATAGGCGGTGGTCCGGACTTTCTGGCAGTTGTGCAGCAGGCACATCTCATGGAACAGCTGTGACTCAAACGCAGACCCTTGATCGGTGAGGATCCTTTCTGGACAGCCGTAGGGCAGAAGGAAATGTTTCCAGAACGCCTCCGCTGTAGTCTTGGCTGTCAGGTCTTTCACAGGCACTGCTACGACAAACTTGGTGAAGTGGTCAATTATAGTCATGGCATATGTATACCCAGAGCGACTCGGCTCCAACTTCACATGATCAATCGCGACAAGTTCTAAAGGAGCTGTACTTACAATAGGATGGAGAGGCGCCCTCTGGTCATGGCGTTCAGTCCGCCCCACAGCACAGGCAGTGCATTCTCGGCACCATTTCTCGATATCTTCTCTCATCCCAATCCAATAGAATCTCCTCCGTATAGTGGCCTCAGTTTTTTGCACCCCGAAGTGTCCGGACTGGTTGTGGTACATGTCCAGTACCAGGCTGGCATCCCGACGTGGCAGGAGAATCTGGTAGACTCTATCACAGGACACTGGATCCAGACTCCTTCTGAGCAACAGGCCTCTTTGAAGGAATAGTTGGTGGCGATGTCTCCACAGTCTTACTAGTTCTGGGTCTGCACTCTTCCTCCGGATTCTCTCAGGGATTTTCCCACTGGCAAGGAAGTCCAGCAGTTTACCCAGGACTCTACTTTCGGACTGGAGCTTAATCCATCTTTCTTGATTGCCTCCGGACTCAGGATCATCTGAGGAGGGAAGATCAGCAGCAGGGAGATTTTCAGTACGGATATTATCCTGCTGGGCGAACTTATTGTAGAACGCAGGCATCTCCACTTCTTCCCAGGCATCTTTTAGATCATCTGGGGCCTCTGTAGTGGGAAGCCGCGACAGGGCTTTAGCATTATCATTGGAGCGGCCTGCCCGGTACTTCACAGTAAAGTCATAGTTGGCAAGGCGGGAGGCCCATCTTTGCTCCAGTGCCCCTAACTTGGCCGTGTTCAGATGCGCCAGGGGATTATTGTCCGTGAAGGCAACAAACGGTGTGGCAGCGAGATAGTCTTTGAACTTTTCAGTCACAGCCCACACTAAGGCAAGAAACTCCAGCTTGAAAGAACTGTAATTCTGATCATTCTTTTCAGCTCCCTTCAGGGATCTGCTGGCGTAGGCAATTACCCTTTCTTTGTTGTCTTGCACTTGAGCCAACACGGCCCCCAGGCCTCTTTTACTGGCATCCGTGTAGAGGAGGAACGGCTTCTGATAATCTGAGTAACCCAGAACAGGGGGTTCAGTCAACTTCTTCTTTAGGATTTGAAAGGCAATTTCCCGTTCTTGGTTCCATTCCACAGGAATAGGGGTTTTCGGGCTCTTCTTTGGATGCCCCCTCAACAGTTCCTGGATGGGATCCGCAATTTGTGCGAAGTGCGGGATGAAACGCCTGTAGTACCCTGCAAAACTGAGAAAGCTTCTCACCTCTTTTACGGTCGTTGGAGTAGGCCAGTTTCGGACAGCAGCCAGTTTATCAGGATCAGGCTGTATTCCATCGGCACTGACAATGTGCCCAAGGTATTTGACCGCTGGTTTCAGCAGGTGGCACTTGGATGGTTTGATCTTGAGGCCATATTTAGCAAGAACTTGAAACACCTCACCCAGGTGCTTTAAATGGTCCTCATACGTCTTGGAATATACAATGACGTCATCCAGATATAAGAGTACAGTCTCAAAATTCCTATGGCCTAAACAACGTTCCATCAGCCTCTGGAACGTTCCTGGAGCGTTACACAGTCCAAACGGCATATAATTGAATTCAAACAGGCCCATAGGGGTAGTGAAAGCAGTCTTTTCTCGATCTTCTGGGGCCATGGGTACTTGCCAGTACCCACTGGTTAAGTCCAAGGTAGAGAAATAGGCTGATGACCCCAGAGCAGTCAAGGACTCTTCAATGCGTGGCAATGGATATGCATCTTTGTGGGTGATTTGATTAATTTTTCTGTAATCCACGCAGAACCTTATGCTGCCATCCTTTTTCCGGACAAGAACTAAGGGCACAGCCCAGGGACTATGGCTGTCCCGGATTATATTAGAGTCTTTCATCTCTTTTATCATGTCTTTCACAGACTGATAGGTAGTAGGTGCTATGGGTCTGTGCCTCTCCTTAATAGGAGGATGAGAGCCAGTGGGTATGGTGTGCTTGATTACACTGACCTCTTCGTAGTCCGAGGAGTGTTTGCTGAAAGCCTGGTGGTGCTCCTTCACCAGCTTCAGGACTCCCTCTATTTGCTCTTTTGGGGTGGATTCGTTCCCCACATGTAGTTCTTCCCACCAGGATGTTGTAGGGGTGCTGCTGCTCTGTGTGGTCTGGAACGCCTCTGTGGCAGGCAGACGAATCACATCCTGGAAAGACACTTCAAAAAGCTGAGCAACGGGGCAGTGTTTAAGGAGAGTAACGGGATGATCACCAAAGTTAATTAAACGGACAGGCACTTTACCTTGAGACACAGTCACCATGCTCTTGGCTGTCCGTACGAAGGGATGATCTTCAAAGGGAATAGGTTCCACTAGGGCTTGATAGTCCTGGCCCTGGATCCCTAACACCGCATGGCACCACAGGATGATCTGGGAATTTGGAGGCAGAATTACCGGCCGGTTATCCCGGATCCGGACAGTGCAAATTTCTCCTTTCTTGTTGGCAAACTTTTGTTGAGCACTCAGCACACGAATAGTCTTTTGGATAACTCTTCTGGAAGCAGGTGAGGCTGAAGATATAGTTTGATTTAAGGCGTCAAGCACTTCAGAGTAACAATTTTTCAGAACGTTAGTCCCTAAGATCACAGGGTGTCCTCCTTTATCTCCTGCTTGTACCACAATCACGCCTTGCTGTGGGAGGGTGGCTTCTCCCACTTGAAGGGTAGGTTCCCAATACCCATGCACTTTCACTGGCTTACCGTTGCTGGCAATGATATCTAGCCAGGACTCTGGTGGCTGGGTGAGAAGACTTGGATCCCAGAACTTGTCAAAGGCAGGCCGTTGAATGGTGGTGACCTGTGACCCAGTGTCCAAGAGGGCTTCAAAGGGTATCCCGTTGATGCATATATTAATTTTTGGACGGGATCCTACATACTTAGGCATCCAGCTTGGATCCTTTGGACCTACTGTTCTACCTCCCGAGGGGCGGTCCTCTGCCTCAGGGGTTGCCCGTTTAACTGCCAGCACATTGATTCAGTATGTCCATATTTCTTGCAGTGGTGGCAGACAGGCTGTTTTCTACTTCTGGGCCGGTACCTCGGTCGCCTATCAGGCTCTTTTGGGTATACGTCTCCATATGCAGGTGGGAGCCTTGGAGGAAGAGGACTTTCATCTTCTAGTAATAATGGTCTCTCCCATTCCTCTATCTTTTTGCACACCTTCTCTAGACTTAGAGTAAGGTGGTTCACTTGCTCCATGAGGGCTGCCACTACGTCTGTAACTGGAGCTTGGGTCGCCTGACTGACTCCTGCAGGTCCCACATTAACAGTCTTTGGTTGGCAAGCCTGGTGTTCATAGGAGGCTGCCGGCCCTGGAGCAGGGTTCTGGCCCAATATACTGATGGCCAATTCTTTAAAGTCCAGAAATGCACAGTGGGGGTGTTGAGCTGACAACATGCGTAGCTGGCCCTTTAAATGCTCATTACTTACGCCTGCAATGAATTGCTCTCTAAGAGTCCGGTCCTGGTCCTCAGCTTCTTTAGGATCCACTTGGACTACAGCTCTCAGTGTCTCTTGTAAGGACAGGGCAACATCACGGAGCGACTCCCCAGGTTGCTGCTTTCTGCTGAAGAAACGCATTTTAACTTCTGACACCGTTCTGGCCTCAAATGTGGTGCCCAAGCGATCAAAGATCTGTTCCAGGCTACTTTTCTCAGAGCGGGGCCACGACATGACTTCCCTGCGGGCGGCCCCTTCCAACTGAGCTAGGAGGATCTCCATTTGCTGTTCGGCATTTATGGGGTAAAGCCGGAACAAGGCCAGTATCTGTTCCCTAAAGTCCTTTAACTTATGGGCTTCCCCTGAATAACGTGGGAACCAGGGGGCCCCAAAATAGTACGGCATAGTTAGCGGCATCATGCTTGGCGGTGCCGCGGCGGCAGGGGCCCTAGGGTCGGCTGGGGATACTCCAGAAGGCACGACTGGGGCCACCTGTCCGATTTCCTCAGGTGTGGACATGGCGTTGCTAGGTGAGTATGGCCCTTTAAATGTAGCAGAGCGGACCGGAGCGGCAATGATAATAACTTTTTTTTTTTTTTTCACAGAAAAGTCTTTTGTCGCTAACGGGGCTCCCTCCGGTGCCCTGGCAGGGGTCGGGAACGTTCCGGTAAGGTAAATAGCAGAGCCGGCAACAGTTTTAAGTTGGTACTCACTCCGGTGGTGCTCGCTCCAAGTCTCGCGAGATGCGTGGCTACGGGCGTCGGACGTCCTGCGTACAGCGTCAGCAGGTGGGCGTGGCCTCTCGTAGCTCCGGGACTCAGGTAGGCGGCACCTTTTTCTCCAGACAGGGCGGCGTTCTTCCTCCTCGCCGGCTGGGTGATGACTCCGCCTGGTTCTTTTCGCGCCAAAGTCCTCTTTTTCGCGCCAAACAGTTCACCGGGCGCACTTGTAATCCACCTCAGGTTTAAGTGGCAAAATGGCTGTCTATTCACTGACAGCAAGCGGTGGCTCAAATAAGCAGCAAACAGTCCAGAACACACTATCTTCACACCGCTAATGATGACAGTTCTTTGGCCCAATAATTTTTAATAAAACAATAGGGCTTGGTCACTTTAAGGCACTTTTTAGCACACAGTTTTATATCCGCAATGGCGCAGGAATGTTCCGTAAATCCTGTTCGTGACGCCAATTTATGCAGCACGCCAGACCTGCAGGGTATAGCGAAGCGAGGTCACGGTTATAGGCAAGCGAGGGTTGCTCACTGTATTGGAGAACCCTGGGCAGGCATGCGGCAGTGAAGGAGAGGTAGACACAGTTCCTCTGGGGCACACTCTGTATATAGGGACCAGGCCTGATGGTGGATGAGGTGCCCTGGATGTTACAGGTATTTTTAGTGCCTGGGGCAAGGTCCCTGTTGGATTCGTGACGCCAGTGCCTGTAACGGTGGCACACCGATTTATAGGAGGAATAACTGAGTACTCAGTGGATAAACCAAACGTTGCTTTACTTGGTGAACACAGTCCAACTTTGTACATACAGTTACAGGTGATTGTGATGATAATGCAGTCCCTTGAACAATACTTCACAAGCAGGTAGACTTTGAATAATGGCAGGTATTAATCATGCAAGATACTTGGAGGGCACAACGGTTAATGCTTTGCAGTGCAATGCTGCTCTATCCCCTTCAGCTATTCTAGCTGGCTGGATCCCAAGGCCCGGATGCCTAAATGCTGGCTTTAATCCTTGGTATATAAATCCTCTCTCCAGTATTGGCGCTTGCTGTACTTTATAGAACCTCTGCCCATCAGGGTACTTATCTGACTTGTATTATCCTTGCTTGGTTGGGAAGCTGCAGGTTTCTCCCAGGAGGTGCTGTCCTGCAACTGGGGTGTCTCTACTGAGCTAATCCTAGCCTCAGGAGCTTCAGGTGGACGAAGTAACTCCTCTAGTCCCCTAGAATGAACTAACCCTCCCTGTCTGGGCCTTCCTATATATATCTAGGGCTCTCTATTTCCCTCTAACGTCTGGGAGGCTAAACTACACCCTGACAGGCCTGACACCCAGCTAACACAGGGAAATGCATACATATAACATTACAGGTAATAACAACACATTAACCCCTTTTGTGCAGTGCCCACCTTAACCTAGTGGGACACTACAGATCCGGCGGGCACCTCCGGCAAATGGAGTGCACGACGGATCCGGACAATGCAAGTGTGAAAGAGGCCTAAGCTGTCACATCACAGGAAGTCCCAGCCTATAACTTTCAAGCTTGTTCAATCTGCAGGCATGTTCTGCCAGACTGCCAAACCTTCTGCTTAACAAGGTAAGGGAAGAGCTGTCACCCCATACTTTGTTGTTTGTTTGCTATACAGATGTCCTCACCTAATGAGACCAGCAGGGAGAAGCAAGGCTAGACAAAGATTATGTACAAAATGTCAGCAGGCCTTACCAAATGTTTGGAGGTCTAAGGTCCGTTCTCATTGTCAATCCTCATCTGTTCCGTCTGAGAAAAGCAACTTTCTGCCTTTAGAGATCTGTGTATTCTTCTCCACAATTGATTTCTTTGAGATGTTTCATCTGCATAAGGAGAGACTGTTACAGAGGACTTTGACTCAGATGATTATTACCTCTTTAATAAAGATAACAGCTTTAAGCCAAGCAGTTTAAAAACTGTGGAAATAGAGATGTTCAGAACAAACCAAACAAATATAGACTTACTTTTCTCACACCAAGAGCAAAGTTCTCCCTGGTCACCTACTTCTTGAAGAGTCGCTTAGGGTAGGTTCACATCTCCGTTTATGGGATCTGGCAGGCTGTCTGAGTTCCCTGACAGTGGCGAGCCTAGGGTGTTTGGCACCCAGGGGGGATCCTTTCTCTGGCACCCCCCACCAAAAATTGTACCCCCTTACAGTAGTATTGCCCTCATTGTACAACCTTCACAGTAGTTTTGTCCAGATATGTGCCCTCTCATGGTAGTTATGCCCATATTGTGCCCCTTCAAGGTAGTTATGCTTTCACTGTACAACTTTCACAGTAGTTATGCCCACATTGTGCTCCTTTAAAGTACTTATCCCTTCATTTTGCCCCTTCACAATTGTAATGCCCTCTCTGTGCCACTTCAGAGTAGTTATGCCCTCTCTGTGCCCCATAACAGTAATAATGCCCTCTGTGCCCCTTCATAGTAATAATACCCACTCAGTGCCCCATAACAGTTATGCCCACCCACTTTACAAGAGTAATGCTTTCTGTGCCCCCTTCACAGTAGTAATGCCATCTGTGCTCCCTTCATAGTAGTAATGCCAATTGTGCACCTTCATAGTAGTAATGCCCTTAGTAATAATGTCCACTGTGCCTCCTTCATAGTAGTAATGACCACTGTGCCCACTTCAAAATTATAATGCCCATTGTATCCCATTTATAGTACTAATGCCAATTGTGCCCCCTCCATGGTAGTAATGTCCATTGTGCCCCCCTAATACTGGCCTTTGTAGTAGTATTGCCCTCTGTGCCCCCTTTGTAGTAGTATTGCCCTCTTTGCCCCCTTTGTAGTAGTAATGCCCTCTGTGACCCCTTTGTGGTAGTAATGCCCTCTGTACCCCCTTTGTAGTAATTTTGCCTTCAGTGCCCCCTCCATTGTAGAAATACCCTCTGTGCCCCCACCATGGTAGAAATGCCCTCTGTTAAATAAAAAAAAACACAGTACCTACTTACCTTGTCCCGTTCCTGAAGCTCACAGAACTCTCTCCCCTACAGACACAGATCGCTCTGCAGCACTGTGTGGGCAGAGCTTATGCAGATTTCCGGGCTGCAGGCTCCGCCCACACAGGCCGGCAGCGCGATCTGTGCCTGCAGACTGAATGGTGGAGCGGGGAGAAGTCTTCTTGCTTCACCATTCAGTGCCGGAGAGAAACAGCGCAGGGAGCTGAGTGACAGGACCACAGTTCCCTGTGCTCCTGCAATGAACGCTTCCATCTATATTGATGGAAGCGCTCATTGCTTCTAGGATCTGGCACCCCCTGAAAGCCGGCACCCGGGGCGGACTCCCCCCGCCCCCCCCCCCCCTGGGCACGCCACTGTTCCCTGGATCAAACCTAGCTGGATACTACAATTCACCGCTGGTCCCCACTGACTATAATAGGATCAGGTGGGGATACGGCAGCTTTCCAGCATAAGTGCCAGCATTAGCACAGACAAAAGCCGTTGCATGTAATGTTTCTTGTTCAGCCGACATTTTGCCAGAAAGCGGCCAGATGACTGGGACCCCCACCAATCAGCTGTGAGATGAGGAGGCGGTGCTCCATGCGAGCTCCGCTTTCTGGTCTTCAGACTACACCTCGTCTCCTGTGGAGCCATGGCGTAGTGTAATTACAAGTACTCGCTCCATTCACTTTAATGGAGCAAGTACTTGTTTTACACTGCACTTCCAAGGCAAAGTGCAGTGTAATGAGGAGTCGCCTCCACTTCAAACAGCTGATCGACAGGGGTGTTGGTTGTCGGACCCCTGCCGATCAGATGTTAATGACCTATCCTGAGGATAGGTCATCAATATTAACGGCTGGACAACCTCTTTAACACTGATATACAGTTGCAAGAAAAAGTATGTGAACCCTTTGGAAAGATATGGATTTCTGCACAAATTGGTCATAAAATGTGATCTGATCTTCATCTAAGTCACAACAATAGACAATCACAGTCTGCTTAAACTAATAACAGACAAAGAATTAAATGTTTTTATTGAACACACCATGTAAACATTCACAGTGCAGGTGGAAAAAGTATGTGAGCCCCTAGACTAATTACATCTCCAAGAGCTAATTGGAGTGAGGTATCAGCCAACTGGAGTCTAATCAATGAGTTGAGATTGAAGGTGTTGGTTACAGTTGCCCTTCCCTATAAAAAACACACACCAGTTCTGGGTTTGCTTTTCACAAGAAGCATTGCCTGATGTGAATGATGCCTCGCACAAAAGAGCTCTCAGAAGACCTACGATTAAGAATTGTTGACTTGCATAAAGCTGGAAAGGGTTACAAAAGTATCTCCAAAAGCCTTGCTGTTCATCAGTCCACGGTAAGACAAATTGTCTATAAATGGAGAAAGTTCAGCACTGCTGCTACGTTCCCTAGGAGTGGCCGTCCTGTAAAGATGACTGCAAGAGCACAGCGCAGAGTGCTCAATGAGGTGAAGAAAAATCCTTAAGAGTCAGCTAAAGACTTACAAAGGTCTCTGGCATATGCTAACATCCGTGTTAGCGAATCTACGATACGTAAAACACTAAACAAGAATGGATTTCATGGGAGGATACCACAGAGGAAGCCACTGCTGCCCAAAAAAAACATTGCTGGACGTTTACAGTTTGCACAAGAGCCCCTGGATGTTCCACAGCAGTACTGGCAAAATATTCTGTAGACAGATGAAACCAAAGTTGAGTTGTTTGGAAGAAACACATAACACTGTGTGTGGAGAAAAAGAGGCACAGCACACCAACATCAAAACCTCATCCCAACTGTGAAGTATGGTGGTGGGGGCTTCATGGTTTGGGACTGCTTTGCTGCGTCAGGGCCTGGACGGATTGCTATCATCGAAGGAAAAATTAATTCCCAAGTTTATCAAGACATTTTGCAGGAGAACTTCTGCAAGAAAGCGATTCACACCAGACATCCCAAGAATATTGCTGAACTGAAACAGTTCTGTAAAGAGGAATGGTCAATAATTACTCCTGACCGTTGTGCTCATCTGATCTGCAACTACAGGAAACGTTTAGTTGAAGATATTGCTGCCAAAGGAGGTTCAACTATTTATTAAATCCAAGGGCTAACATACTTTTTCCACCTGCACTGTGAATGTTTACATGGTGTGTTCAATAAAAACATGGTAACATTTAATTCTGTGTGTGTTATTAGTTTAAGCAGACTGTGATTGTCTATTGCTGTGACTTAGATGAAGATCAGATCACATTTTATGTTTATGACCAATTTGTGCAGAAATCCATATCATTCCAAATTGCTGCCAAGGCCAATAAGATAATCGGGTGCATCAAAAGGGGCATAGATGCCCGTGATGAGAACATAGTCCTTCCAATTTACAAATCACTAGTCAGATCACACATGGAGTACTGTGTACAGTTCTGGGCACAAGAAAGACATAGTAGAGCTAAAGAGGATTCAGAGGAGGGCAACTAAAGTAATAACTGGTTATAAAGTCACAGACCTGACATATAGACTGTCAAAAAGTCAGATAGTTATTCGAAATGGGATTAAAGAAATATATATCACAGACCACCACCACTAAAACATAACCTTTATTTGATATGTCTAAAAATACCAATATGTGCCTTAAAATAATTTTAGGACCTATGAGCCCTATGACGAAGAGAAATCTCCCTATCCCCCCCTGTTCTATAGGCCCCGACAAAAACAGAATAGCCACCCGATAGGGGCGATCCTGTGTCAGGAACCTCCTGGTCAGCCTGGACTATCCCTGAAACAGAGATAGAAGACCCTAGGACAGTGGTGGCGAACCTATGTCGGCACCTGCGCCCTGGAAAAAGTCTATGGTGTACCAATATGCCTTAGACCTGACATTCATCAGTGCAGGGCGCACTATGAATGGCACAGGCAGCGCATTGAATGTAGACAGGCTATCATAGCTAAATGATAGAGTACATGAAAGATATACTATATTGGACTGAAGTATTCAGGTTAAATTGCCGTGTTGGCACTTTGCGATATAAGTGGGTTTTGAGTTGCAGTTTGGGCACTCAAAATGGTTCGCCATCACTGCCCTAGGAGGTCTGCATTGACCGATACGACTATCAATGCGCTGCACCTCCCTCTACAACAAGGACACACCATACACTATAGAGCTATCGTGCCCTCTGCATGGGAATAGGAACACAGATATCATGCTGACTCACAAGTAACCCCCCCTATGCTCAATGTTAATGTTTAACCCCTTCCTGCACCTGGGTGTAACTGTATGTCAAAGGTGCACAAGAGCTGAGCCTTCTCCATACATATTGGATGCCGACTGTAATTTAACCTTTCATATGTCATGGTCAGTAGCAACAGTAGCATCTGAGAGGTTAGACATAGGAAGGGGATTCTCTTTGTCCTCGTATTGGAGCCCAGAGGCTACATTGCTCGGTTCCGATTGTTTACTATAGCAGCCTGGGACCTTGGAAGGCTCCTAGTGCTGCCATAGTAATCTATCGATTAAGCCATGCCTGCAGCAGGGCTTAGGGTACTTTCACACTAGCGTTTTTCTTTTCCGGCATAGAGTTCCGTCCTAGGGGCTCTATACCGGAAAATAACTGATCAGTTTTATCCTAAGGCATTCTGAATGGAGAGCAATCCGTTAAGAATGCATCAGGATGTCTTCATTTCAGTCTTTTTGACTTTTCGGGACGGAGATAATACCGCAGCATGCTGCGGTTTTATCTCCGGCCCAAAAAACTGAACACTTGGCTGAATGCCAGATCTGGTATTTTTTCCATAGGAATGTATTAGTGCCGGATCCAGCATTCAAATTTCCGCATTGACGGATTAGGTATTCTGGTCTGCGCATGCGCAGACCTTTAAAAATGTTAAAAAATAATAATACCGGATCCGTTTTGCCGGATGACACCGGAAAAACGGATCCGGTATTGCAATGCATTTTTCTGACTGATCAGGCATTTTTCAGACTGATCAGGATCCTGATAAGTCTGAAAAATGCCTGATCAATCAGAAAAAATGACATGCGTTTGCATACACAGTTTGCCTGATCAGGCAGGCAGTTCAGGCAACAGAACTGCCTGCCGGAATCAAACAACGCAAGTGTGAAACTACCCTTAATAGGCAGCCAGTAAAAAGCAAATAGAGTGCAATAGTATACTATTGCACTCTGTGATATAAGCAATCAAACTATTGCAGGATCAAGTCCTCTAAGCAGGGGCAGACATATCTCCTGTTCAGCTGGTTCAGCTGCATAGGGGCCCAGAGAGGAGGAGGGGCCTTCCCAGTGTCAGCTAAGTTTTTATTTATTTATTTTATTCCCTCCCTTCCTCTGCCAGGGTAACCTGGTCACCTAGGGGTGGAGGGGGGCCTGATTAGGACTTACTGTGAATCTGCTGCCAGTTCTGTCTATACTCCATAGCTGAAAGACCTGCGATGACATCATAGTCATGTGATCTTTTCAACACTGGAAGTGGTGGTAGGACCTGTGATGAGGTCACCATCATGTGACCAGTGCAGAAAAAGGCAGCCTTGAGCAGTGCAGAACTGTCATGCCATATAAGTGCCAGAGAAATGCTGGGAGATGTGGTTCTCCCCTATTAAACCTCCTCCCTGCATAATGGGAGGGAAATATGTTATTTAACTGGGACTGTATGTTAGAGGAGCAGAGGGGAGGGGTGTTATTTACATGGGACTGTATGTTACAGAAGATTTGGAGGAGATGACTGGTGTTATTTACATGGGACTGGATATTATAGAGGACTGGAGGGTGAGGAATAATGTTATTTATATTGGACTATGTGTTGGAGGGGCTGAAGCAGGGGATTTAAGTTATTTACATGGGACTGTATGTTATAGAAGACTGTAAGGAAGAGAGGTTATTTACATTGGACTGTATCATATAGAAGATTTAATTAATAAAAAGAGAACCACCGTACACTCAAGGGTTATATGCAAAATAAAAGTTATTTATTTTTTATTTTTTGACAAATCATCCAAAAGAGAAAAAAGGAACAATTGCCAATAATTAGATTGTGACTGTTTTTCTTGACGTTTCGGTCACAGACGGACCTTGGTCACAAGAGCCACTAAAAGAAAAAAAGAACACATTAGGGACAAGGGAAGGGGGTTGGAGATAAGGTAAATGGATCCATTATAAAGAAGGGGAATAAATATTAATGTATCAGCGGGAAAATCGGGGGGAGATACGACAACAGGTGTGGCCTGTATAAATGATGGTGATAGGGCTGTGGCCAATGTTAGAGCTGCAATAGATGTCCAAAGCTAGAGTCCTAGGTGGAGCGGTTATATTGTATTGGTTCCAATAAAGGGGAAAACTGAGTTTAGAGAACACATAATGGTAAAGTTGATATATAATAGATAACATGCTAACAATTATATACTGAGGCATGGTGGTAAGCTGTAGTAAACCTTATGTTTGAAATATGTTGGAACATGGTGGTTGAGGGGTATCATAAAGTCTACAAAAAATAGGTTGTATGCTGGCAATACATAAGAGACAATATGTTGGAAGCTATGTGGTGGAGCAAGTTGCAGGCAAATATATGGTAGGGCATGGTGAAGACTATGCAGTGGAGAATATTACAAAAAATACTAGCGTGGTGGTGGCAAGGGATATCCCATAATGAAGTGATCAAGCAGTAAATGAGGGCAGCAGCCCCAGTGCTTACCAGTAGGTTGAAGAAGAGGTAAACAAGGTGGTCCCCAAGGCACAGCATGTGAGCGCTGCGGGGAAGATTGGAGGCATATGGAGAAAAGACGCCGGGAGCGGCGTCTATATGGGCATGAAAGGGGCTCACGAGTTCTCGGGCGCTTTAGTGAGTCCAGCTGTATGGGGATCGCAAGACCCAGTGGAGTCTTGCCGAAGATAATGTGGCCATGTTGGAAGTGGGAAAGAGAATAAGAAGTGGGGCAAAGTGTGGGCAAATGTTGTGCTGTGTGTGGAGTGAATGTATGATAAGAAAATCTTTTTTGAAAAGATTTTCACTCCCCTTACACAAAAAGCCAATGTACATATTAGACACTAATCATTTCCTAAAGAAACTAAGAAACCTCACGCCAGTAACTCCAGACAATATCCTAGAGACTTTCGATGTCAATATCCTTTATACCAGTATCGAACATGACAAAGGCATTCTCTCCACAAAATCACTTTTGGAACCGTCTACCCACGATTATAACACAATCCAACTCGCACTTGAACTCCTTGATATTGTCCTAAGAGACAATTTTTTTCCTTTACAGAGATACTTTCTACATACAGACATGTGGGACCGCCATGGGCGCGAACGTGGCACCAACCTATGCCAATGGGTACATGGCCAACTTTGAGGAGACATACATATATTCATTATATCTTTTCAAACAATATGCCACCTGTTGGTTCAGATTTATAGATGACATCTTCTGCATATGGAAAGGTTCCCATACCTCCCTACTTGAATTTACACGCTTACTCAACTTTCCGAGAACAGAATTACAATTTACCTTAAATTATGATGCGGATTGCATCAGCTTCCTTGACACAAAAGTTCTAAAAGACAACATGGGCAATATCAGCACAGATCTATATACCAAACAGACTGATCGCAATGGACTCCTACACTACTCCAGCTGTCACCCTGTCTCAACCAAAAATTCCCTTCCATGATCACAATTCCACCATATTAACCGTATTTTCTCAGACCCACTCGATTGTAAAACACAACTTCAAACCATGGCCTCCAAGTTCCTTGAGAGGGGCAATCCAAAAAATCTACTTGACAAAGAAATGGCCTATACACTACCAAGAAAACCCCTGAGCGGGTTCCCTTTATACATACCTATTATCCCCTGATGCCCAAAATCGAACATACGATTAACCGCCTCAGCTCCCCTAGCTTAAACCCCCTTAATGACCAGACCACTTTTTATAATTCTGCACTACACTACTTTCACGGTTTATTGCTCGGTCATACAACTTACCACCCAAATGAATTTTACCTCCTTTTCTTCTCACTAATAGAGCTTTCATTTGGTGGCATTTTATTGCTGCTGACATTTTTACTTTTTTTGTTATTAATCGAAATTTACCAAAATTTTTGCAATAAAAAATGACATTTTTCAGTATTAAGTTCTAATTTTTTTTTTTAAAACGACATTTCTATATAAATTTTTCTCTAAATTTATTGTTCTACATGTCTTTGATAAAAAAAAAGTTTGGGAAAAAAAAATGGTAAAAGTTATAGCGTTTACAAACTATGGTACAAAAATGTGAATTTCCGCATTTTGAAGCAGCTCTGACTTTCTGAGCACCTGTCATGTTTCCTGAGGTTCTACAATGGCCAGACAGTACAAACACCCCACAAATGACCCCATTTCGGAAAGTAGACACCCTAAGGTATTCGCTGATGGGCATAGTGAGTTCATAGAACTTTTTATTTTTTGTCACAAGTTAGCGGAAAATGATGATTTATTTATTTATTTTTTCTTACAAAGTCTCATATTCCACTAACTTGTGACAAAAAATAAAAACTTCCATGAACTCACTATGCCTATCAAAAAATACCTTGGGGTGTCTTCTTTCCAAAATGGGGTCACTTGTGGGGTAGTTATACTGCCCTGGCATTTTAGGGGCCCTAATGCGTGAGAAGTAGTTTGAAATCAAAATGTGTAAAAAATGCCCTGTGAAATCCTAAAGGTGCTCTTTAGAATGTGGGCCCCTTTGCCCACCTAGGCTGCATAAAAGTGTCACACATGTGGTATCGCCGTACTCGGAAGAAGTAGGGCAATGTGTTTTGGGGTGTATTTTTACATATACCCATGCTGGGTGAGAGAAATATCTCTCTAAATGTCAACTTTTCCCTTTTTTTATACAAAGTTGTCATTTTAGAGATATTTCTCTCACCCAGCATGGGTATATGTAAAAAGACACCCAAAAACACATTGCCCAACTTCTCCTGAGTACGGCGATACCACATGTGTGACACTTTTTTGCAGCCTAGATGCGCAAAGGGGCCCAAATTCCTTTTAGGAGGGCATTTTTAGACATTTGGATCCCAGACTTCTTCTCACGCTTTAAGTCCTTTAAAATGCCAGGGCAGTATAAATACCCCACATGTGACCCCATTTTGGAAAGAAGACACCCCAAGGTATTCAATGAAGGGCATGGCGAGTTCATAGAAGTTTTTTTTTTTGGCACAAGTTAGCGGAAATTGATTTTCTTTTGTTTTTTCTCACAAAGTCTCCCTTTCCGCTAACTTGGGACAAAAATTCCAATCTTTCATGGACTCAATATGCCCCTCAGCGAATACCTTGGGGTGTCTTCTTTCCAAAATGGGGTCATTTGTGGGGTGTTTGTACTGCCCTGGCATTTGAGGGTCTCCACAATCATTACATGTATGGCCAGCATTAGGAGTTTCTAGTTGAAGAAATAGCTAAAATGACAATGAAAGGAGAAGTTATCATTATGGGAGATTTCAATCTTCCAGATATAAACTGGAAAACCAAAATAGCAAGTTCTACCAGGAGTACAGATATTCTAAATTCCCTACTGGGGTTATTTCTACAACAAGTGGTTGAGGAGCCAACCCGGAGGGAGGCCATTTTGGATTTGGTATTCACAAATGGGGATTCGGTATATGATGTCATTGTAGGCGAAACCTTGGGATCTAGTGATCACCAGTCAGTGTGGTTTAATATAAGAACTGTGAAAGAGTCCCACCACACAAAAACAAAAGTTTTAGATTTTAGAAAAACAGACTTTTCAAAAATGAAATTAGTCATAAATGAGTCCTTATCAGACTGGAACGGATTACATGGAGTCCAGGAGAAATGGGACTACTTAAAAGGTGCATTATTGAAGGCAACAGAAAATTGCATTAGACTTGTCAGTAAAAGCAAAAAAAGGAAGAGACCACTGTGGTATTCAGCAGAAGTGGCCCAAATCATTAAAAATAAAAAGCTAGCATTTTGTAATTATAAAAAAAACCAGAGCAATGAAGATAAGGAAATCTACAAGATTAGGCAGAGAGAGGCCAAGCAAGTTATAAGAACTTCTAAAGCGCAGGCAGAAGAAAAACTAGCTCAGTCTATGAAAAAAGGGGATAAGACATTCTTCAGATATATAAATGAAAAAAGGAAATTAAAACAGGGAATAACTAAATTAAAAACAAAGGACGGAAGGTATGTAGAAGAGAATAAAGGGCTAGCCGACTGCCTTAATGAATACTTCTGTTCAGTTTTTACAAAAGAAAAAGAAGGAGAAGGACCTCCACTAGAAAGGATGACTAATAAATCATTTGATGCATGTATCTTTACAGAGGAAGATGTTCTAAGTTTGCTGTCTAAGGTGAAGACAAATAAGTCACAGGGGCCTGATGAGATACACCCAAAATTATTAAAAGAGCTTAGTGGTGAGCTGGCAAAACCGCTAACAGATTTATTTAACCAATCATTAGTAACAGGAGTCGTCCCGGAAGATTGGAAATTGGCAAATGTCGTGCCCATTCACAAGAAAGGTAGTAGGGAGGAATCGAGCAACTATAGACCAGTGAGTCTGACATCAATAGTAGGCAAATTAATGGAAACCCTATTAAAGGATAGGATTGTGGAACATCTAAAATCCCATGGATTGCAAGATGAAAAACAACATGGGTTTACTTCAGGGAGATCATGTCAAACAAATCTTATAGATTTTTTTGACTGGGTGACTAAAATAATAGACGGTGGAGGTGCAGTAGACATCGCATATCTAGATTTTAGTAAGGCTTTTGACACTGTCCCACATAGAAGACTTATCAATAAACTGCAGTCATTGAGCATGGACTCCCATATTGTTGAGTGGATTAGGCAGTGGCTGAGTGACAGACAGCAGAGGGTTGTAGTCAATGGAGAACATTCAAAACAAGGTCATGTTACCAGTGGGGTTCCACAGGGATCTGTACTGGGACCAATTTTGTTTAATATCTTCATAAGTGATATTGCAAAAGGCCTCGATGGTAAGGTTTGTCTTTTTGCTGATGACACAAAGATATGTAACAGGGTTGATGTTCCTGGAGGGAAACACCAAATGGAAAAGGATTTAGGAAAACTAGAAGAATGGTCAGAACTCTGGCAACTGAAATTTAATGTGGATAAGTGCAAGATAATGCACCTGGGGCGTAAAAACCCAAGGGCAGAATATAGAATATTTGACACAGTCCTGACCTCAGTATCTGAGGAAAGGGATTTAGGAGTAATTATTTCAGAAGACTTAAAGGTGGGAAGACAATGTAATAGAGCAGCACGAAATGCCAGCAGAATGCTTGGATGTATAGGGAGAGGTATAAGCAGTAGAAAGAGTGAAGTGCTTATGCCGCTGTACAGAACACTGGTGAGACCTCACTTGGAGTATTGTGCGCAGTACTGGAGGCCATATCTCCAGAAGGATATAGATACTCTAGAGAGAGTTCAGAGAAGAGCTACTAAACTAGTACATGGATTGCAGGATAAAACTTACCAGGAAAGGTTAAAGGACCTTAACATGTATAGCTTGGAAGAAAGAAGAGACAGAGGGGATATGATAGAAACTTTTAAATACATAAAGGGAATCAACTCGGTAAAGGAGGAGAGCATATTTAAAAGAAGAAAAACTACCACAAGAGGACACAGTTTTAAATTAGAGGGGCAAAGGTTTAAAAGTAATATAAGGAAGTATTACTTTACTGAGAGAGTAGTGGATGCATGGAATAGCCTTCCTGCAGAAGTGGTAGCTGCAAATACAGTGAAGGGGTTTAAGCATGCATGGGATAGGCATAAGGCTATCCTTCATATAAGATAGGGCCAGGGACTATTAATAGGATTCAGATATATTGGGCAGACTAGATGGGCCAAATGGTTCTTATCTGCCGACACATTCTATGTTTCTATGTTTCTATGTTTCTGCTATTCTCCTTATATTGAGCATACGGGTAATGAGATTTAGGAGGGGAAAGGCGTCTGCCAGGACATAGGAGCTCCGCCCAACATCCAAACCCACTTAGCTCGTATGCCCTGGCAAACCCGATTTTTCCATTCACATCAATCGATGTGGATGAATAAATCATTGCCGTTTTTTTTTTATATACAAAGTGTTTGCCAAAGCATATGAACACCGCTCCTCAGCTCATATGCCTCGGCAAAACGTATCGTCTTGCAGCGCCGCATACACCGACTTTTGTGTAATCTGACAGCAGCGCAATGCTTCTGTCAGAATGCACATCAGTGCTGCAGCTGGTTCATCGGTTGGTCCATCTAGAAGGTAAAAAAAAAAAAAAAGGAAAAACCAGGCCGCAACGCAATAAATTTATTAACATTAACTTTATAATAACATTTGAACGAAACATTAACTTTTATAAACTTTTCGAACAGAACATTAACTTTTTTGCTTACCGGTGATTTTTTTTTTGTTTTTTTTACCTTTTTTATAGGACAAACCTCTCCTTCCCCATGGGACAATGTGCAAAGCGCAAATCGCCCAGAGATGTGGCGAAGTACATTATGCAGTTTGTCCAAGGTGAAAGGAGAGGTTTGCAGCAGCTCTGTGTGAAAGGGCCCTAATAGCCCTGTGTGCCTATCCTGCGTAACGTAATCCCTATGCTAATAGTGTACCTGTGAGTGATACTTCCGGAAACACTCCCCTAAGCATAGGGCAGGGTGGTCAGGGCAGTCAGAACAGAAATAGCGGGTGTCACGCCTTATTCCACTCCTGCTACAGACACAACATCTTTTTCCGGGTGGCGCTTAGGTTGAGGTACCAGAAACGACACTGGGGAAATGTCGCTCGTGTAGACGGCTCACTACACTCGATGACCTCTTCCTGAAATTTGAGGAAGGATCCTGTTCTCCCAGCCTTACTGTAGAGAAAAAAACTATTATATACAGCCAATTGAATCAAATATACAGACACCTTCTTATACCAGCGCCTGGTGCGTCGGGAAACTAAATAAGGAGCCAACATCTGGTCATTGAAGTCCACCCCTCCCATGATCAAATTATAGTCGTGGACTGAGAGGGGCTTTTTTTTTTTAAAACTTTCAATTTTTATTGATTTTTCAACATAAGAAAATCAGACAGTAAATATGTCATTTGCATAAGCCAGAACAATGTTAAGATTTGCAAGTACAACTTTGACATTTATATTGTGATGTTACATATTTAAGCCAACAAGAGAATACCAGCTAATAAATGTCACTTGTATAATCCAGCAACTATCACTTAATATATGTTAAGCATATTGATGACATATACAACAAATTGTAACATAGTTAATTCAAGAACAAGACTAATAGATTGAATCCAGAACTTGTGATCCATTTCTAAGATATATTTTATTCTATACTTTAGTGTACCGCTATATATGCTTACCCTATACCGTAATCCATCCACCGTCCTCCATCCACCGCTCTCTCCCGCCATGTATGTATACCACAGTATTAGTCCCTACAGAGCTACAGAGTGAATCTTAACTGCAAACGGGCATGAGCTCCACAATTCCCATCTTTTGTGAGCCCTTAAGCGTTCAGAGTAAGAATCTGCATATATATATTCATGTTGCATATACTGGTTAACTAGTGAGATCACATCAGGCACCTGAGGAGTAATGGGCAGCTTCCATGAGGTTGCAATAAGCTTCCTTGCAGCTGAGAGAATGCCCATCATAACCGGTCTATGGGAGTGAGGTAAGTCTCCTATTCCGATGGATAGCACAGCTAATGAGAGGGGCTTTTTAATGACACTGGTTGCCCGTTCTATTTGTATTGTCGTGTCTGCGTGAATGGAGGAGAGCATGTAAACGTCACGCTTGTCTCTCCATTTCACCGTGAGCAGTTCTTCGTTACACAAGGCAGCCGTCTCCCCCCTTGCAAGACGGGTGGTAACGAGCCGTTGGGGGAAGCCCCGGCGACTAGGTCGCACGGTGCCACAGCAGCCAATCTGTTCTAGGAACAAATGCCTGAAGAGGGGCACACTTGTGTAAAAATTGTCCACATAAAGATGGTACCCCTTGCCAAATAAGGGTGACACCAATTCCCAGACAGTCTTCCCACTGCTCCCCAGGTAGTCAGGGCAACGGACCGGCTCCAGGGTCTGATCTTTTCCCTCATAGATCCGAAATTTGTGGGTATAGCCTGTGACCCTTTCACAGAGCCTATACAATTTGACCCCATACCGGGCACGCTTGCTTGGGATGTATTGTTTGAAGCCAAGGCGCCCGGTAAAATGTATAAGGGACTCGTCTACGCAGATGTTTTGCTCAGGGGTATACAAATATGCAAATTTGGTGTTAAGGTGGTCTATGAGGGGCCGAATAATAGCTTCCCAGGTTGGCGGCTATAAATTGAGTGGCATACCGATTTGTTTCTGCCACGACTAAGTCCAAGAGCTCCGCAGTCAATAACAGCTCAAAAAATCCCAGTGCCGAACCGATCTGAGCTGTCTCAACCCGAACTCCAGACTGGCCGGTGAAAGGGGGAACTACTGGTGAGGCTGAAGTTGGGGGCTGCCAATCAGGGTTTGCCAGAACCTCAGGGACTCTAGGGGCTCTACGGGCCTGTTTGTGTGGTGGCTGCGACGGGGGAACTACTGCACGTGCCACCGTACCAGCTTCAACTGCCCTTCTGGTGCTCGCCACTTCACCATGTTCTACGGCAGTGCTGGTACTAGGTCCAGGGTGGGCTGCGCTGCTGGTGTATGCCTCACCACGTAATCCGACAGCGCCAGCCCCACTCTGCTGCCCTTGAAGCGGAACCTGCGCAACCTGTGGTCTAGCAACACGGGGCCGGGTACGCCTGGTGGTATCAGGGACCTCAACCTCCTCGTCCGAACTTTGGGTCAGACTGCCACTGCTTTCTACAGGTTCATATTCTGACCCGCTGGATTCGTCAGATGAGGGTTCCCATTCCTCATCCGACTGGGTCAGAAGCCTGTAGGCCTCTTCAGAAGAATACCCCTTGTTTGCCATTTGGTCAACTAAATTTAGGGGGTATTCCCTGAGACTACCCAAGAAAAAAAGCAAGCCTGTCTTACAAATGGGAGGCTAGCGAAGTACCGGAAGCCGCTGCGATTGATAAATGTCAAAACTGATTGTGAAGTGATTGTGCAGTGATAAAAAAAAATAAAAAATGTTTGTCACTGCGGCTGGGCGGGCGTGGGTGAACGCACGTGTGGGCGACCGATCAGGCCTGATCGGGCAAACACTGCATTTTGGGTGGAGGGCGAACTAAGGTGACACTGTTATAGACTATTAATACAAAATGGATACTTGCTTGTTGAGGACTATGTTTAGCTAAGATGGCGGCCAGGCATTCAGCCAACACCTATAAACTAGAATCTTACTTTGTGTTTTATCATGTGTTTCTTTGTGGTTTCCGTTCAGCTCAAGCAAGCAGTTACAAAGAGGTTTCCGTTCAGCTCAAGCAAGCAGTTACAAAGAAAGAAGTAACGGTTTCTCCCACGAGCAAGGGGGGAGGGGGGAGGAATTTACTCTGGCCGTCAAGGTTACAGAGAAGTATAGTGTTCGTAGCCAATAGAAAAGATATACTCTATCTTTCACCCCCCCTCCCACTTCTCCCTGTCGTAAAACCTATGAATTGTCTGTTGTTTTCAGAAATAAACCAGAGATGCTGTTTTAACCCCGTGCTGTGGGTTGTCTCAGATTTGATCTCTCCGTGCACGTACATTAATTAATTTGGAGCAGTACATCAACCGAACTGGCAGCTTGGCCAGAACCAGAACAATTTTGGTGTCCAATCGTGGGGCTCGAGGATTGGACCCTCTGTTCCCGTACCCCCAGAGACCAGACGAGGAGAGGCGCACTAACGGACACCGGGATCGCAACACGTGATATGAGGTAAGAAAATTGAGTCATCTTGCCCATAAAGTGTCCCCTGGTGTAGCCTCTTGGTGTTCGTCTGAGGGAGGGGTGCGGAAGCAGTCTGGGACGTCCTCGAGGGCATGAAAGTAAGAACCCCATATGTTTTTTAAAGTCTTGATATACTGTGTTGTGCCTATAAGTTGTGAAGACCCTGTTGACAAGTATCACTGACTGAGACACGGAGTTCTCCTGTGTGCCTGTATCAGAGTTCAGCCCGGTGTCTGACTCAAATCTCCATAAAGGGGACGATCACAGATGGGTGGAGAGCGGTTCGGGGTAGCCCAGAGTGTGCTGCCGGGACTCAAAGGTCTTCACGTCCAGTGATTACTTTATACAGAGGTCTTTAGGCAGCTCCAGTAGGTGCGAGAGACGATTAGACAGTACGCAAGGGTTCTTCCTTGATGTATTGTGGTTTATTGTTTTTAATGTGCGACCCTTTGTAACGGAAACACAGACTGATAGAAACCCAAAGGTCTCCTAAAGTGCCTGTGTCAATCGGTCACCCTGGTGTTGTGACCGAGAGGCGACAGAAGTGAGGAGGAGACCGGCCAGTGTCTACCCAGAGTGTGTGGGACATTAGGCTCAACGTGTTATATCGGGTTTCTGTGTTGTCCAGAACAAGGTGAAGGATCCAGAAGATGGGAAATGAGGAAAGTGTCCCGAAGGGCTACTGTTCACCCGAACAGTACGTGGCGGACCGGAGAAGCAAACACCTTCAATTGCTTTTCAATGGCTTTTGTTTCAAGATAACATGACGATTTAAGAAATTTGAGTTAAGAGTTTAAGTGCTAACCCTGCTACATCTATATAACATGCCAAAAGGTGGCACACTGCCCTGTTATGTGGCAGACGTTGTTGAATGAGAAAAGAGAGAAGTTAGAGGATGATAAATTGACAGACATGGTCCGTGTGTGGTTGGACTGTAGTAAAGAATTTGAACAGACGGGGGGGAGAACAAAATTTTGATGAGAAAGGACAGAGATATTTCTGTAAACCTGGTGTTGCATTGATACATGACTTGCCAACACCCTATAATGGCGCCGGGAAGAATGCAGGTGGGTGGACCTGCAAAACATGTGGTCACCAGAATCCATCCTCCCGAAATACGTGCCTTGCCTGTGGGGCTCCCCACCCACAAAACCACACCTTGGTAACTACTCCCCGGCACGTCCCATCACTTCCCGTGTTAGCTACAGCGCCATCTTGTCCCCAGGCAACGCCCATGAACGGACCTTTAATATCATTCGGTCCGGACCCCCCCGTCACTCCTATGTCACCCTTCCTACTACCTTGTACCCCATGGTTAACCCGGACGGTACATTCATGCTACCCCACTCACCTGCCACCCTTACTCCTATAATGGTAGGGGGGCAACCTGATGAAGCAGAACAGGGGGATGCAGACAGTGCTGCAGAATCCACAATGGGCATACAAAATGCACCGGGTAATATGCAGACTCCTTCGCGGGGTACCCTGACAGACTACGGTGATCCGCCAACTTTATCCCTGGCACCACAGTGGACTGTGCCCATGGTCGTGCGCCCATCACGACGTTCACAAGATCAAATACTGCAGGGTCAGATTACAGAGTTACAAAAGAACTTACAGAAAATTGAGCAGGGAAACCTTGAGACACTGAAAGAAACCCTAGCACTTAACCGGCCACAAGGACCACCAAAATATGTGTCTTTCACCCCACAACAGTTATTCACCATAGTGAATTTACTGCCTGACCCTGAGACCCATCCCATGCCCTTTTTCAGGAAACTGTCCCAAGTGCATCAAACCTATGGGTGCACATGGTCGGACCTGCAAAGTATAGTGGAAAACAAGACAGGTGAATACTCCACACTGATAATGGATCAAATCCACATCCCTGAACTTAAAGGTGCTAACTTTGACCCCCGGGATCATGAGTCTGGAGAATTCTTTATAGAACAACTGCAGAAATGGGCGAAAGCAAGATTAGCAGATCATTCCACCACATTGCAGGACAGCTACGGGGGATCAGTTGACCCCCACCTTTTTTTTTTTTTTTTTCACAGAAATGTTCGTTTCTGTGTTAAGATCCTCTTTCTGATAAGAAACTGTCTTGCTTCTTGGTCTTTGTGGTTTTCACTCAAATTATGTGACACCCACGGCTGCTGGATGTCTGACAATAAAATTCTGCACTGATTCATATGAGCAAGGGGATTCGCTGCAAACCATTTTGCACCTCATCCCCGGTACTCTCTGGGCCAGAGGACCCCAGGATATCGGATGCCTCAATGTCCCACCAGTCACTGTGACCCTGAAGGATCCCAAGGTTCTGCCATACAAAGCGCAATATCCGCTTTCTATCTCACAACAGGATGCTATTACCCTCCAGGTGCAGGCCCTCCTGCAGAATGGGGCAATCAAGATCACTACTTCTCCCTGTAACTCATCCCTTTACCCAGTACGGAAGAAAAGGGAGAAAGGACAGCCTCCAACGTACCGCATGGTGCAGGACCTCCGAGCTGTCAATGAGGCTACTGTTCTTGAGACACCTATTGTCCCCAATCCGCACACACTCCTTGCTGGCATTCCACTCACTGCCACTACTTTCACTGTCATGGATCTGGCCAATGCATTCTTTTCTGTTCCCTTACATGAGAAATGTCAGTTTCTTTTTGCTTTCACACATGCAGGCAAACAGTACACCTGGACTGTTATGCCTCAAGGGGCTCAAAACAGCCCTTCATGCTTCAGCAAGGCTATGTCCTCTGTTCTGCAACCCTGGCAAGCAGATCATCCGGATGTGGAACTCCTCCAGTATGTGGATGACCTTCTCCTCTGTGCGGTCTCTCCCCAAATCTGCATGACAAAATCTGTCTCACTTCTCCAGTTTTTAGCCTCTGCTGGATGTCGAGTCTCACAAGCCAAACTACAACTGTGTCTCCCCAAAGTTGTCTTCCTAGGTCATTGCATCTCTCAAGGTCACAAGCACCTAACTGAGGCGAGGAAGAAGGCTATCTCTGACATCCAACTCCCGGACACTCCTCATCAGCTGCAAACCTTTCTGGGACTCATCTCCTACTGCAGGCCTTGGATATCTGATGCTTCTGTCCTCATGCAGCCCTTATATGACTGTATACCTCGTAATGCTGCTACTCCTTTCCAGATGACAACGGAGGCCGGAGAAGCTTTTCAGTCATTGAAGACCGCCATTGCATCTGCCCCTGCTCTTGGCATCCCCAACTACAACCTTCCTTTCCGGCTGTATGTCATGGAACGCCAAGGTCACGCCACTGGAGTCCTCACTCAAACTCATGGTGGCCGCAATCGACCCTTGGGTTACTATTCTAAGCGTCTTGACCCGGTAGCCAGAGCTGCCCCTTCCTGTGTCAGAGCTATCCATGCTGCCAGCTCTCTTCCAAACGTCACATATGACGTTGTGCTGGGTCATCCCCTCACTATTCTGGCTCCCCATGACATTTCTGCCATCCTCCAGCAGACTCAACCTAAACACCTCACTGCACAGCGCCACCTCCGGCTTCAGTGTAGTTTGCTTCTGCCAGATAATGTCACCATTCAGAGGTGCCACATCCTCAATCCTGCTGCACTCCTTCCTCTTCCAAGGGGGGAGTATAATGGAGATTCTGAAGATTTTATTGATCTACATGCTGAAGAGGATCTTCAGGAAGAACTATGGGCCTCAACCGACTCTCTTTACAAGGAACAAGAACATGATTGCATCACAATGATGGAAGCTGAAGTAGGGACACCACCATCAGTCCAAGACACTCCTCTGACAAACCCTCATTTGATTCTCTTTGTGGACGGCTCAAGGTACGCCGATGACAAGGGGAAGTTCCATACAGGCATGGCAGTCACAAGTGAGCATGAAGTGCTGTGTGCAAGACAATTGCGCCCAGACCAGTCAGCACAAGAAGCTGAACTCATTGCCCTCACTGAAGCCTGCCTCATGGCAAAAGACTCTACCGCCAATATCTACACAGATTCTAGATATGCCTTTGGAGTGGTTCATGACTTTGAACTAATATGGAAGGCCCGGGATTACATCACAGCTGCAGGAACCCCGATTAAGAATGCTGCAGCAGTAGCAGCCCTAATGGCAGCAGTACTCCTGCCCAACCAAGTGGCAGTGATCAAAGTAAAGGCCCATACTCGAGCTGACACCCCTGAGGCCAGAGGAAACGCCCTAGCTGACCAAGCGGCCAAGGAAGCAGCAGTGAAAGAGGAAAGAGTCCAGTCAGACCAGATTATGATAACACAGGAAGACCTGGAACAAGAAGAAATCACATGGGACCTACTGAAACAAATGCAGAAACAGGCCACTCCCAGGGAAAAGGAAATCTGGCTGAAAGAATCAGCCCTCGAAGAAGAATCTGGACTCTGGACACAAGGAAAGAGAGTCTGCCTACCCAGAGCTCTTTATCCCCTAATAGCCTCAGTGGTCCATGGGCCCACCCACCAATCCAAAACCATCATGAAAGAACTAATTGACAAAATATGGGTGGCCCCAGGGATAACCCCTGTCCTGGTGAGACATACTCAAGCGTGTCTCATCTGTGCAGAGTGTAACACCGGCAGAACCGAGCCCACTCCCAGAAAATGTCTCCCGAAAGCCTTATATCCCTTTCAGATTATACAAATCGATCATATCCAGATGCCAATGTGCCAAGGGTTTCAATATGTGCTAGTAGTGATAGACTTGTTCTCTGGGTGGCCAGAAGCCTACCCCGTCCGAAACCAGACAGCAACCACTACTGCAAAAAAACTGATGCAGGAGCTTGTCTGTAGGTTCGGAGTACCTGAGGTCATTGAGAGTGATCAGGGCCCAGCATTCACTGCTAGTCTAACCCAAGAGGTCTGGAAGATGGTAGGGTCACACCTGGCGTATCATACACCATACAGGCCCCAAAGCAGCGGCAAAGTCGAAAGATTGAACGGGGTGTTAAAATCTAAAATGCTGAAGATGACCAGGGAGACAGGGCTTAATTGGGTTCAGTGTTTGCCTATAACCCTCTTTCCAGTTAGGCATACACCAAGGCCCCCACACAAACTAACCCCATATGAGATCTTATTTGGAACAGGGCCAAGAATGGGACAGTATTTCCCACAACAGTTACAAATGCATTATGAATCTGTTGCAAAATATGTGATAGCCTTGAGCAAGCAATTGTCTAATATACATGCACAAGTTTTCTCTTCCATTCCAGATCCTAACTCCCTGGAGGGAAGCCACACTCTCAAACCTGGAGAGTGGGTGGTGGTCAAGAAACACGTCAGAAGCACCCTCGAACCACGATACGAGGGACCTTACCAGGTGTTGCTGACCACCCCAACCTCTGTGAAACTCGAAGGGAGACCCACCTGGATCCACGCTTCACGCTTCAAGTGCATCAAACCTATGGGTGCACATGGTCGGACCTGCAAAGTATAGTGGAAAACAAGACAGGTGAATACTCCACACTGATAATGGATCAAATCCACATCCCTGAACTTAAAGGTGCTAACTTTGACCCCCGGGATCATGAGTCTGGAGAATTCTTTATAGAACAACTGCAGAAATGGGCGAAAGCAAGATTAGCAGATCATTCCACCACATTGCAGGACAGCTACGGGGGATCAGTTGACCCCCACCTTTTTTTTTTTTTTTTTTCACAGAAATGTTCGTTTCTGTGTTAAGATCCTCTTTCTGATAAGAAACTGTCTTGCTTCTTGGTCTTTGTGGTTTTCACTCAAATTATGTGACACCCACGGCTGCTGGATGTCTGACAATAAAATTCTGCACTGATTCATATGAGCAAGGGGATTCGCTGCAAACCATTTTGCACCTCATCCCCGGTACTCTCTGGGCCAGAGGACCCCAGGATATCGGATGCCTCAATGTCCCACCAGTCACTGTGACCCTGAAGGATCCCAAGGTTCTGCCATACAAAGCGCAATATCCGCTTTCTATCTCACAACAGGATGCTATTACCCTCCAGGTGCAGGCCCTCCTGCAGAATGGGGCAATCAAGATCACTACTTCTCCCTGTAACTCACCCCTTTACCCAGTACGGAAGAAAAGGGAGAAAGGACAGCCTCCAACGTACCACATGGTGCAGGACCTCCGAGCTGTCAATGAGGCTACTGTTCTTGAGACACCTATTGTCCCCAATCCGCACACACTCCTTGCTGGAATTCCACCCACTGCCACTACTTTCACTGTCATGGATCTGGCCAATGCATTCTTTTCTGTTCCCTTACATGAGAAATGTCAGTTTCTTTTTGCTTTCACACATGCAGGCAAACAGTACACCTGGACTGTTATGCCTCAAGGGGCTCAAAACAGCCCTTCCTGCTTCAGCAAGGCTATGTCCTCTGTTCTGCAACCCTGGCAAGCAGATCATCCGGATGTGGAACTCCTCCAGTATGTGGATGACCTTCTCCTCTGTGCGGTCTCTCCCCAAATCTGCATGACAAAATCTGTCTCACTTCTCCAGTTTTTAGCCTCTGCTGGATGTCGAGTCTCACAAGCCAAACTACAACTGTGTCTCCCCAAAGTTGTCTTCCTAGGTCATTGCATCTCTCAAGGTCACAAGCACCTAACTGAGGCGAGGAAGAAGGCTATCTCTGACATCCAACTCCCGGACACTCCTCATCAGCTGCAAACCTTTCTGGGACTCATCTCCTACTGCAGGCCTTGGATATCTGATGCTTCTGTCCTCATGCAGCCCTTATATGACTGTATACCTCGTAATGCTGCTACTCCTTTCCAGATGACAACGGAGGCCGGAGAAGCTTTTCAGTCATTGAAGGCCGCCATTGCATCTGCCCCTGCTCTTGGCATCCCCAACTACAACCTTCCTTTCCGGCTGTATGTCATGGAACGCCAAGGTCACGCCACTGGAGTCCTCACTCAAACTCATGGTGGCCGCAATCGACCCTTGGGTTACTATTCTAAGCGTCTTGACCCGGTAGCCAGAGCTGCCCCTTCCTGTGTCAGAGCTATCCATGCTGCCAGCTCTCTTCTAAACGTCACATATGACGTTGTGCTGGGTCATCCCCTCACTATTCTGGCTCCCCATGACATTTCTGCCATCCTCCAGCAGACTCAACCTAAACACCTCACTGCACAGCGCCACCTCCGGCTTCAGTGTAGTTTGCTTCTGCCAGATAATGTCACCATTCAGAGGTGCCACATCCTCAATCCTGCTGCACTCCTTCCTCTTCCAAGGGGGGAGTATAATGGAGATTCTGAAGATTTTATTGATCTACATGCTGAAGAGGATCTTCAGGAAGAACTATGGGCCTCAACCGACTCTCTTTACAAGGAACAAGAACATGATTGCATCACAATGATGGAAGCTGAAGTAGGGACACCACCATCAGTCCAAGACACTCCTCTGACAAACCCTCATTTGATTCTCTTTGTGGACGGCTCAAGGTACGCCGATGACAAGGGGAAGTTCCATACAGGCATGGCAGTCACAAGTGAGCATGAAGTGCTGTGTGCAAGACAATTGCGCCCAGACCAGTCAGCACAAGAAGCTGAACTCATTGCCCTCACTGAAGCCTGCCTCATGGCAAAAGACTCTACCGCCAATATCTACACAGATTCTAGATATGCCTTTGGAGTGGTTCATGACTTTGAACTAATATGGAAGGCCCGGGATTACATCACAGCTGCAGGAACCCCGATTAAGAATGCTGCAGCAGTAGCAGCCCTAATGGCAGCAGTACTCCTGCCCAACCAAGTGGCAGTGATTAAAGTAAAGGCCCATACTCGAGCTGACACCCCTGAGGCCAGAGGAAACGCCCTAGCTGACCAAGCGGCCAAGGAAGCAGCAGTGAAAGAGGAAAGAGTCCAGTCAGACCAGATTATGATAACACAGGAAGACCTGGAACAAGAAGAAATCACATGGGACCTACTGAAACAAATGCAGAAACAGGCCACTCCCAGGGAAAAGGAAATCTGGCTGAAAGAATCAGCCCTCGAAGAAGAATCTGGACTCTGGACACAAGGAAAGAAAGTCTGCCTACCCAGAGCTCTTTATCCCCTAATAGCCTCAGTGGTCCATGGGCCCACCCACCAATCCAAAACCATCATGAAAGAACTAATTGACAAAATATGGGTGGCCCCAGGGATAACCCCTGTCCTGGTGAGACATACTCAAGCGTGTCTCATCTGTGCAGAGTGTAACCCCGGCAGAACCGAGCCCACTCCCAGAAAATGTCTCCCGAAAGCCTTATATCCCTTTCAGATTATACAAATCGATCATATCCAGATGCCAATGTGCCAAGGGTTTCAATATGTGCTAGTAGTGATAGACTTGTTCTCTGGGTGGCCAGAAGCCTACCCCGTCCGAAACCAGACAGCAACCACTACTGCAAAAAAACTGATGCAGGAGCTTGTCTGTAGGTTCGGAGTACCTGAGGTCATTGAGAGTGATCAGGGCCCAGCATTCACTGCTAGTCTAACCCAAGAGGTCTGGAAGATGGTAGGGTCACACCTGGCGTATCATACACCATACAGGCCCCAAAGCAGCGGCAAAGTCGAAAGATTGAACGGGGTGTTAAAATCTAAAATGCTGAAGATGACCAGGGAGACAGGGCTTAATTGGGTTCAGTGTTTGCCTATAACCCTCTTTTCAGTTAGGCATACACCAAGGCCCCCACACAAACTAACCCCATATGAGATCTTATTTGGAACAGGGCCAAGAATGGGACAGTATTTCCCACAACAGTTACAAATGCATTATGAATCTGTTGCAAAATATGTGATAGCCTTGAGCAAGCAATTGTCTAATATACATGCACAAGTTTTCTCTTCCATTCCAGATCCTAACTCCCTGGAGGGAAGCCACACTCTCAAACCTGGAGAGTGGGTGGTGGTCAAGAAACACGTCAGAAGCACCCTCGAACCACGATACGAGGGACCTTACCAGGTGTTGCTGACCACCCCAACCTCTGTGAAACTCGAAGGGAGACCCACCTGGATCCACGCTTCACATTGTAAAAGAGTGAAGGCTGTCCCACCGTCCCAGGAACCATAAGCCATGAGGATTCACATACTGATCATGACTTTGACAGTGGGCATATCTGCAGTATTCACGCCACTGGGTGATGAATGGGACAATTCACTGATACGGCACCATCAAATTTTAGTCCAGGGGTTGAAGGAGACTGAAACTCTGAGAGATTGTTGGATCTGTACCCACAGTCCCGTGAGTTCAACCAGTATGCCTTATTTTGCAATACCCCTGGACCTTTCTGAACTGATTGACCTGTCTAATTCTACCATCTTTCTCACTAGTATACACCAAGTTAAATCCAGGTTAAAGACAGCCACGTGCAGTGTATTGGTGTAGATGCTGAGAATGGAAAGGATCTGCCCTGTAACAACCGTACTGTACAGGATCTCCGGACAGGTATATTAGCTAACGACACCGAAAGTCAGTCAAAAGGATATGAGTTGGCGAAAGGGACACAATTAGCCAAACTAATTACCCGATTATTCAATGGCACAGCAGTAGCAGTTCCAGACGACATATACTTAGTTTGTGGACACAAAGCATACAAATGGTTATCCGAGAATGTCACAGGACTGTGCACCATCGCCAGGCTTACTCCTGCTACCTTTATAGTACCACACTCTGAAATTGACATAAATGCAGTACCTAAACACACCTTGTATCGTAGGGCCAAAGATAACACACCCAGACCAAATGGCAAGCCACATGTAGTAGAGATGAGCATTACCAACAAAATTGTTAGTTCCATCTTCATATATCCCATGATAATGCAGATGTGGGATCATCTGGTAGTAGCAACAGACTACCTGGATGACCAAATATGGGAGGTGATGAGACTTATGAATACCTCAAACATTGTGCAAAACCAGTTAATCATCGTCACCAACCAACACACATTAGTTCTAGATTATGTTACAGCTAAAGATGGAGGTATGTGCCAGATTGTGGGACCCTCTTGTTGCCATTACATAGACACGCAGGGTAATTTGCAAGTTAAGGTGGATATAGAGAAGATGGCGGATTTAAGAGATAAATGGCTGGATGCACATAAAGCTGATAAAGATACATGGTGGTCTGATACCTTCTCTTCCCTTAACCCCAATAACTGGTTCAAAGGTATTGGGGGTTGGTTCATGGGAATTGTCCAAGTAATATTGCAGGTAGCCCTAATAATATTGGTGATATATGTAGTGATTAAGCTCGTTCTTATTTGTGTGACCCGCTTTTCAAAAAGAATGAAGAAAACTGATGAACGACCTATTATGCTCCTCTACGATGAGGAAGGACAGAAGGAAACATCGTTCAACACAGCTCCCCCTCCTCACAATGAATCCTGGCTGAGATAGGGTGAGATGAATCCCAGGGTTTTACCACAAATCCGAGCAACCGGGAGCCTACCTATAAGGGGTAGGTTGTCGCCACTGCGGGTGAAGAGGATACGAATGGTATGCCCAGGGGATTCGCTAGGCGAAGGGAAAGTCTACAATCAAGTTTCCAAGGGGGGACTGTTATGGACTATTAATACAAAATGGATACTTGCTTGTTGAGGACTATGTTTAGCTAAGATGGCGGCCAGGCATTCAGCCAACACCTATAAACTAGAATCTTACTTTGTGTTTTATCATGTGTTTCTTTGTGGTTTCCGTTCAGCTCAAGCAAGCAGTTACAAAGAGGTTTCCGTTCAGCTCAAGCAAGCAGTTACAAAGAAAGAAGTAACGGTTTCTCCCACGAGCAAGGGGGGAGGAATTTACTCTGGCCGTCAAGGTTACAGAGAAGTATAGTGTTCGTAGCCAATAGAAAAGATATACTCTATCTTTCACCCCCCCCCCCTCCCACTTCTCCCTGTCGTAAAACCTATGAATTGTCTGTTGTTTTCAGAAATAAACCAGAGATGCTGTTTTAACCCCGTGCTGTGGGTTGTCTCAGATTTGATCTCTCCGTGCACGTACATTAATTAATTTGGAGCAGTACATCAACCGAACTGGCAGCTTGGCCAGAACCAGAACAACACTAATACTATTATAGATCTGAATGTGATCAGTTCTGATCACTTACAGATACTATAAAAGTACAAACGCGTCATGGTCAAACAACAATATGACCGTGACACTCCCACCCCTCAAAGCCCCCCAACAGAAAAGGGGAAGCTAGTGAGAAACCCACAAACAGGGATGTGGGGGAAAAAAAAGTAGCAGAATCTGTGTCAGTGCAAGCAAGTCTCCCCAGGACTGCTGCCAGCCCCTGGAACCACCTAGAAACCAGGCAGCCAGCAAACGAACAGCCAGGAGAGACCGCACTGATCACTGCATCCACATTCAGAAATGGCTCACACCGAGTCACTGCCAGCGTGCATCCCCCACCAGCATACACCAAAGCCAGTTGAACAAGGAAATGCAGCCAGCCACCACAACACAAGCGACAGAACCGCTGAGACATGGACAAGGGGAGACCCAAACACAAGTGCCGGTTCACACCATCAACTGCAACCACTGTTACAGAGAACCGCACTGTTAACAGGATTCCCCTTTCACCCTCCCTCCGGAGGATAAGCATGTGCGCCAAAAAACATCAGGTGACACATGCTGCGCCCTCTTCCGAAGGCAAATCAGAGATGCCTTTATGAAACATACTGTCACGGTGGGGAGTGGGGGAAACTCTCCACTGTATAATGTAAAAGGGATAGGGGTCGCAGCTACACCAGGACGCCGGGATCAGGGAGCAGGTCACCTCCTATTGCGTCCCTAATCCTCACTCTAACTCCTAACTGTATGAGCGGGTCATACCCTGGATACCTTTTGGCCCTGAGTCGCCCTGAGAATCCCTCACATAGGAGCACGGGAGAGACGACCTGTTCTTCCCAGACACGGAGGAACAGGAGTCTCAAATGGCCTACCTGCAGGGAAAAGTGGAAGACTGAATACAGGAACAGAGTCAGCAGGTTAGAACACCAGAAACAAACTTACCTGCCGCAGCCACCAAGACTGGAACCCATGCATAAGTACAGGTGCCCACACACCAAATAGGACACCGTACAAACAACACCACACACCGGAATCCAGCACCCCTGATACTGTCTGGCCCCAGGCAGCACTGCATCCAGACTTATGGTTCACCCCTCTGGGAAACCAGCCCCCTATCGGAGGTATTAACACACACAGGGAAACATCTTGCACACATGCAGGGACAAACACCAACAACATCCCAGACATGTACCAACAAACAAGACGTACAACAAACCCTGAACATAAACCCACACCACACATACAGTATGTGAGCTTGATCACCAACTGCGAATTTTACAGACCCTCCTATATTAGTTAATATTTACCTAAATTGTATAATGAATAACCAAGCATAGTTATATCATTCCAAGTGCGACAACAGTGAAATATTTCACGATTACGCTTTGCAAAGTTTTTGTATAAAGATTATTAAAAGAAACCTAAAAGGTTGATATTTGAAGACAATACGTAAGTAATATTTTAGTTAATAAAGAGCATTAATGTTAATACATTTTTTGGTGCATTGGTCAGAAAAGGTATGATTATTTTCTTTCCCTGTAAATAATTGTTTTCACATGTACTATGTAAACGGTCCTGCATGTATTGATTTACACGGATGCAATCAAAGTTGTGTTTTTGTTCAACTGACTGTTTCACGAGGATAGAAATGGCTTTTGAGGAAAATAGCACTGCAGTTATTTTTATGGGTTTTTTGTTCTTGTTTTGGGCTGATGGTAAAGAAAACAACAAAAATACAGCAGACAAAGCATGCTGAAGTTTATAAAAATGAAAAAAAATCATGGCACTCTGTATAGCAGCCAAAACCAGCAAAACAACTGATAACTGAAACTTCCACCCACTACAAACTTCTGTTCAATATGTTTTTATTGGTTTCTCATCTTTTTAGGGGCATATTAGATTATAGGGTAACCTTTTTCAGGATGTCCGATTGTGCAACAGGCGGCCTTCCCCTAGGGCCCTCTATGTAGCGCGTCCCAGGTGTAGGAAGTGGTATAGTGCGGCCCTAAAATGTCTCTTTCTGTGTGTCACGGTTGCTCCTACCTGGATCCGGCTGGACCCAGGCTTTGGCTCCGAAGCAATAAATAGGGGGAATAATTGAGGGATAAAAGAATAACTTGAGTCCCAGACTTGAGATGAAGGTAAATGGCAGCTTTACTTTGCATAAACGTTCTCCAAAACGGTTTACAGGTTTGTCTTGGTTCCAGCAGGCTTTAGCATGAAACTGGCAGGCAAACTCCACTCTGCTATATTTGTTTCTCTCTGACTCTGCTGTATTGACAGGTTGGCTGTATAACTCAGCTTCTTTTGTATGCTGCACTTTCTCTCTGTAGTCTGTCTCTAGATTATGCTAGGGAACTTTCCTCCTGGCTCCTGAGGCTTCAAGCTTTGGCCTCCATGGCCAGCAGAGCTTAAGGGGCTCTGGCTTTCATGGGCACGTCCAGCAGAGACATGCCCCTGCACACCTGTCCCCTAGCTGGGGGTAAGCTAGACTGACTAGAACCTCTGCAGGAAATAGGACTCGCCCACTTCTCTCCACAGGGGGGGGTAGAATGGAATGGAAGGTTCCATTTTATCTAAGTATAGCTCTGCCGTGTTTGCTGCCACCTGCTGGTGAACCAGGAATATTACATTAACATAACATTTGCATAACAAAATAGGAATGCACATTGTGGAGGACCTGGAATAAATGCATAAGATGACATGAGGTTAGACCAATAAAGACCATAGCACGGTGCAGAAGTGGTGTTACAATTGCCTAGACCAGGCACATGTGTCAGAGGTGGCACGCAGACCACAAGACCACATTTTGCTGTCACGCCAGCTGTCATCAAATGACGGCAAGACTTTTTTTCAGTTGCCATTTCTTATTTGCCCAGCCGCCGCACTGCGTGGCACACACAATGCGTTTGATGGGCCCTCCCCTGACACTTCCCACTTCGGCCTGCACAGAGAAACAATAGCAGAGTGTGGGACTCTGCTACGCTGCTGCCTGCTACCCCACTGCTCCTGCTGTGATGCACCTCCTCAGGACCTCCACAGAAATGTATGTGAATGCACTGGGGATAGGAAGAGCATGGTGAGCTTGGGGACATAGGGAAATGAGCCGTTTGACTACTTTGGGAGTGGGGGGGGGAGGCAAAATGGAGGATTGAGCAACTGTGACTAGCTGGGAGTGGGAGGGGAATGTGAAATGGTGGGAACAAGTATGGGCAATAAAAATTTGTTAGGTCAGCACTACTCACTGGAATCCCAGTCTTCCAATTCGTGGTGTGTGCCTGCAGCGTTGGATCCAGTCTGGGGGTTCCCCTAGTAAATAGCAACAGATGAAGAAGCCGCGGCACTCAGAAGGATAAATTCCAATTTCCTTTATTTCACCTTTTGTAGCAACGTTATCGACCAAACAGTCTTTATCAAGCACCAGTGCACCACAAGAGGTGAAATAAAGGAAATTGGAATTTATCCTTCTGAGTGCCGCGGCTTCTTCATCTGGAACAAGTATGGGAGCATGTTGGCTAGTTTGGGGGAAGGGGAAGATTGCGAGATGGGAGAACAAGCACTTTGAATAGTTTTGAAGGGGGAAGGACCCTTAAATTAATTCACACCCTAGAACAGTTCCCTTAATATAATATAATTATAAATATATATATAAAATCCAGAAAATGGACGGCACTCCAATAAGATGAAAAAAAATGTGATTCTTTTATTCAACCATCAGGTGCAACGTTTCGGCTCTAAATTAGCCTTTTCCAAGCTTGGAAAAGGCTAATTTAGAGCCGAAACGTTGCACCTGATGGTTGAATAAAGGAATCACATTTTTTTTCATCTTATTGGAGTGCCGTCCATTTTCTGGATTTTATTGCTGGGTAAGAAGTCTATTCCCTAGGAACGTGCACCCTATTTTACTTATCAATAGCCAGTGCCGCCATTTTTCTTATATCTATATATATATATATATATAGAAATTATAACCCCCGAAAGAAATCCAAAATTGAATTAATGCCCACACACGTTCTAAAATCAATTTAGACCCTTGACCAGACCCCAAATCGCTTAGATGCTCCTCCTCCCTTCTCCACAAAAAGGTCTTGCTGAAACCATATTGAGCACTGTGACTAGTTCAGCGGTGGTGAGAGGATGGTGAACTTGTGAAAATATGGGAACAAGCACTGTGACTAGTTTGGGGGTGGGGGGAGGGTTGGTGAACTTGGGAAAATGGGGGACTGTGCATGTGGCTAGTTTGGGGATGCATGTTATTGATGGTGGGATGATTAGGTGCCAACTTTCTGACTACTTTGGGGTGTGTGTGTGGGGGGATAGTGAGCCTGCATTTAAGTGTTGGGGGATGAAGGGAGAACCTGACTACTTGGAGTTGACGGGGATGGTGAGCCTGCATGGGATTCTTGGGGGGGATGGGGGGTGGCAGGAGAATGGTGAGCATAAATGTGATTGCTGGGAATTAGGTCTGGTTATGATGGAAAATGCAGCTTTTTGACTACTTTGGGGGATTGGGAGGGGGGATGAGCCTGAAAATGATTGCTGGGTGTATGGGGGAATAAGCTCTTGACAACTTTGGGGGATATGGTGTGGCACTGGTTATGATGTGATTACTCTGTGTGTGTGGGGTGAGACTGGATGTGATTGGTGCATGAAGGTGAGCTCTGATATGTTATTATTGTAGGGGTGAGCAGTATATGGGGCACCAGTGTATGGCAGACAGTGGGGGAGAGGGCAGCCCTCAATTAAAATGAGTAAGGGCTGCTCTCCCCCACTATCAGTAAGTGTATGGTTGGTCGAGGGTCCCCCCTATACTGGTCCCCTCTATATTGTATCACTTAGGTCGATTTCAGATGAGCAGTGACATGCTGCTAATAAATACCTGGTTTATGTCACGTTTGTGTTATATGACTTTGTATGGCACGGCACACTGAGAGCTGCAGCTTAGATTTTTTTCCGGCACTCAGTACAAAAAAGGTTGTCGACCCCTGGTCTAGGCAATGAGATATGAAGAGAGCATGGAAGCTGCACCATTTTGCTGCAAAAAAAAAAATCCCAGTCCCAGCAAGATCCTTACAGAAAAACAAAACTGAAAATTTAAATTTCCACTCTATTGCTGCTGGAGGTGCATATTATCAGGACAGGTCCACTATACTGTTAGCACAAACAAACACAGTAAAATGTTGTCTGCCCCCCCCCCCCCCATCCCCCATATACAAGCAGATACACAGCAGCAATTAATCGATGGGGAAGGGGGCAGTGTATATGACATAACTGCCAGACCTTTGGTAAAAACAATAGGCCAGGAAAGGAATTGATTCCAAAATGCAACCCAAAAAATAAAAGAGCATAAAAATGCCACTGGTAATAGGTAATCAAAACAACCAATTTTATTATATCACTTTAAAGAATCTGTCATTCAATATTGCATCCCTGTATGGACATTTTATTTTATATATTCTTTCTATTGTCAAAGCAGCACCATTTTGTGTTTTCTATTATGTATTTGGATTGCCATACATGTTATGTCCCTTTTCCCTGATGATAGTGAAACAAGTCAGGCATGGGATGGGGGGGCACTAGTGGAGATTTGTTTTTCTTATTTTAATTTTTTAATTGTGCACATGACCTAGTGCAGGCTGTTTAAATGGGGCTGGAGATCCAGTAATTAAAATCCATAATAGGCAAATTTATAGCAACAAACATTGAGTTCATTGAAGATGAACAAGGTATATGGAAATCGTTAAAAATGTATCAAAGGCTACTAGTAAGGTAGAATTATCTAAAAAACATAAGACTGTAACAGACCCCTCTAGTGTGTTTTTCTAAAGTGGCATAAGGCTTGGTCAGTCACCAGTGCCAGATGCATCTGCTACCTATGCATCCATACACTGTAGCTATGTGCCTGCATACCAAACAAAAAAAAGAAAAAAGAAGACATCATAGACATAGGAAGGGCAAAGAAAATCAAGATGAATAGAAAGGTTGGGACAGTGGACGTGGAAGGTGGATCTTGAAACCCACACTAAAAACTTGCACACTTTCTTGTCTACCATATCCTACTTAGCACATAGAGGGGTAATATTAACCACCTCAGCCCCCAGTGCTTAAACACCCTGAAAGACCAGGCCACTTTTTACACTTCTGACCTACACTACTTTCACCGTTTATTGCTCGGTCATGCAACTTACCACCCAAATGAATTTTACCTCCTTTTCTTCTCACTAATAGAGCTTTCATTTGGTGGTATTTCATTGCTGCTGACATTTTTACTTTTTTTGTTATTAATCGAAATTTAACGATTTTTTTGCAAAAAAATGACATTTTTCACTTTCAGTTGTAAAATTTTGCAAAAAAAAACGACATCCATATAGAAATTTTGCTCTAAATTTATAGTTCTACATGTCTTTGATAAAAAAAAAATGTTTGGGTAAAAAAAAAAATGGTTTGGGTAAAAGTTATAGCGTTTACAAACTATGGTACAAAAATGTGAATTTCCGCTTTTTGAAGCAGCTCTGACTTTCTGAGCACCTGTCATGTTTCCTGAGGTTCTACAATGCCCAGACAGTACAAACACCCCACAAATGACCCCATTTCTGAAAGTAGACACCCTAAGGTATTCGCTGATGGGCATAGTGAGTTCATAGAACTTTTTATTTTTTGTCACAAGTTAGCGGAAAATGATGATTATTTTTTTTTTTTTTTCTTACAAAGTCTCATATTCCACTAACTTGTGACAAAAAATAAAAAGTTCTATGAACTCACTATGCCCATCAGCGAATACCTTGGGGTCTCTTCTTTCCAAAATGGGGTCACTTGTGGGGTAGTTATACTTCCCTGGCATTCTAGGGGCCCAAATGTGTGGTAAGGAGTTTGAAATCAAATTCTGTAAAAAATGACCTGTGAAATCCGAAAGGTGCTCTTTGGAATATGGGCCCCTTTGCCCACCTAGGCTGCAAAAAAGTGTCACACATCTGGATATCTCCGTACTCAGGAGAAGGTGGGGGAAATGTGTTTTGGGTGTCATTTTATATATACCATGCTGGGCGAGAGAAATATCTTGGCAAAAGACAACTTTTCCCCATTTTTTATACAAAGTTGTCATTTGACAAGATATTTATCTCATCCAGCATGGGTATATGTAAAAAGACACCCCCAAAACATCATCCTCAACTTCTCCTGAGTACGGGGTACAGATGTGTGACACTTTTTTGCAGCCTAGGTGGGCAAAGGGGCCCATATTCAAAGAGCACCTTTCGGATTTCACTGGTCATTTTTTACTGAATTTGATTTCAAACTCCTTACCACACATTTGGGCCCCTAGAAGTACCAGGCAGTATAACTACCCCACAAAGTGACCCCATATTGGAAAGAAGACACCCCAAGGTATTCCGTGAGGGGCATGGCGATGTTCCTAGAATTTTTATTTTTTGTCACAAGTTAGTGGAAAATGATGATTTTTTTTTTTTTTTTTTTTCATACAAGTCTCATATTCCACAAACTTGTGACAAAAAATAAAAACTTCCATGAAACTCACTATGCCCATCAGCGAATACCTTGGGGTCTCTTCTTTCCAAAAATAGGGTCACTTGTGGGGTAGTTATACTGCCCTGGCATTCTTGGGCCCCAAATGTGTGGTAAGGAGTTTGAAATCAATTCAGTAAAAAATGACCTGTGAAATCGAAAGGTGCTCTTTGGAATATGGCCCCTTTGCCCACCTAGGCTGCAAAAAAGTGTCACACATCTGGTATCCCCGTACTCAGGAGAAGTTGAGGAATGTGTTTTGGGGTGTCTTTTTACATATACCCATGCTGGGTGAGATAAATATCTTGGTCAAATGACAACTTTGTATAAAAAATGGGAAAAGTTGTCTTTTGCCAAGATATTTCTCTCACCCAGCATGGGTATATATAAAATGACACCCCAAAACACATTCCCCACCTTCTCCTGAGTACGGAGATACCAGATGTGTGACACTTTTTTGCAGCCTAGGTGGGCAAAGGGGCCCATATTCCAAAGAGCACCTTTCGGATTTCACAGGTCATTTTTTACAGAATTTGATTTCAAACTCCTTACCACACATTTGGGCCCCTAGAATGCCAGGGCAGTATAACTACCCCACAAGTGACCCCATTTTGGAAAGAAGACACCCCAAGGTATTCCGTGAGGGGCATGGCGAGTTCCTAGAATTTTTTATTTTTTGTCACAAGTTAGTGGAAAATGATGATTTTTTTTTTTTTTTTTTTCATACAAAGTCTCATATTCCACTAACTTGTGACAAAAAATAAAAACTTCCATGAACTCACTATGCCCATCAGCGAATACCTTGGGGTCTCTTCTTTCCAAAATGGGGTCACTTGTGGGGTAGTTATACTGCCCTGGCATTCTAGGGGCCCAAATGTGTGGTAAGTAGGTAAATGACCTGTGAAATCCGAAAGGTGCTCTTTGGAATGTGGGCCCCTTTGCCCACCTAGGCTGCAAAAAAGTGTCACACATCTGGTATCTCTGTATTCAGGAGAAGTTGAGGAATGTGTTTTGGGGTGTCTTTTTACATATACCCATGCTGGGTGAGATAAATATCTTGGTCAAATGCCAACTTTGTATAAAAAAATGGGAAAAGTTGTCTTTTGCCAAGATATTTCTCTCACCCAGCATGGGTATATGTAAAATGACACCCCAAAACACATTCCCCAACTTCTCCCGATTACGGAGATACCAGATGTGTGACACTTTTTTGCAGCCGAGGTGGGCAAAGGGGCCCATATTCAAAAGAGCACCTTTTGGATTTCACAGGTCATTTTTTACAGAATTTGATTTCAAACTCCTTACCACACATTTGGGCCCCTAGAATGCCAGGGCAGTATAACTACCCCACAAGTGACCCCATTTTGGAAAGAAGAGACCCCAAGGTATTCGCTGATGGGCATAGTGAGTTCATGGAAGTTTTTATTTTTTGTCACAAGTTAGTGGAATATGAGACTTTGTATGAAAAAAAAAAAAAAAAAAATAAGCATTTTCCACTAACTTGTGACAAAAAATAAAAAATTCTAGGAACTCGCCATGCCCCTCACGGAATACCTTGGGGTGTCTTCTTTCCAAAATGGGGTCACTTGTGGGGTAGTTATACTGCCCTGGCATTTTCCAGGGGCCCTAATGTGTGGTAAGTAGGTAAATGACCTGTGAAATCCTAAAGGTGCTCTTTGGAATATGGGCCCCTTTGCCCACCTAGGCTGCAAAAAAGTGTCACACATGTGGTATCGCCGTATTCAGGAGAAGTTGGGGAATGTGTTTTGGGGTGTCATTTTACATATACCCATGCTGGGTGAGAGAAATATCTTGGCAAAAGACAACTTTTCCCATTTTTTTATACAAAGTTGGCATTTGACCAAGATATTTCTCTCACCCAGCATGGGTATATGTAAAATGACACCCCAAAACACATTCCCCAACTTCTCCTGAGGACGGCGATACCAGATGTGTGACACTTTTTTGCAGCCTAGATGCGCAAAGGTGCCCAAATTCCTTTTAGGAGGGCATTTTTAGACATTTGGATACCAGACTTCTTCTCACGCTTTGGGGCCCCTAGAATGCCAGGGCAGTATAAATACCCCACATGTGACCCCATTTTGGAAAGAAGACACCCCAAGGTATTCAATGAGGGGCATGGCGAGTTCATAGAAATTTTTTTTTTTTGGCACAAGTTAGCGGAAATTGATATTTTTAATTTTTTTCTCACAAAGTCTCCCGTTCCGCTAACTTGGGACAAAAATGTCAATCTTTCATGGACTCAATATGCCCCTCACGGAATACCTGGGGGTGTCTTCTTTCCGAAATGGGGTCACATGTGGGGTATTTATACTGCCCTGGCATTCTAGGGGCCCTAAAGCGTGAGAAGAAGTCTGGAATATAAATGTCTAAAAAATTTTACGCATTTGGATTCCGTGAGGGGTATGGTGAGTTCATGTGAGATTTTATTTTTTGACACAAGTTAGTGGAATATGAGACTTTGTAAGAAAAAAAAATAAAAATTCCGCTAACTTGGGCCAAAAAAATATCTGAATGGAGCCTTACAGAGGGGTGATCAATGACAGGGGGGTGATCAATGACAGGGGGGTTGATCAATGACAGGGGGGTGATCAATGACAGGGGGGTGATCAGGGAGTCTATATGGGGTGATAACCACAGTCATTGATCACGCCCGTGTAAGGCTTCATTCAGACGTCCGGATGCGTTTTGCGGATCCGATCCATCTATCAGTGCATCCGTAAAAATCATGCGGACATCTAAATGGAGCTTTACAGGGGGGTAATCAATGACAGGGGGGTAATCAGGGAGTCTATATGGGGTGATCACCACAGTCATTGATCATGCCCCTGTAAGGCTTCATTCAGACGTCCGGATGCGTTTTGCGGATCCGATCCATCTATCAGTGCATCCGTAAAAATCATGCGGACGTCTGAATGGAGCTTTACAGGGGGGTAATCAATGACAGGGGGGTGATCAGGGAGTCTATATGGGGTGATCACCACAGTCATTGATCACGCCCCTGTAAGGCTTCATTCAGACGTCCGGATGCGTTTTGCGGATCCGATCCATCTATCAGTGCATCCGTAAAAATCATGCGGACGTCTGAATGGAGCTTTACAGGGGGGTAATCAATGACAGGGGGGTAATCAATGACAGGGGGGTGATCAGGGAGTCTATATGGGGTGATCACCACAGTCATTGATCATGCCCGTGTAAGGCTTCATTCAGACGTCCGGATGCGTTTTGCGGATCGGATCCATCTATCAGTGCATCCGTAAAAATCATGCGGACATCTGAATGGAGCTTTACAGGGGGGTAATCAATGACAGGGGGGTGATCACCACAGTCATTGATCATGCCCCTGTAAGGCTTCATTCAGACGACCGGATGCGTTTTGCGGATCCGATCCATGTATCAGTGCATCCGTAAAAATCATGCGGACATCTGAATGGAGCTTTACAGGGGGGTGATCAGGGAGTCTATATGGGGTGATCACCACAGTCATTGATCATGCCCCTGTAAGGCTTCATTCAGACGTCCGGATGCGTTTTGCGGATCCGATCCATCTATCAGTGGATCCGTAAAAATCATGCGGACGTCTGAATGGAGCTTTACAGGGGGGTAATCAATGACAGGGGGGTAATCAATGACAGGGGGGTGATCAGGGAGTCTATATGGGGTGATCACCACAGTCATTGATCACGCCCCTGTAAGGCTTCATTCAGACGTCCGGATGCGTTTTGCGGATCCGATCCATCTATCAGTGGATCCGTAAAAATCATGCGGACGTCTGAATGGAGCTTTACAGGGGGTTGATCAATGACAGGGGGGTAATCAATGACAGGGGGGTGATCAGGGAGTCTATATGGGGTGATCAGGGGTGATTAGGGGTGATCAGGGGCTAATAAGGGGTTAATAAGTGACGGGGGGGGGGGGGTGTAGTGTAGTGTAGTGGTGCTTGGTGCTACTTTACTGAGCTACCTGTGTCCTCTGGTGGTCGATCCAAACAAAGGGGACCACCAGAGGACCAGGTAGCAGGTATATTAGACGCTGTTATCAAAACAGCGTCTAATATACCTGTTAGGGGTTAAAAAAAACACATCTCCAGCCTGCCAGCGAACGATCGCCGCTGGCAGGCTGGAGATCAACTCTCTTACCTTCCGTTCCTGTGAGCGCGCGCGCCTGTGTGCGCGCGTTCACAGGAAGTCTCGCGTCTCGCGAGATGACGCGTATATGCGTGACTGTGCGCAGCGCTGCCACCTCCGGAACGCGATCCTGCGTTAGGCGGTCCGGAGGTGGTTAAAAGTTAATTCTATTGGACAAATACATATGCACAGACACAAGGCCTAATTTTCAAATGTATACAAAACAGATGAAAAATTGTTGTTCTCCTATTGAACTTCCTGAGTAGTGGAGTCTTCTTTCTTACAGAGTGGTTCCACCACTCTAAGCTGCTAATCATGGCAGCTCAAAACTGCAGGAACCAGTTTATCAGCTTCAATTTATAAAGCATTAACATTCTCAATAGGGATTGTGCAAAATTCCTCTCCTTTAAGACACACTTTAGTGATAAACACATAGCAGATACTATTCTGGAGGCAATCCATTTAAGACTGTTTACATCTGCACTGGCGTTACAGCAGCGGTCTGTGCCCGTTGGCATCCCGTTATACAGTGCTAGCACACGCACAGGCACCGCACCACTCACCTGCCCCTGTTGTCCATGGGGACTGGACCCTCTTGCCCTCTTCTGCCCACCTGCAGTCAGTCCAGAGCCAGAATCCTCTGGCTTACTCCCTACTGCAGGCTTGCACCTGCGCTTCTCTGTCAGGCCTCTTCTGCTAGCCTGTTTACTAGTTTGAACCTTTGCTGTTTTCCTTGACCTCGCACTTGTCTCTCGGATTTGCACAAACTGTGCCCGCCCTAATCTCGGCCTGAAACTGAGTATGAGTATAGTCTGACTGTTCACTACTTTACACTGGTGTCTCTGACCCCTGTGGGTGAGCTGTCAGCCACCGGAACTATTCCAAGAGGTAGCAGCCTTGTGGCTCCCCTGAAGCAAAGTTCTGATACCTGTAGAGCAGTGGTTCTCAACCATTCTAAAGCTGTGACATTAATAAAGTTCCTCATGTTGTGGTGACCCCCAACCATTAAATTTTTTTCCTTGCTACGTCATAACTAATTTTGCTACTGTTATGAATTGTAATGTAAATATCTGATATGCAGGATGTATTTTTATTGCTACAAATTGAACATAATTAAAGCAGAGTAATTAATCACAAAGTCATCCACAGATCCCCCCCTAAACAGTGCCATCCACAGATCCCCCCTAAACAGTGCCATCCACAGATCCCCCTCCCCTAAACAGTGCCATCCACAGATCTCCCCCCTTAATAGTGCCATCCACAGATCCCCCCCTCCCCTAAACAGTGCCATCCACAGATCTCCCCCCTAAACAGTGCCATCCACAGATCCCCACTAAACAGTGCCATCCACAGATCCCCCCTAAACAGTGCCATCCACAGATCCCCTCTCCCCTAAACAGTGCCATCCACAGATCTCCCCCCTAAACAGTGCCATCCACAGATCCCCCCCTAAACAGTGCCATCCACAGATCCCCCCTCCCCTAAACAGTGCCATCCACAGATCCCCCCTCCCCTAAACAGTGCCATCCACAGATTTCCCCCTTAAACAGTGCCATCCACAGATTCCCCCTAAACAGTGCCATCCACAGATCCCCCCTCCCCTAAACAGTGCCATCCACAGATCTCCCCCCTAAACAGTGCCATCCACAGATCTCCCCCCTAAACAGTGCCATCCACAGATCTCCCCCCTAAACAGTGCCATCCACAGATCTCCCCCCTAAACAGTGCCATCCACAGATCCCCCCCTAAACAGTGCCATCCACAGATCCCCCCTAAACAGTGCCATCCACAGATCCCCCTCCCCTAAACAGTGCCATCCACAGATCTCCCCCCTTAATAGTGCCATCCACAGATTCCCCCTCCCCTAAACAGTGCCATCCACAGATCTCCCCCCTAAACAGTGCCATCCACAGATCCCCACTAAACAGTGCCATCCACAGATCCCCCCTAAACAGTGCCATCCACAGATCCCCTCTCCCCTAAACAGTGCCATCCACAGATCTCCCCCCTAAACAGTGCCATCCACAGATCCCCCCCTCCCCTAAACAGTGCCATCCACAGATCCCCCCTCCCCTAAACAGTGCCATCCACAGATTTCCCCCTTAAACAGTGCCATCCACAGATCCCCCCTAAACAGTGCCATCCACAGATCCCCCCTCCCCTAAACAGTGCCATCCACAGATCTCCCCCCTAAACAGTGCCATCCACAGATCTCCCCCCTAAACAGTGCCATCCACAGATCCCCCTAAACTGTGCCATCCACAGATCCCCCCCTAAACAGTGCCATCCACAGATCCCCCCTAAACAGTGCCATCCACAGATCCCCCCTAAACAGTGCCATCCACAGATCCCCCTAAACAGTGCCATCCACAGATCCCCCCTAAACAGTGCCATCCACAAATCCCCCTCCCCTAAACAGTGCCATCCACAGATCTCCCCCCTTAATAGTGCCATCCACAGATCCCCCCTCCCCTAAACAGTGCCATCCACAGATCTCCCCCCTAAACAGTGCCATCCACAGATCCCCCCTAAACAGTGCCATCCACAGATCCCCCCTCCCCTAAACAGTGCCATCCACAGATCCCTCCTCCCCTAAACAGTGCCATCCACAGATCTCCCCCCTAAACAGTGCCATCCACAGATCCCCCCTAAACAGTGCCATCCACAGATCCCCCCTCCCCTAAACAGTGCCATCCACAGATCTCCCCCCTAAACAGTGCCATCCACAGATCTCCCCCCTAAACAGTGCCATCCACAGATCTCCCCCCTAAACAGTGCCATCCACAGATCTCCCCCCTAAACAGTGCCATCCACAGATCCCCCTAAACGGTGCCATCCACAGATCCCCCCCTAAACAGTGCCATCCACAGATCCCCCCTAAACAGTGCCATCCACAGATCCCCCCTAAACAGTGCCATCCACAGATCCCCCCTAAACAGTGCCATCCACAGATCCCCCTAAACAGTGCCATCCACAGATCCCCCCTAAACAGTGTCATCCACAGATCCCCCCTAAACAGTGCCATCCACAGATCCCCCCTCCCCTAAACAGTGCCATCCACAGATCTCCCCCCTAAACAGTGCCATCCACAGATCTCCCCCCTAAACAGTGCCATCCACAGATCCCCCCTAAACAGTGCCATCCACAGATCCCCCCCTCCCCTAAACAGTGCCATCCACAGATCCCTCCTCCCCTAAACAGTGCCATCCACAGATCTCCCCCCTAAACAGTGCCATCCACAGATCTCCCCCTAAACAGTGCCATCCACAGATCCCCCTAAACAGTGCCATCCACAGATCCCCCCAAACAGTGCCATCCACAGATCCCCCCTCCCCTAAACAGTGCCATCCACAGATCTCCCCCCTAAACAGTGCCATCCACAGATCCCCCTCCCCTAAACAGTGCCATCCACAGATCTCCCCCCTAAACAGTGCCATCCACAGATCCCCCCTAAACAGTGCCATCCACAGATCCCCCTAAACAGTGCCATCCACAGATCCCCCCAAACAGTGCCATCCACAGATCCCCCCTCCCCTAAACAGTGCCATCCACAGATCTCCCCCCTAAACAGTGCCATCCACAGATCCCCCTCCCCTAAACAGTGCCATCCACAGATCTCCCCCTAAACAGTGCCATCCACAGATCTCCCCCCTAAACAGTGCCATCCACAGATCTCCCCCCTTAATAGTGCCATCCACAGATCCCCCCTCCCCTAAACAGTGCCATCCACAGATCTCCCCCCTAAACAGTGCCATCCACAGATCTCCCCCCTAAACAGTGCCATCCACAGATCCCCCCTAAACAGTGCCATCCACAGATCCCCCCCTCCCCTAAACAGTGCCATCCACAGATCCCTCCTCCCCTAAACAGTGCCATCCACAGATCTCCCCCCTAAACAGTGCCATCCACAGATCCCCCCAAACAGTGCCATCCACAGATCCCCCCTCCCCTAAACAGTGCCATCCACAGATCTCCCCCCTAAACAGTGCCATCCACAGATCCCCCTCCCCTAAACAGTGCCATCCACAGATCTCCCCCTAAACAGTGCCATCCACAGATCTCCCCCCTAAACAGTGCCATCCACAGATCTCCCCCCTTAATAGTGCCATCCACAGATCCCCCTCCCCTAAACAGTGCCATCCACAGATCTCCCCCCTAAACAGTGCCATCCACAGATCTCCCCCCTAAACAGTGCCATCCACAGATCCCCCCTAAACAGTGCCATCCACAGAGCAGGCGCGTGACGTCAGTGAGTGAGCGCCGCCCCCCGCACTGCCTGCTATTACCGGAGCTAAGACAAAGTAATATATCCCATATCCAAATAAATTATAATCCAAGTAAAGAGCTCAGCAATGAGCAATGATTAAAGTTAAAGTAGTTACTGATTAGTTTATAAATATACTGCTGTGAGCGGCGTGGCCCTGTATATTCTAACCCCCAGGCAAGCGTCCCTGTCACCATGGGAATGCCTGGGGGTTAGAATATACCATCGGATTTGAGTTTTTACAATATCACTGAGCTCGTAAAACTCAGATCCGATGGTATATTCTAACCCCCAGGCAAGCGTCCCCGTCACCATGGGAACGCCTGGGGGTTAGAATATACCATTGGATCTTCTGAGTTACTCAGCCGCAAAACAAGCACCGGCTCTGCTTGGCCCCGGGCCAGCTCGGGGCCCCAACCAGCTCGGGGCCCCAAGCAATTGCTTGTTTTGCCTGTCTGTTAGCGACGGGCCTGGACCCACAATAGGAAGCCTCAGGCGACCCCCCGGAAAGGGCCGATCGACCCCCTAGGTTGAGAACCGCTGCAGTAGAGGGTTAAAGGGCATCTGTCAGCAGATTTATATCTATGAAACTGGCTGACCTGTTGCATGTGCGATTGGCGGCTGAAGGCATCTTTGTTGGTCCGATGTTCATATGTGCCCACAATGCTGATAAATATGAAGTTTTAATATATGCAAACGAGCCTCTAGGAGCAATGTTCCACCCGCGATGCTAGGGAGGCTCTTCCCCTCCTACCATTGGCTGCTCCCCCCCCCCTCATCCGTGTGCAGGGAGAAGCAGCGGTGGTGTGGGGACCAGGAGCGGCACCGGGAGCGTCATCTGTTCCAAATAATCTTGCTTATAAATACATCATATTTCTGGAAAAAGGAAGAAACAATAAATACAATAATAATGATAGGAGTCGGAACAAGGCTCAGAGGAAGGACCCAGCATAATTCACCATTTTTAAGAAAAGGCAAAAAATACTGTAAAAAATACAGGGAAAATAAAAGATTCTGATGTATACTAGCCAGATGTATGCTAAAAGGACAGAAACATGTACAGTACAGACCAAAAGTTTGGACACACCTTCTCCTTCAAAGAGTTTTCTTTATTTTCATGACTATGACGGCATCAAAACTATGAATTAACACATGTGGAATAAATTATATACATAACAAACAAGTGTGAAACAACTGAAAATATGTCATATTCTAGGTTCTTCAAAGTAGCCACCTTTTGCTTTGATTACTGCTTTGCACACTCTTGGCATTCTCTTGATGAGCTTCAAGAGGTAGTCCCCTGAAATGGTCTTCCAACAGTCTTGAAGGAGTTACCAGAGATGCTTAGCACTTGTTGGCCCTTTTGCCTTCACTCTGCGGTCCAGCTCACCCCAAACCATCTCGATTGGGTTCAGGTCCGGTAACTGTGGAGGCCAGGTCATCTGGCGCAGCACCCCATCACTCTCCTTCATGGTCAAATAGCCCTTACTTTCAAAGTTTTCCCAATTTTTCAGCTGACTGACTGACCTTCATTTCTTAAAGTAATGATGGCCACTCGTTTTTCTTTACTTAGCTGCTTTTTTCTTGCCATAATACAAATTCTAACAGTCTATTCAGTAGGACTATCAGCTGTGTATCCACCTGACTTCTCCTCAACGCAACTGATGGTCCCAACCCCATTTATAAGGCAAGAAATCCCACTTATTAAACCTGACAGGGCACACCTGTGAAGTGAAAACCATTTCAGGGGACTACCTCTTGAAGCTCATCAAGAGAATGCCAAGAGTGTGCAAAGCAGTAATCAAAGCAAAAGGTGGCTACTTTGAAGAACCTAGAATATGACATATTTTCAGTTGTTTCACACTTGTTTGTTATGTATATAATTCCACATGTGTTAATTCATAGTTTTGATGCCTTCAGTGTGAATCTACAATTTTCATAGTCATGAAAATAAAGAAAACTCTTTGAATGAGAAGGTGTGTCCAAACTTTTGGTCTGTACTGTATGTCTAGTTTTAACTGGATTCTCCAAGGTACAGTGATCCCTCAGGAAACAATGGCCTGAGAATACAACATTTTCAACGTACAATGGTCTTTTCTGGGCCATCCTAAGTTGAAACTAGACTCAACATACAATGCCTCAGACTCAGACCCAACCAATCAAGGCCACTTCTCTGGTAAAACAGCAGAAGTAGTAGTTGCTCGTTAGCAGCTATTCCTGATTGTGATATGTAAGGACCTATTTTATCTGTCTTAGTTACCTGCTTATTTTTCTTAAATCTTAAATTTTTTCTCCTCTTGGATGACATTTTCGGGCTTTGGAACCAATTACTCAACTTACAATGTGGTCAACATACAAGTACAAGTAAAGTTTCACAATCATACTGGCACAGAAAATCTTGGATTCCAGCAGATAAGCAGTATATTTGCTTACTCATAACCCCTGAAGAAAAGATTATGATAGGACATTAGTTTGTTAGGAGAAGTCAGAGGTGACCTGAGGTAAAGCATATGCATGTGAAAGGGAATAAGAGATAAGAGCCAGGGAAAATTCTAGAAGAGAACAGATGGTAAGTATGAAACATATTTATTGTACATGGTGAACAACATTGAAAGAAATTAATGGCTGAATTGAAGTCCTAAAAAGGAATAAAAGTTCATCAATATGTTTTATGTACCCAAAAATGATGCCAATCAAAACTACAACTTGCCCTTAAAAATAAACTCTCACAAAGCTATGCCACCTGAAAAATAAAACATTTATAACTCTTGCAATACAGAGACAAAAAAAACGAATTAGTTTCAATAAAAGGTACATTGACAGACATAATAATACATTAAAAAAAACTATATATACAGTGCCTTGGAAAATTATTTATTCCCCTTGAACTTTTCCACATTTGTTTACATTACACCCACAAACAAATTAATTTTATTGGGATTTTATGAGCTATACCAACACAAGGTTGCAAATATGCATGAAGTGAAAAGAAAATGATACGAGGTTTTCAAAAGTTTTTATAACAAAAAATCTGGAAAGTGTGGCGTCCTTTTGCTGCATTTACAGCTGAAATTCTGTTGGGGTATGTCTCTACCAGTTTTACATATGCAGAGGCTGAAATCTCTGCCCATTTTTTTTTGCAAAATAGCTCCAGCTCAGTCAGACTGGATGTACAGTCGTGGCCAAAAGTTTTGAGAATTACATAAATATTGGAAATTGGAAAAGTTGCTGCTTAAGTTTTTATAATAGCAATTTGCATATACTCCAGAATGTTATGAAGAGTGATCAGATGAATTGCATAGTCCTTCTTTGCCATGAAAATTAACTTAATCCCAAAAAAAAACTTTCCACTGCATTTCATTGCTGTCATTAAAGGACTGCTGAGATCATTTCAGTAATCGTCTTGTTAACTCAGGTGAGAATGTTGACGTGCACAAGGCTGGAGATCATTATGTCAGGCTGATTGGGTTAAAATGGCAGACTTGACATGTTAAAATGAGGGTGATGCTTGAAATCATTGTTCTTCCATTGTTAACCATGGTGACCTGCAAAGAAACGCGTGCAGCCATCATTGCGTTGCATAAAAATGGCTTCACAGGCAAGGATATTGTGGCTACTAAGATTGCACCTCAATCAACAATTTATAGGATCATCAAGAACTTCAAGGAAAGAGGTTAAATTCTTGTTAAGAAGTCTTTAGGGCGTCCAAGAAAGTCCAGCATGCGCCAGGATTGTCTCCTAAAGAGGATTCAGCTGCGGGATCGGCGTGCCACCAGTGCAGAGCTTGCTCAGGAATGGCAGCAGGCAGGTGTAAGCGTATCTGCACGCACAGTGTGGCGAAGACTTTTGGAAGATGGCCTGGTGTCAAGAAGGGCAGCAAAGAAGCCACTTCTCTCCAAAAAAACCATCAGGGACAGATTGATCTTCTGCAGAAAGTATGGTGAATGGACTGCTGAGGACTGGGGCAAAGTCATATTCTCCGATGAAGCCTCTTTCCGATTGTTTGGGGCATCTGGAAAAAGGCTTGTCCGGAGAAGAAAAGGTGAGCGCTACCATCAGTCCTGTGTCATGCCAACAGTAAAGCATCCTGAGACTATTCATGTGTGGGGTTGCTTCTCATCCAAGGGAGTGGGCTCACTCACAATTTTGCCCAAAAACACAGCCATGAATAATGAATGGTACCTAAACACCCTCTAACAGCAACTTCTTCCAACAATCCAACAACAGTTTGGTGAAGAACAATGCATTTTCCAGCACGATGGAGCACCGTGCCATAAGGCAAAAGGGATAACTAAGTGGCTCGGGGACCAAAACGTTGACATTTTGGGTCCATGGCCTGGAAACTCCCCAGATCTTAATCCCATTGAGAACTTGTGGTCAATCCTCAAGAGGCGGGTGGACAAACAAAACCCCACTAATTCTGACAAACTCCAAGAAGTGATTATGAAAGAATGGGTTGCTATCAGTCAGGAATTGGCCCAGAAGTTGATTGAGAGCATGCCCAGTCGAATTGCAGAGGTCCTGAAAAAGAAGGGCCAACACTGCAAATACTGACTCTTTGCATAAATGTCATGTAATTGTCGATAAAAGCCTTTGAAACGTATGAAGTGCGTGTAATTATATTTCACTACATCACAGAAACAACTGAAACAAAGATCTAAAAGCAGTTTAGCAGCAAACTTTGTGAAAACTAATATTTTTGTCATTCTCAAAACTTTTGGCCATGACTGTAGAACGTCTGTGAATGGCAATTATCAAGTCTTGACACAGATTCTCAATGGGATTTAGGTCTGGACTTTGACTTGGCTATTCTAACACATGAATATGCTTTTATCTAAACCATTCCATTGCAGCTCTGACTGTATATTTAGGGTTGTTGTTATGCTGGAAGGTAAACCTCCACCCCAATCTCAAATCTTTTGCAGCCTCTACCAGGTTTTGCCCTGTTTTTAGCTCCATCCTTCTTCCCATCAACACTGACAACCTTCCCTGTACCCCACACTATCCTATAGCATGGTGCTGTCACCACCATGTTTCACAGTGGGGATGATGTGCTCAGGGTGATGGGCAGTGTCAGTTTTACGCCACACATAGCATTTTTGCTATTAACAGATTTCACTTGTATTAACAGATTTCACTTTAACCCCTTAAAGCATAATCTATGGGGCGGACACTCACCAGCAGTGACTGCAAACAGAGATTACTCCTTTTATGTTAGACTCCAGGTTTTGGTTTACAAATAATGACGTAAAATACTGATCTATATACTTCCGTTTGTGACCTACATTTCAGGCTGCAATTTTAATTCCTTTATTCATTTTCACATGCTGTAATATTCATGTAACGGTCACGTCCACACACACACAGGGGGAAGGGTAGTGACCACTGCGCTCCACCCTCACCCCTGGCCCTGCCTACTTGCCTCACGAGTCCTGATGACAGAGGACAACTGGACGGCAGTCCCTAACTTAGGATATGTGCAGGGAAGACAGACAAGACAAAATACGGAACATGAACGGACCGGGTCAGAACCAAGAGAGCTACGCAGTACAACGGATTAGGCAAAGAATGGTCAGGAGAAGCCGGGGTCAAATACCAGGAGAGTAGCGAAGTACAAGAGGAGTCCTAAGAGAGTAGTCAGGTGGAAGCCGAGGTCACAAAACCAGGATGTATGCGCAGTACAGGAGGAGCAGGCAGAGGATCATCAGGGAACAGGATCAGGTAAATATTCAGTAGTCCAACAAATAGCCAGGAACCTAGAAATTAACAGGCAACCTGTAGCCAGCAGGCTGCCTGTATTTATAGTGGGGAGTGAGGGTCATGTGAAGTGGCCAGCGTCACATGACCGACAGACCAACCAGTCGAGCACCGAGTGATCAGCTCGGCGCTCAAGGCAGACTAGGAGCAGGGAGCCACCCAGCTAGTAAAGCCGCCCTGGGAATGAGGTCAAACACAGAACCTCATTCCAAAAGCTAAGCAACAGTTCTGCGGGCAAAGGGGGACCGAGTGCACCTTCGGAACCCCGTGACAGTACCCCCCCTTTTACGAGGGGCCACTGGACCCAAGACTTCAGGCGATGGCTTTTCAGGGTGTTCTAAATGAAATTTACGAACAAGTCTAGGAGCATGAACCTCCCTGGCAGGTACCCAAGATCTCTCTTCAGGTCCATACCCCTTCCAGTGAATCAGGTACTGCAAGGAATTACGCACCTTCCTGACATCCACTATTTTAGACACCACATACTCGACAGCATCATTAACAAGAACCGGCGGAGGCGAGGCTTTCGATGGTACTACCGGTTCAAAATATTTTTTAAGTAGAGATTTATGGAACACATTATGAATGTGGAATGACTCGGGCAGCTCCAACCTAAATGATACCGGGTTAATCACCTCCGTGATCTTATATGGACCAATAAAACGAGGAGCAAATTTTCTAGAAGCTACCTTGAGAGATAGATTCTTGGAGGACAACCATACTTTATCCCCAACCTGAAAGTTCACCCCCCTTGAACGTCTCCTATCGGCCTTGAGTTTTTGAGAACTTTGAGCCTTTTCTAGGTTCGATTGAACCCGGGCCCAAACAGTGCACAGTTCGGAGGAGAGTTTATCAGCTTCAGGGTTAGAGGAGGAGACGGACGACCCAGAATGAAAACGGGGATGAAAACCATAGTTACAAAAGAAAGGGGAGACCCCAGCAGAAGAATTGACATGGTTATTCAGAGCAAATTCAGCCAACGGAAGGAATTTGACCCATAATTGCTGGTCATCAGCAACATACAACCTCAGGAATTGTTCCACAGACTGATTAAGGCGTTCAGTCTGCCCATTACTCTCAGGATGGTAGGCGGAAGAAAAAGACAACGAAATTTTACATCTTTGACAGAAGGCCCTCCAGAATTTGGACACAAACTGCACACCCCTGTCCGAAACAATATTTTCCGGGATGCCATGTAAACGAACAATCTCTCTCACAAAAATAGATGCCAGGGTTTTAGCATTCGGAAGTTTAGACAGGGGAATGAAATGAACCATCTTGCTAAACCTATCGACCACTACCCAAACCACAGTCTTACCCTCCGCCAGCGGTAGGTCAGTTATAAAGTCCATCGAGATATGGGACCAGGGTCTACTAGGAATGGGTAGGGGTCGTAGGTTACCAGCAGGGCGAGTCCTAGGTGTCTTAGACCTGGCACAAACCTCACAGGGTGACACGTAGGACTTGACATCCCTGGTCAGAGTGGGCCACCAATAAGATCTAGAAACCAGATCCTTAGTGCCCTCAATACCCGGATGTCCACAAAAGGCAGAATCGTGACACTCACCCAACAGCTGGAGACGAAATTGTACGGGAACAAACAACTTATCTGTTGGGGTGGATACCGGTGCCAGATGTTGTTCAGCCTTAATGCGAGCCGAGATATCCTGGGTTAGAGCCGCTAAGAAGATGTTTGCTGGTAGGATGGATTCAGGCGGCGTCTCAGTGGGTTGAAAAGCATGGAAGCTCCGAGATAATGCGTCTGCTTTCACATTTTTACTTCCTGGCCTGAACGTAATGGAGAAATCAAAATGGGTAAAAAACAGAGCCCATCAGGCTTGTCGGGATTCAACCTCTTAGCGGACTCGAGAAACATTAGGTTTTCATGGTCAGTGACAACAGTTACTCGATGCCTTGCCCCCTCCAAAAAATGTCTCCACTCCTCAAATGCCCATTTAATGGCCAACAGCTCCCTATTCCCTATGTCGTAGTTTCTCTCCGTGGGAGAGAATTTCCTAGAGAAGAAGGCACACGGTCTCAGGTTAGTGAGGCTAGCAGGACCTTGTGAAAGGACTGCTCCTGCGCCGTCCTCGGACGCATCCACCTCCACAATAAAGGGTCTCTCCTGATCAGGCTGGATCAGAATGGGAGCGCTACTAAATGCCTTTTTTAATGTTTCAAATGAAGAAATGGCCTTGGTAGACCGATTCTCCAAATCCGCCCCTTTCTTAGTAAGGTCGGTCAATGGCATAGCAATTACAGAAAAATTCATGATAAATTTACGGTAGTAATTAGTGAAACCCAAAAACCTTTGTAAAGCCTTTAAGGATGAAGGCCTTACCCATTCCTTAATTGCTAAAACCTTACCAGGATCCATCTTAAAGGCGTGAGGAGTCAAAACATGCCCTAGAAACAGTATCTCCTGTACACCAAAGACACATTTCTCTTGCTTAGCGGATAGCTGGTTCTCCCTCAACACCTCTAATACTTGTTTGACATGGGACACATGAGATTCGAAATCAGGAGAGAATATCAAAATGTCGTCAAGATAGACAATAATAAATTTACCTAAGAACTCCCTAAGAATATCGTTCATTAAGTTTTGGAACACAGCTGGGGCATTGCTGAGTCCAAAAGGCATCACCTGATATTCAAAGTGTCCTATCGGAGTATTGAACGCTGTCTTCCATTCGTCTCCCTCCTTGATTCGGATTAGATTGTATGCCCCTTTCAGGTCAATCTTGGAAAACCAGGTTGCCCCCAAAACCTGGTTAAATAAATCCGGAATCAATGGAGAGAGTATCTATTTTGGACAGTGATTTTATTTAATCTCCGGTAATCAATACAAGGCCTAAGACCACCATCCTTCTTTTAACAAAGAAAAACCCTGCTTCCCATAGGAGAGACTGAAGGTCTAATATGCCCTTTAGCAAGGCTCTCCTTAATATAATCTTCCATAAGCCTTGCGTTCGGGCCTGAAAGATTAATAAATTCGACCTTTAGGAAATTCGGCACCCTCAATTAGCTCTATAGCGCAATCATAGGTCTATGGGGGGGTAGAAACCTCTGGAGTAAGGGACGAGAACAACATCAGAATATTCCTTAATAACAGAGGGTAATGTATTAGACCTTACTGAAACCCCAGCCCTGGACCACGGACAAGCATTAATCACACTTGGGTCCCCATTTCACCAAACTCTCCATTTGGATCAATCAATTGTGGGGTTATGTAAACGTAGCCAAGGCAACCCTAGTCCACCTCAACCGGTAGGTTCTCCAGGACTAGAAGAGAAACATCTCTCAGAGTGGCACACACCCACGGACAGAGAAATTTCAGAGGTACCATGACCTCACCGTACCACCAATCAGGGGAGTAGCAACAATAGCCATGACAAGGATAGGTGTAGGAAAAGCAAACATTGGGAATACCCAATTTACAAGCAAACTCAAAGTCAATAAAGCTGGCCGCTGAACCGGAGTCAATAAAGGCCCTTACCCGGCCACTTATTAACCCCAGAGAATTGTTATGGGTACCAAAAAGCTTACCTTTAGAAAAATCAGGGTGTACCTGGTCTTTAGGTTGTCTTGCCTTAGAAGGACTTGTCAGAGAGGTCCCTCTTAGGACACTTGTTGATCCTATGGCCAGGATCTCCACAGTAGAAGCACTCTCCGCGTCTGCGACGAAGATTACCCCAGGGGTCATGCCAACCTGCATGGGTTCCTCGGTGGAGACCTCAGTGTTGTCCCTGGAAAAGGCCTCTGGCTGGACCACCATCTGAGAACAGAACTGTCGTTCTTGTCGTCTCTCTCTCACTCGTCTGTCAAGTCGGACAACTAGGGTCATCATCTCCTCTAAGGTCTCAGGAATTTGGTAATTGACCAATAGATCTTTTAAATTATCAGATAGACCAGACCTAAACTGACTCTTCAGGGCTGGTTCATTCAATCCTGAGGGGACACACCACCGTCTGAATTGGGTGCAATACTCCTCCGCAGGGAGATGGCCCTGAACCAGTGCCCTAAGAGCTGTCTCGGCTACCAGGGCCCTGTCTGGTTCATCATAGAGGGTACCCAGGGCCTGAAAAAAACCCTCCACAGAAGTTAGACAACTGGCCCCAGGAGGTAACGAAAATGCCCAGTCCTGGGGATCACCCTGTAGTAGAGAAATGATAATCCCCACGCGTTGGCTCTCGGGACCGGAGGACACGGGGCGCAAACGGAAGTAGAGTTTGCAATTCTCCTTAAAGGAGAGAAACACTCTTCCGGTCTCCAGAAAAGGGTTCTGGGAGCTTGATCTGGGGTTCAAAATATTGAACTGGAGGACAGAGGAGTGGAAGAACCTTGCCCCTAACTCACAAGAACGGAGTTTCTCTCCTAGCTCCTGCACCCTCTGTGTCAAGTTAGAGACATGGTCAGTCAGGGTACTAAGAGGATCATGATACAGTGGTTATTGGGCCTGTTAATCTGTAAACGGTCACGTCCACAACACACACAGGGGGAAGGGTAGTGACCACTGCGCTCCACCATCACCCCTGGCCCTGCCTACTTGCCTCACGAGTCCTGATGACAGGGGACCAAACTAGACGGCAGTCCCTAACTTAGGATATGTGCAGGGAAGACAGACAAGACAAAATACGGAACATGAACGGACCGGGTCAGAGCAAAGAGAGCTACGCAGCTACAACGGATTAAGCAAAGAATGGTCAGGAGAAGCCGGGGTCAAAATACCAGGAGAGTAGCGAAGTACAAGAGGAGTCCTAAGAGAGTAGTCAGGTGGAAGCCGAGGTCACAAAACCAGGATGTATGCGCAGTAAGGAGGAGCAGGCAGAGGATCGTCAGGGAACAGGATCAGGTAAATATTCAGTAGTCAACAAATAGCCGGAACCTAGAAATTAACAGGCAACCTGTAGCCAGCAGGCTGCCTGCATTTATAGGGGGGGAGTGAGGGTCATGTGACGTGGCCAGCGTCACATGACCGACAGACCAACCAGTCGAGCACCGAGTGATCAGCTCGGCGCTCAAGGCAGACTAGGAGCAGGGAGCCACCCAGCTAGTAAAGCCGCCCCTGGGAATGAGGTCAAACACAGAACCTCATTCCAAAAGCTAAGCAACAGTTCTGCGGGCAATGGGGGACCGAGTGCACCTTCGGAACCCCGTGACAATTCAGTTTGCTACTTGCTCCTGGCTTCAGGTAATGGCTTTTCACGCAGCTCACCATAACAGGCTTGGGAACCTTCCCAAGGCACCAGACTGTCTTGTCAACCAATCAGAGCCCCGGCGATTTCGCCATGGGAGCTACAATTGGAGGACAGAGGGAGCCCCATCCCCCTGTCTAACCCCGCACTTGCTATTGACAGTGATATCTGAGGGGTTTAATGGCTGGGATCAACTGAATCACCGAACCCGGTCACTGCCAGTGGGTGCCTTCTGTATTATACAGCTGGCACTTACCATGTATGAGTGAGCTCTGAATTTTACAAGCAACTATCAAAAATAAACATAATATGTATCAATGCATCCAAAAATATCCAAACTATTAAAATATGTGCTGTAAAAAAAAAAAATCACAATTTGCCATTTGTTGTTCATCTTGTCTCCCAAAAAAACTTAATAAAAAGTGATTAAAATGTCATATGTACAAATGGTACCAATGGTTAAAATGATACAAAAAAAAACTACAGTTCACCTTACAAAAAAACAAGCCCTCATACAACTTTGTAGATGGAAATATAAAAAGTTATGGGTGTCAGAAAATGGAGATGCAAAGAAATTATTTTTTCAAAGGTTTTTAGTTTTTCAAAGAGGTAAACATAATAAAAACTATATAAATTTGGTATTTGCTGTAATTTTACTGACCCACAGAATAAAGAGGTAATCCTCTTACAACTCAACTTTACATGTTCAGGAAACTTTTTATTTGTTAGCTTGAAATATGTATTTGGTTACCATGCTCATAATATTTGTACAGGTGTTTATTTTATTTCCTTTTTGTATAAATCTGAAACACAAGACTGCATAGAATAAAAGCCTGTAATAAACAAACAATAGTATTGTAGATGCTTCAAATTACTTTGAATCAGTGTAAATTAAGTAGGCAAGAGCATTTTTACTCACTGCCAGAACAGACGAGGAAGTGAACGCTTCATTGTGGTGAGTATTCCTTCTTACTTAGAGCCCATATACATTGGAAGATACACAGGCAAAGATCAGGAACTAACCTTTCATTCCTGATCATTACCCCACTTGCTTATTGCATGCAGCAATAATTGCTTCTGTGTGGGGATAAACAATCGCTACTACAGTCTTTAATTCACATTACAATTCTATTGCTTGATAGCAGCGCATTCTTGTTTACACAGGGCATGTGTTGCCAATACTCAGTTGGATCATGGATAAGGACTTATGCATACAAACGTGTTCCGGCCAGGCCCGTGTTGCAGCCCGCAAACAGCGGTCTGCAATATATGGGCAGCAGCTGTTTGTGCACTGCATTCTCTTGAATGGGTCCGCAATTGGAATTGAGGCATGGCACCTCATGGAAAATACTACGGAGTGCTTCTGTGGTTTTCTGTCTGTGCCTCGCACTGCAAAAAAATGGAACATGTTCTATTTTTTTTGCAGTGCGGACAGATCACTGACCCATTCAAGGTGAATGGGTCTGCATCCGAATGGGGCAGCCACACGGATGGTGCCTGTGCATTGAAGACTACAATTTTCGGTCCCCAATGCACAGAATGGGCGGCACACGTTTACGTGCTTGAGCCCTAAAGGATTGTTGCTTGTTTGTTGGGTGATCAATGGTACATGGGGCAATTATCTGGAACAAGCATTCGTCCACATGTTTGTTACTGATAATTAGCCTGATAATCTGCCCATGTAATGGACCCTTAGAGCAGTGTTTCCCAACCAGTGTGCCTCCAGCTGTTGCAAAACTACAACTCCCAGCATGCCCGGACAGCCTTTGGCTGTGCGGGCATGCCTGGGAGTTGTAGTTTTGCAACAGCTGGAGGCACACTGGTTGGGAAACACTGCCTTAGAGAACCCCAACCAACCCCAAGACTCAATTATTAGGGATACAGATGCAGCAATCATCCAGATTGTTGAACTGTTATGTTGTCTTCCTGGCACTCAAGTTCAACATATCGGGGACTGGGTTGATAGATTACTGAGAGGGGCTGGCGGCGACCCAGCAATCATGGTCCACATTAGAACCAATGACAAAGTTAGGAGTAGGTGGAGCATCCTTAATAATTATTTCAGGGACTTAGGGCACAAGCCAAGGGCAAGGACCTCAAAGGTAGTATTTTCTGAAATACTACTGGTACCTCAAGCCACACCAGAAAGCCAGTGGGAGATTAGGGAGGTAAACAAGTAGCTCAAGAGCTGGTGTAAGAAGGAGGGGTTTGGGTTCCTGGAGAACTGGGCCGACTTCTCTGTCAGCTACAGGCTCTATAGTAGGGATGTGATGCACCCCAAATTATAATTGTGAGAAGTACATACTATATGGGAATAAAAGGGTGAGGAACAAGAAAAAAAAACAAGGTGCATACATAGAAATGTAAAGGCAGCAATGAATGATAAAAAGAAAGCATTTAAATTGCTGAGATAGGAAGGTAGTAAGGAAATATTGCAAGACTATAAGGGAAAAAATAGAAAGACAATAAAAGCAGCCAAGCCATTGCCAAAGGGAATAAAATCAACCCTAAAATGTTCTTCATTTGGTAAAAAGTTTAAATCAGAGACTGTTGGCCCATTGCAGTGTGATGAGGGAGGAGTTGTAGAAAGTGATCAGGAGAACTCAAAGCTATTACATTTTTCTCCACTGTATTCACTGAAACCGAACTGTCAGATGAAATGCAGACTGAAATGCAGGAAGAAGTGCAGCAACATCTTAAAACATATTAGGCTAGTTTCACACTAGCGGCAGGAACTCCCGGCAGGCTGTTCTGGCGGGTGAACAGCCTGTTGGATCCGTGCTGCCGCTAGTGCACGCGTGCCCCCGGACTACTGCTTCGGCCCATTGACTATAATGGGGGCGGGCTGGAGTTCGGCAGCGCATACCGAGAGGCGGCTGAATAAAACTATGGCATGCGCTGCCGTCGGAACTCCGGCCCACCCCCATTATAGTCAATGGGACTGGAGCGGTAGTCCGGGGGCACGCATGCACTAGCGGCAGCATGGATCCGACAGGCTGTTAACCCGCCAGAACAGCCTGCCAGAGTTACTTGCCGCTAGTGTGAAACTAGCCTTAAATAAACAAATTACCAGGTCCAGATACCATACACCCTTGGCTCCTAAGAGAATTAAGTAGTGTAATACACAGACCCTTTATTTCTGATATTTAAAGGGACTCTGTCACCACTTTCTAACCCCCCCCTTTTAAAAGTATTGTTCTCTCCATGGCGCCCTTGTGATTACAAAGGTGTTGTTATAACATAAATTCGCCGTCTCGTTTTGATAAAAATACCTTTTATCTAACCTGTCAATCTTGTGGATAAGGTGCCCAGGGCGTTTCTGAAGGTCTGAAGCTGCCGCCCGCCGCCGCCGTTGGTGCCCAGCTCCTCCCCTGATCCTTTCAGCGCCGCCTGAATGTAAAGAAATCCGCCTCGGCTCTCGCTCGGTGCCCCCTCCTCCTTTTCAAAGATCCTGCGCGTGCGCACAGGCCTGTGCCTGATGCGCCCGTGCGGACATTTAGAATCAGCCTCATTGAGCGAAGTGCGCATGCGCGCACTTCGCTCAACCCCCTCATAAGACGAGCACTGCAGCCAGCCACTCAGAGCTGCCAAGCGCTGTATGGAGCCGCAGGCTCTGAGTGGCTGGCTGCAGTGCTCGTCTTATGAGGAGGTTGAGCGAAGTGCGCGCATGCGCACTTCGCTCAATGAGGCTGATTCTAAATGTCCGCACGGGCGCATCAGGCACAGGCCTGTGTGCACGCGCGGGATCTTTGAAAAGGAGGAGGGGGCACTGAGCGAGAGCGGAGGCGGATTTCTTTACATTCAGGCGGCGCTGAAAAAATCAGGGGAGAAGCTGGGCACCAACGGCGGCGGCGGGCGGGCGGCAGCTTTCCGACCTTCAGAAACGCCCTGGGCACCTTATCCACAAGATTGACAGGTTAGATAAAAGGTATTTTTATCAAAACGAGACGGCGAATTTATGTTATAACAACACCTTTGTAATCACAAGGGGCCATGGAGAGAACAATACTTTTAAAAGGGGGGGTTAGAAAGTGGTGACAGAGTCCCTTTAAGGACTCTATACTGACAGGGAGTGTTTTACAGGATTGGCACTTAGCAAATGTGGTGCAATATTCTAAAAGGGATACAAAAAACAGCTCGGAAACTTTACGCCGGTAAGTTTAACATCTGTTGCGAGTAAACTGTTTGAGGGTTTTCTGGAATATCTCAATGAAAATAAGAGAATACCGCCATATAACTAGTCAGACTGCACATGGAGTATTGTGTACAATTCTGGGCTTCTGTGAACAAGACAGACATAGCAGAACTGAGGGGAGTTCAGAGAAGGGCAACTAAGGTAATAACTGGAATAGATAGACTTCAGTACCTAGAAAATTTTTCAAAACTAGGGTTATTTATTTTAGACAAATTATAAGGGGAGATCTAATAACTATCTATAAATATATTAGAGGTCAGTACAAAGCTCTCTCTCATCACCATCTGCTGCCTGCATCCATTGCTCCGTTCCGTGGTCCCACAAAAAAGACAGAATATGTCCTATTCATGTATGTTTTGTAAACAAGAATAGGCATTTCTACAATGGATGGCGCGTTCCGTCACACGGGCGGCATTTGTTTTTGCGGATCCGCAATTTGCTGGCTGCAAAACACGGTGCGGTCGTGTGAATGAGCCCTAAATGTCACTTTTACACATTTAAGCATTGGGGTGGGTTGAAAGGGTCTTCTCCCTAGGTGAGCTCACTCAGTGCACTTTATTATGTATGTACTGAGAAGCCAATGTTTTCAACCTTCTGTAAACAAATGTGATACACTATCATATCAGCCCACACAGAAGAGGTTACATTGACAGGCATCCTTTCATAAAGCATATGTCATCCTGCCAATCAGACAGATGCAAAACAAGATTGGATTCTGCCTAACGGAAAGACAGAAGATAATACCACCTGTGTTTATTAGCTGAATTTGTTATGTATTTAGATATAACCCCTTGCTACAAATGGATGTAACTGTACATCTAGATTGCATGCAATTTACCACAATCGTGCATACAGTGACGTCCTAACTGTTAATCGGGGCTGTGACACTATAAAGAGGAATGCAGTACAAAGATGGTTAAATCCAGAAACAGTGGCCACAAGGATAATCCAAAAAACAAGCCAGAATATAAAGGAAACTTGGGAAATTACCTTGCCATTAACACCCCAGATACTATTGTTCTACACAGTTACTGATACTCCTGTCCATTTCCTCGGATTGTGTTAGAGGTGCTCCTGTTGGTGAAACAAACGCTGCTCCAATATTGGTTGAGGCCAGAAGTTCCCACGGTACACAAGGTGACCAATCAATTGTTGCTATATATGCATCATGACAGAACCCATGCTATGCAACATAAAGTCACCAAAATGGCCCTCTTCTTCCGAAAGTGGAGGAAGTTTATAATAGCTTCACATGACAGGGAAGCCACTTAACCTTATTGTGTCCCCGTTCATGGGATACTGAATGCTACGTAAAAGCTGATATAGGGGTAAGGTTAGGGATTCTGAAAGTGCATTGACTTTCTTAGGGAACTAAGTAAGGGTGGTGGTAATGCGGGTAGAAGATAGAGTAAGGCAGTTGGCACTTAGACTAGGGGGAAGGATGGTAGGGAGGGTGTTTAGTGGGAGGGAGGGAATGTTTTTTCTTTTTTCGTGAACCCATACCTTTGTAAGTTTCTTCAAAAGGACAGCGAAAAGTTAGTCCGCATGGCTGTATTCTTGTATATGGAAAAAAAACAATACAGATATTTTAAAAAAAACAAGCTAGAAGTCACAAACCAAAGAATTGTGTACTGTGGTAAGTCGCAGAGCACAGAGCCTAGAGAAGACAAATGCAATACCAGGCAATGATGATAATGAACAGCCTAAATTTCGAACATAGCTCTAGGAATGAACACAGAGACAGGTTCTGCCACCGGGGCTATTTGCTCATCATGGCAACCCTCCCAGTACAGTCCTGGATGCCAGGTGAACTCCTGACAACAGATCCGTCCATTGTGCAACTTCCATGGGAGCAGCACTGCAATAACTAGCTCTGTCTAGTACATAATGGATGGAGCTATGTACAGTGGGATGCGAAAGTTTGGGCAACCTTGTTAATCGTCATGATTTTCCTGTATAAATCGTTGGTTGTTACGATAAAAATGTCAGTTAAATATATCATAAGGAGACACACACAGTGATATTTGAGAAGTGAAATGAAGATTATTGGATTTACAGAAGTGTGCTATAATTGTTTAAGCAAAATTTGGCAGGTGCATAAATTTGGGCACTGTTGTCATTTTATGATTTCAAAACCTTTAGAACTAATTATTGGAACTCAAATTGGCTTGGTAAGACCCCTGACCTACATACACAGGTGAATCCAATTATGAGAAAGAGTATTTAAGGGGGTCAATTGTAAGTTTCCCTCCTCTTTTAATTTTCTCTGAAGAGTGGCAACATAGGGGTCTCAAAACAACTCTCAAATGACCTGAGACAAAGATTGTTCACCATCATGGTTTGGGGGAAGGATACAGAAAGTTGTCTCAGAGATTTCAGCTGTCTGTTTCTAAAGTTAGGAACATATTGAGGAAATGGAAGACCACAGGCTCGGTTCAAGTTAAGGCTCGAAGTGGCAGACCAAGAACAATCTCGGATAGACAGAAGCGACGAATGGTGAGAACAGTCAGAGTCAACCCACAGACCAGCACCAAAGACCTACAACATCATCTTGCTGCAGATGCAGTCACTGTGCATCGTTCAACCATTCGGCGCACTTTACACAAGGAGATGCTGTATGCGAGAGTGATGTAGAGGAAGCCTTTTCTCCGCCCACAGCACAAAAAGTGCTGCTTGAGGTGGGCTAAAGCACATTTGGACAAGCCAGCTTCATTTTGGAATAAGGTGCTGTGGACTGATGAAACTAAAATTTAGTTATTTTGCCATAACAAGGGGCGTTATGCATGGAGGAAAAAGAACACAGCATTCCAAGAAAAACACCTGCTACCTACAGTAAAATATGGTGGTGGTTCCATCATGCTGTGGAGCTGTGTGGCCAGTGCAAGGACTGGGAATCTTGTCAAAGTTGAGGGACGCATGGATTCCACTCAGTATCAGCAGATTCTGGAGACCAATGTCCAGGAATCAGTGACAAAGCTGAAGCTGCGCCGGGGGCTGGATCTTTCAACGAGACAACGACCCTAAACACTGCTCAAAATCCACTAAGGCATTTAAGCAGAGGAACAAGTACAACGTTCTGGAATGGCCATCTCAGTCCCAGACCTGAATATAATTGAAAATCTATGCTGTGACTTAAAGAGAGCTGTCCATGCTCGGAAGCCATCAAACCTGAATGAACTAAAGATGTTTTGTAAAGAGGAATGGTCCAAAATACCTTCAACCAGAATCCTCTCATTGGAACCTACAGGAGGCTGTAATTTCTGCAAAAGGAGGATCTACTAAATATTGATTTCATTTCTTTTTTGTGATGCCCAAATTTATGCACCTGCCTAATTTTGTTTAAACAATTATAGCACACTTTCTGTAAATCCAATAAACTTCATTTCACTTCTCAAATATCACTGTGTGTGTCTCCTATATGATATATTTAACTGCATTTTTTATCGTAACAACCAACGATTTATACAGGAAAATCATGATGATTAACAAGGTTGCCCAAACTTTCGCATCCCACTGTAGTTATTTTTTTTAACAAATCTTTTTATTAAGGTTTTGAACGTTTTAAAAGCACATACAGAGAGATTTAATACCGTCTTATAACTATCGGTATGACATAGTATAGAATAAAATTAAGTAAAGTAATATAAAATAATTAAAGTAAAGTAAATAAGCAAAATAAAGTAAATGCAATAAATAAAATAAATAGGATAAATAAACATGGAAAAAGTTGGAGGGTAAGTGCCAGAGGTGGGGGTGAGAGGAAAAAAGGGGGGTGGGGGAGAGGAGGGGGGATAGGGTAATAAATATTATAAACAAAAACATAGGCAATATCAGACGGTCATGGACAGTTCCTTTCTTCAGATTATTGGCACAGAGTAAGAAAGATTAGCGATATAGTTGAGGCTTGAGTTGAGGCTTGGTTTGAGGCCTGAGCGGTTGAGGGGGCCGAAGTGACACTAGTGAGGTGAATCCTAGCACCTCTAGGCGTTATTTTGCAATTAGTTTCCCCATTTATACCTACAAATGTCACTGAGGCTGGCGAAATGTTTTCCAAGGTTTCCACAGGTGAGTATACTTAGTATGCGTTCTGTTAGCCCAGACTGCTAATTCTTCCATTCAGCATAACTGGTCTACTTTATCATACCATTGTTCCAAGGTGGGGGGATCAGTGCTTAACCATCGAAGCGGTATTAGTAGTCTAGCAGCCTGAATAAGCAAGGTAGGCAAGTCTGTCACTGTAGGATGCCAACCTGTGGAAGGTAGCCACAGCAGAACTGACTGGGGCGATAGCTTAATAGAAGACTTACAAATCTCATTAATCTTTTGTTCCACTTGACTCCAATATTGGTGGGAGCTACCGTATGTAGTTCTGGTGCCTGTTTTTGGAGCTCCAGTTGATCATTGGGGGTGCAGGGTGTCATCCGCCCCAATCTGATATTGACTGTGTATCCAGAGGATGAGACGTCAATATAAAAATCACAGAAAAACCCCTTTCATGGAAAGCTTTAGGCTGTGGTGATTATGCACAGATAGATTGTAAGAGAAAAAGATTTAAAACACATTTTAATACAACCAGACTTACTTGCCTAACGTAAATAGTGTAAGGGTATCTGTATAAGGCAACTTGCAATCCTTATTCTTTGGAGCCACTACACCGCAACATGTTATTCGTATGAAAAGAGAAAATACTATTTTGGAGACTATTTAGAATTCATGCAAGAAGTGTTTGTAAACATAAGGAGTTTATCATATTGGCTCCACTGTAGGGTTATTAAGAGATTCTTATCATATTCAAAAAATATTTCCCAGATTTCTGATGTCACTACAATCACCTTTAACCCCTGAGAACAAACATTTCTCTACAGTGAAAACTCTTTAAAGGGACACTTCCATCAGAAAAGAGTAAAAAAAAAAAAGGGGTAGATAAAAAGTGTAAAAAGTTTTGGCTGTTTTTCTTTTTCATTTAGACAGTGCCATACCATTAAAAATTAAGAAGAAAATATTGTCATTCTGTATCAGTCAACACAGAGAGATGAAATTCATGTGAAGAGAGGTAATCCATTGTTTAGTTTATTGCTGCTGTGAAGGAAAGATGTTATCTGTAAAATAGTAGATTAGTAGAATTGGGGTGACAGTATAAAGACTTCTGTGGGCATTTTTACAGAAGAGCAGTTTACTTTTTAGTGTAATGTATGAGGATCTAATGAGTCACTCATCTCCTTCTCTCTCTGGTCAGAGTGAATGGCCAGACAGAAAAAATCAAATGAGGCCATTTATATCCAGAAAACTACCACATTTACATAAAATATTCACATATAGGTGTCATGAATGAGCAGGTGTGAACCCACGGTGCCACGTGTCGTACCTCCTCTAAGGGCGTTGTCTATGTTAACCCCTGAATCTTCACAGTACCCCTGATGGTAGGGATAGACTTTCCCGAGGGGAACACCAGGTCGCTACCTCTTGAGGAGGATAGGCACACAAGGCAGCTGGTGCAGGCATATCAGGAGGTACCTGATAAAGGTACCGAAGGTGCAGGTCTTAAGGATGAGGCAGAGGCGTAGTCAGACAGGCAAAATGTCAGGGCAGGCAGCACAGGTACAGGTCAGGCAATCTGGGTTGGCAACAGGAGAGTCAAGGCAGGCAGATAGGGATCTATGAACAAATGTAGATAGAACGGACGGCACTCACCCTGATGCGCTGATATAAACTTCTCTTTATTGGCAGTGGACAGCAGACAACATGTACAGCAGTGTAACCAGCTGAATGGGCGACAGCCGTTTCGCACCAAAGTGCTTCCTCTGGCCCGTAAACCGACTTTTCCGACTTACTCTCATTGACGTACCACCGCCACAAGAAACAGGGGTCTGTTTATTGAGCTGCAGTGCCACTCCGCTCCTCTTTTTTCTCCTTTAGTCAAGCAGATGGGGATCTAACAGGTAGCAGAGTCCAGGAATACAGATACGAGTCAGGAACACTAGCAGAAACCAGGAACTTTAGCAGGACACAAGGACCTTGACACTGAGGCATCTGGGAAGGGGGCTGAGCCACTTATATATGCGCAGTAGGGCTAGGATAGGTCAGCGAGGTCACATGACCTAACCCATAAAGCCCAGGAAGTGATGCGCACTGGCCCTTAAGGAAGTGCTGCAGGAAACAAACAGCAAGCATGCTGTGGCCAGGGCTGAGAGCAAACTGTGAAGCGGATCCCAGAACAACAGCACCCACACAGACAGAGCCCAGGACTGCAGTGGTGAATGGGAAGCACTGGACGCAGATCACTGCTGAACACGGCGCCCAGGACCCCGGCGGTAAGCAGGGGAACAGCGGCGCACAGCAGCCGCTGTTACAATAGGTTATTACTATGTGAAATAAAAATTGATGGTAGCATCCCTTAAAGAAGACCATTCCATTCAGACATGTTAACAAGACATGTAACTGCTGCAGCCAACCACTGTCACGGCTGTGTCATGGTCTCGGTGTTGTTCGCTGTGACACATTAGCCATGCATGCTGTGAGCTTCAGGTCAGTTATTATAACGCCTTGGTGTGTGCTGGAGTTATGCTCCTGTCCTGGATTCCATCTGTCCAGTGTGAGGGCCACCTAGTTTGACATCAATGTCATCCCTATGTTATGTCCTCTTCCCTTCCCTACATGTCTCTTTGTATGGTGTGGGTTTTGTTGTATGTCTAGTGGTTGTTACATCTCTGGTCTCTTGGTGTTTGTACTCCAGCACGTTTGCTAGACATTTCCCCTGTTTGTCTGTGCCTTCGGAAGAGGGCCTCAGGGTTCCCCGGAGAGGGAACCACAAGTCAGTGAGCAGCTATGCCTGGGGCCACCATGCATCCTGTCCGCATGGGGGTCCAGGCAGTTTCTAGTTCGCTGGATTCCGTGTTTTTTGTTTTTTGTGCTGTGTCTGTGCTGTTTCCTGTTAGGTGATCTGGTTCCAGTAGAGAGGCAGGGGTTCCAGTCGTTGTTGCCGTGGAAAGTAAGTGCTTGATCTGGGCTCTATTCAGTTGCTGTTCACTGACTTTCCCTTCCTTACATCTAGGCCGGTAGAGACTCCTGTTCTTCCGTGTCCTGGAGGAACAGGATGTCTCAGGCTCTGACATTATCCCTATGGCTATTCAGGGATTCCAGGGTCCGAGGTTCCTGGGTATGAGCCGTCCTACCTTCTGGGTCCGATCATATGGGTAGGAGTCAGGGCCAGGATTAGGGTGCCAGGAAGTGACCTGCTCCCTTTTCCCAGTGTCCAGGCCTAGTAGCTGCCTTGTTTACCTCAATTTATATGGTGGGGAGTTTCCCCCACTCCCCACCATGACTGTATGTCAAACTAGGTGGGCCTCAAACTGGACAGAAAGAATCTCCAGCACAGGAGCAAAACTCCAGCACACACCAAGGCTGGATTACAACTGACCTCAAGCTCACAGCACCAGAATAAGTAGAGCCCTGAAGCCACACCCAGAACACACCTAACCAGGGAATCAACCCCTCCCGCACCAGACAGGAAAGTAACCAAGATATAAGGGGCAGTGCACACACATGCTGAATAAATGACACGTTGCCCCTGGCAACCAGTATGCACGGCTAATGTGTCAGTGGACAACACCGAGACCATGACACAGCTGTGACAATCACTGGCTGCAGTGATGACCTCAGTGTTGTTCTCTGCAGCTTGTAATTGGCAGCAGCAGTCAGGTTGCGTCAAAACATTTTCACCAGATCCCTGTGAACAGAGACTGACAAGGGACTTGTGAATCTTTGGCATGGAAGAGCAGAGGATTGTCAAGGTATGTATTACTCTGTTTTATTTTCAAATGTTTTAATTTCAGGTTGACATAATAAAGGAGTACATACAGTGTGATATGAAAAGTAGTACTTTACAGCATCCTTTACAGCAAGTCTTCAGTAAAAGTCCCAAGATAGACAATCAGACGAGGGGGAAAGAAGAGGGGAAAGGGAAAGGGAAAGGATGAGTTATGGGGGATTAGTAGTACAGAAATCATAACTTGACTCCTTGCAAACTGCAGGGTGAATAGAACATAACAGTAGCCCAACATGTTCACCTCTCCTCCACAGTTAGTGGATTTAGGCTACTTTCACACTTGCGGCAGAGTGATCCGGCAAGCAGTTCCGTCGCCGGAACTGCCTGCCTGATCCGGCAATCTGCATGCAAACGGACAGCATTTGTAGCAGATCCATCTTACAAATGCATTGCAAGAACGGATCCGTCTCTCCGGATGTCATCCAGAGAAACGGATCAGTTATATATATTTTTTCACGATTTTACTGGTCTGCGGATGACATCCGGAGAGACGGATCCCTTCTTGCAATGCATTTTTAAGACGGTATTTCCTCTGTCCAAAACGCAGTTCAGTGACTGAACTGAAGACATCCTGATGCATCCTGAACGGATTTCTCTCCATTCAGAATGCATGGGGATGAAACTAATCAGTTCTTTTCCGGTATTGAGCACCTATGTCAGAACTCAGTGCCGGAAAAGAAAAACTCTACAAGGTGGGCCATTTATATGGATACACCTTAATAAAATGGGAATGGTTGGTGATATTAACTTCCCGTTTGTGGCACATTAGTATATGTGAGGTGGGAAACTTTTCAAGATGGGTGGTGACCATGGCGGCCATTTTGAAGTCAGCCATTTTGAATCCAACTTTAGTTTTTTCAATAGGAAGAGGGTCATGTGACACATCAAACTTATTGGGAATTTCACAAGAAAAACAATGGTGTGCTTGGTTTTAACGTACCGTTATTCTTTCATGAGTTATTTACAAGTTTCTGACCACTTATAAAATGTGTTCAATGTGCTGCCCATTGTGTTGGATTGTCAATGCAACCCTCTTCTCCCACTCTTCACACACTGATAGCAACACCGCAGGAGAAATGCTAGCACAGGCTTCCAGTATCCGTAGTTTCAGGTGCTGCACATATCGTATCTTCACAGCATAGACAATTGCCTTCAGATGACCCCAAAGATAAAAGTCTAAGGGGGTCACTGGATATGCGAAATTGCTACATGATGATGTGTTTCCCTCTTTATGCACTAAAACTGGCACGTTCCCTGAGTTTTTCCAGCAAGATGGTGCACCACCACATTATGGGTGTCAGGTCCGAGCATTCCTAGATGAACAGTTTCCTGGAAAGTGGATTGGTCGTCGTGGGCCAGTTGAATGGCCCCCAAGGTCTCCTGATCTGACCCCCTTAGACTTTTATCTTTGGGGTCATCTGAAGGAATTGTCTATGCTGTGAAGATACGAGATGTGCAGCACCTTAAACTACGGACACTGGAAGCCTGTGCTAGCATTTCTCCTGCGGTGTTGCTATCAGTGTGTGAAGAGTGGGAGAAGAGGGTTGCATTGACAATCCAACACAATGGGCAGCACATTGAACACATTTTATAAGTGATCAGAAACTTGTAAATAACTCATGAAAGAATAAAGTTACGTTAAAACCATGCACACCATTGTGACGAGTTACAAGAAGAAGGTGCGCCAGACGGCCACAGCGCATGTAAGTATGCTGCAGAGTAACTGGCCATGGCATACAGGACTCCAGTAGCGTCCTGGCTGCCATGGTAACCGATCGGAGCCCCAGCATTACACTGCTGGGACTCCGATCGGAACTGCCGCTGTCACCAATGATGGCGGGGTCTGCACTGCCCACCAATGATTTTAATACAGGGGAGGGGGGAGGGCACACTGCCCACCAATTATTTGAATACCTGGGGAGAGGGCACACCAATGATTTTAATACGGGGGGCGGGGGGGTCCGCAATGCCCACCAATGATTTTAATACCTGGGGGGAGGGCACACTGCCCACTAATGATTTTAATACGGGGGGCGAGGGGGGTCTGCACTGCCCACCAATGATTTTAATACAGGGGAGGGGGGGCACACTGCCCACCAATGATTTTAATACCTGGGGGGGGGCACACTGCCCACCAATGATTTTAATACGGGGGGCAGGGGGGAAGGCCCACTGCCCACCAATGATTTTAATACGGGGGGGAGGGTGCACTGCCCACCAATGATTTAATTACCGAGGGGGGGAGGGTGCACTGCCCACCAATGATTTGAATACTGAGGTAGGGGGGAGGGTGCACTGCCCACCAATGATTTTAATACCAGGGAGGGCGCACTGGGAGCTGATGGAGATGGTACTGGGGGCTGGTGAGAGGCACTGGGGGCTGATGGAGAGGGTACTGGGGGCTGGTGAGAGGCACTGGGGGCTGATGGAGAGGCACTGGGGGCTGGTGAGAGGCACTGGGGGCTGATGGAGAGGCACTGGGGGCTGGTGAGAAGCACTGGGAGCTGACGGAGAGGCACTGGGGGCTGATGGAGAGGCACGGGGCTGATGGAGAGGCACTGGGGGCTGATGGAGAGGCACTGGGGGCTGATGGAGAGGCACTGGGGGCTGGTGAGAGGCACTGGGAGCTGATGGAGAGGCACTGGGGGCTGATGAAGAGGCTACTGGGGGCTGGTGAGAGGCTACTGAGAGCTGCTATGAGGCATGGGGCTCTTATCTGGGGTCTGATTGGGGGTCATTCATATTGGGGTCTGAGCTGAGGTGTGATCTGAGGTCTTATTGGGGTCTTATTAATATTGGGGATCTTATTGGGGCTGTCAGCTGAGGTCTGTTTAACATTGGGGGTCTGATTGGTGGTCTGACCTGAGGTGTAATGAATTTATTTTTTCCGGAGCAGCTTGGAGAAAAAAGGCCTCACAGTCTTCCACACTCCTTCTGCCCGGCCAAGCCTGTCAGCACCCCTGAGGCCAAGCCAACCAGCACCCCTGAGGCCAAGCCTGTCAACACCCCTGAGGCCAAGCCAGACAGCACCCCTGAGTCTTCAGAACTGTAAGTAAATTATATATAAGGGGAGCTTATAATATGAAAGAGATGAATTATGGCTCTTCACCTACACGTGTATCAGCACTAGATATATACCCCTTACTCTCCCTAATACACAAGATACATATCCCTACCTTCTGTCTAATACACATACACACCCCACGATATGTACTTTCACCTTCTTGTGTTACAGACCCCTGTACAATTTAACAATCTTCTTTAATACACAGACATTAAGATTCATACATTTTCTACCCTGGCACAAATGCGTTGCCAGTGACCAACTGTCTGTGCTCAGTCCTACGCGTAACCGTCACAAGTGCATAAGGAGCTGCGGATGTGGCGACGAGGTCCGAGAGGTATGTAGGGGTGGGAGATCCGGGAGGGGGGGGCCATAAAAATTTTTTGCTATGGGGCCCAGTCATTTCTAGCTACGCCCCTGATCATATCACTAAGATTAGCGGATTGTTTAGTAAGACCCGCCTCTGATACCAGGAAGTGAGTTGAAAACATTCCTGGATGCATCTTCTAACCTGGAGGGCCAGTATATATATGAAGCTCTCCCAGCATGCAAAGAATTGCTTTACATGGATCTCCTTCCTGGAAGAGGCCTCTACTCTGTCCATCTTTATTAAGAAGGAGACTTTCTCAAGAAATAGTGGAGGTGTGGGGGTCGATCCACGTGTGGAGGATAGTTTTGATTCCTGCTGCTGCTATCAGACATAACAAGGGGTGCAACGTGTGCTAGTCGGGTCAATGTATCCAAAGATGGCCCATATACTGTAGGTGCTGCTGAAGTCAAATGGGTGGTGGTAAACGTGTGGATTTTATGCCAGAAAGATTGTATCACCGGGCACAGCCACAAACAATGGAAAATGTCTGCTCCTGCCTCTTTACACCGAAAGCAGTTGTCAGATTCAAAGACGCCCACATGGTGGCCTGGAACTGGAGAGATATATGCCCAGTGATAAATCTGTAGGATCATCTCCCTGTAGCGGCTGGATCACAAATAACGAAGATTGCATTCCAGAGCCTGATATAGAGTGAACATCGTTAACTGTGGGATGTCCTTGAGCCATATAACTTTTGCCCATTTACCCTTACCATAGTATAGAGGGGTGTGTAGAAATTTATAGTAGCTAGTGGTATGTGTCCCCTTAGGGTAGGGTATGTTTGAGGGATGCCTATATAGCTGGGCTGCATTCTCGGGGGGTTAAGTTGGGTAGTAATTTCTGGAGATAGCTGTTGGCTTGTAAATAAGGAAAGAAGTTAAAACTAATGTTGGGGTATTTAGATTTAAGATCTTCAAATGGTAGAATCTTGTGTATGGTGTGGTGCACCAAGTGACTGATTAGAGTTAGTCCTCCCTTATGCCAATCGTAGAAATCCCTTCGGGGTGACCCTGCTTGGAAGTGTGGGTTTGCCAGGAGGGTCATTTGTAATGAGCAATGAGGGTGTAAGTTTTTGAGAACCTCATCTTTTACCAAGCCCACCAGGTTGACATCAGTAGGATGTTCTCTCTGGCCCGCTCTGGAATCTCGCCATATGGGGTATGGAGTAAATTGGTCAGAGCCAGTCTGGGTATAAAGGTCTGATCCTGACACCTATTTGAGAACATGGATGTATGATGTATCCAGTCTATTGCTATTCTCATCAGAGCTGCGATATTATAAGCCCTGATGTTGGGAAAGTTCAGCCTAGGTCGTTGTAAAATAATATAAGGTTTCCTGGGGCGACAACCATGCCAGATAAATTTGCGGTATAAGAAGTTAATTTTCTTCTCGTCTCTGGGGCGTAAATATACTGGTAGGGAATGTAGAAGATATAGCAGGCGGGGAAATTCCCCCATCTTAAGAAGGTATGCCCGCCCCATGTATGACAAAGGAAGATGTCGCCAGCCTGCTAGCGTGTCCTCCAGCGTACGCACATAGGGTGCAATATTTGCATTATATAGCTTACCAGGTGATTAGGTGATCTGTACCCCCAGGTATGATATGGAGTGCGAGCGCCATTGAAAGGGGAAAGGAGCAGTCCATCTCGGTCTTGTGGGCTCTTTAAGGAGCAGAGCTTCGGATTTATCCAGGTTAAGGGTGTAACCCGAAAGCTGTCCAATATTTATAAGGTCTTGTAGTGTTTGTGGGAGTGTGGTTTCTGGGTGTTTAACAATTAACAGTATATCGTCGGCAAATACGGCCAGGGCGACTGGAAGACGGTCGTCTTGCGGATAGGTGTTGAGTGGTTGTAGATAATGTAGAAGGGGGTCTAAAGAAATATTAAAAAGTAGAGGGGAAAGAGGACATCCCTGCCTGGTGCCCCTAAAAATGTCTAGATAGGGGGTGTTGTATCCCTTTACTGTGAGTGTGGTGCGGACATCCGATTGAATATGGCAGATAAAGTCGGAAAACACGGGGCCAAACCATCTGTGAGATAACGCAGCATTCAAAAACGGCCATGACACATTGTCAAACGCCTTTTCGGCATCTAGACTTAGTAGTAGGGGAAAGGGGGCATTATTGTCTTGTGTCTCAAGGGTGGCAGCTATGGCTGCCCTGATGTTTTTAACAGATTGTCTAGATTTAATGAATCCTCTCTGGGAGGGGGTGTATGATTCTGGGTAGAATATTTTGTAGTCTGTTAGATAGAATTTTCGCCAAGAATTTGTAATCACTATTTAAAAGGGAAATGGTTCTATAAGATTGTGGCAGTGAGTGTGACACATCCTTGTTGGGTTTGGGAATCAGTTTTGTCCTGGAGTCTAGAAAAAAGTCCACCATGGCATGTTGTTTATATATGGAATTATACAGCTGAGTCAGTATAGGGATGATCTCAGGGTTGAGCATTTTGTAATATTCATTACAGAGCCCGTCGGGACCGGCTGGGGCCTTGTTGTTATTTGGTCCTCAGTAAGAGTGGAAAGGTCAAGAGAATCGAGAAAGGAGGCTATCTTGTCTGGATCTGTTGGGGCAGCCCTGTAAAGATTATCATAGTACGAGTGAAATATATCCCTAATCTTTCCTGTCTCAGTGGTGGTACTTGCAGTTGCAGGGTCGTACAGGGAGTGGATATGTACAAGTTTAGTACGGTTTTGGGCTAGACGTGCCAGGAGACGTCCCGGCCTGTTTGCTTCTCTGTAATAACTATTTTGATCCTGCCGAATCAGCCAAACTGCCTGGCTTTGGACAAATGATTCTAGCACAGGTTTGGTTTCTTCATATACTCGTTTGGTATAAGAGGAAGGGGAATGTATATATGACTGTTGGGCTTTGAGTAGGTCTTTATGTAGGGAGGAAAAATTTTCAACCGCCCCTTTGCGTTTCAGGTGTATGTAGTTGATTATATGACCTCTGAGGACCGCCTTAGAGGTTGCCCATAAAAGTGGCAGGTTGTCTAAATGTTCGATATCGTCCACAAAATTGCCCAGTGTATTTTGAGGTATTCATGGAACTCATCTGACTTGTAGAGATATGTGGGAAATTTCCATGACCTAGTTCTGATTTGTGGTTCTAAGCCTTGTATACTACAAGAAAATTTAGACTAGCAAATTCATATACATAGTCACAGGTGCATATCCATCAAGCAAACATGGTTGATAAAAAAAAAATGGCTGCACAACATTTTGATCAAATGTGTGTCGGGCCCATCTACCAGGCGACTGTCTGTGGAAGCCACCTTGACGCCTGGTAGATGGGCCCGACACACGTTTGATCAAAATGTGTGCTAAAAGCTTCCATTTTTACATTTATAGTAGGTATAATACCACTTTAATTTAGAATGATCCCCATTTCTCAGCTCTATTGTTTGTATGTGCAAAGTTGTGCAGCCATTTTTTTTATTTTTTTTTATCTAAGCCTTGTATAGTTATGGTGATGGGTGCATGATCCGAAATTGCTATTGCCATGATCGAGGTGTCCTTAACAGAGTGAAAAAGGGATGCTGATGTTAATAGATAGTCGAGTCTTGAGAAGCTATCATGTGCTGCCGAATAGAAAGTATATTCTCGGGTGGTGGTGTGTTGGATTCTCCATGGGTCACATAATGAGACCGCTTCCATTAGATTAGTGAGATCTCTAGAGGACGTTCTAGGTGATGTTTGTAAAGCGGAATTATCTAAAACTGGATATATAGTGGTGTTAAAATCGCCCCCAATGATTAGGTTGAGATCTGACCTGGGTAGGAGAAGAGCCTGGAGGCTAGCGAAGAAATCTGTGTTCGTTTGATTAGGGGCGTATATGTTTAAAAGTGTATACGACTTCCCCGCTATTTGTATTTACCGCAGTAAATATCCGCCCAATCTATCCTCCAACTCCTCCTCTACTAATACCCATAAACCTCTACGAAATAGTATGGCTACCCCTCTGGCTTTAGACGTATAGTCCGACGAGTAGCATCCGTCAAGCCATGCTGCCCGTAGTCCGCTATTAGACCCTCGCCTCCAGTGTGTTTCCTGTAGGATTATTATATCGGGTTTTGTTCATTTTAAGTGGGTGAGGACCTTTTTACGTTTAATTGGGTTGTTAAGGCCCGCCACGTTCCAGGATATCAATTTAAGTGTGGTGGGGGTATTGTAATCCCCCGTGTCATGGGGTGTGTATGATGTCATCTGACCTCAAGATAGTGATGTAAAGGTTCAGAGAGTGTGTCATAACTCACCATTCCCCGTCGTCCCAGCAGCGACAGAGAGCAGAGTTGGAAGACCGAGATGGAGTGCTGAGGGGTCTGCGCGCCGCGGCCAAATGCCTGGAGAAAAAGAACAAAAGGTGATAAATGGGCCATAAAGAAAACAAAACATGTCAAAAACCATAGAAACAATTGCACATTAGTGCTAACAAAGGTGAGCCTCAGTAAAATTGAGACAACACCCCACATTCTACAGGGAGTGCAGAATTATTAGGCAAGTTGTATTTTTGAGGATTAATTTTATTATTGAACAACAACCATGTTCTCAATGAACCCAAAAAACTCATTAATATCAAAGCTGAATATTTTTGGAAGTAGTTTTTCGTTTGTTTTTAGTTTTAGCTATTTTAGGGGGATATCTGTGTGTGCAGGTGACTATTACTGTGCTAATTATTAGGCAACTTAACAAAAAACAAATATATACCCATTTCAATTATTTATTTTTACCAGTGAAACCAATATAACATCTCAACATTCACAAATATACATTTCTGACATTCAAAAACAAAACAAAAACAAATCAGTGACCAATATAGCCACCTTTCTTTGCAAGGACACTCAAAAGCCTGCCATCCATGGATTCTGTCAGTGTTTTGATCTGTTCACCATCAACATTGCGTGCAGCAGCAACCACAGCCTCCCAGACACTGTTCAGAGAGGTGTACTGTTTTCCCTCCTTGTAAATCTCACATTTGATGATGGACCACAGGTTCTCAATGGGGTTCAGATCAGGTGAACAAGGAGGCCATGTCATTAGATTTTCTTCTTTTATACCCTTTCTTGCCAGCCACGCTGTGGAGTACTTGGACGCGTGTGATGGAGCATTGTCCTGCATGAAAATCAGGTTTTTCAAGAAGGATGCAGACTTCTTCCTGTACCACTGCTTGAAGAAGGTGTCTTCCAGAAACTGGCAGTAGGACTGGGAGTTGAGCTTGACTCCATCCTCAACCCGAAAAGGCCCCACAAGCTCATCTTTGATGATACCAGCCCAAACCAGTACTCCACCTCTCACCTTGCTGGCGTCTGAATCGGACTGGAGCTCTCTGCCCTTTACCAATCCAGCCACGGGCCCATCCATCTGGCCCATCAAGACTCGCTCTCATTTCATCAGTCCATAAAACCTTAGAAAAATCAGTCTTGAGATATTTCTTGGCCCAGTCTTGACGTTTCAGCTTGTGTGTCTTGTTCAGTGGTGGTCGTCTTTCAGCTTTCTTACCTTGGCCATGTCTCTGAGTATTGCACACCTTGTGCTTTTGGGCACTCCAGTGATGTTGCAGCTCTGAAATATGGCCAAACTGGTGGCAAGTGGCATCTTGGCAGCTGCACGCTTGACTTTTCTCAGTTCATGGGCAGTTATTTTGCGCCTTGGTTTTTCCACACGCTTCTTGCGACCCTGTTGCCTTTTTTTAATGAAACGCTTGATTGTTCGATGATCACGCTTCAGAAGCTTTGCAATTTTAAGAGTGCTGCATCCCTCTGCAAGATATCTCACTATTTTTGACTTTTCTGAGCCTGTCAAGTCCTTCTTTTGACCCATTTTGCCAAAGGAAAGGAAGTTGTCTAATAATTATGCACACCTAATATAGGGTGTTGATGTCATTAGACCACACCCCTTCTCATTACAGAGATGCACATCACCTAATATGCTTAATTGGTAGTAGGCTTTCGAGCCTATACAGCTTGGAATAAGACAACATGCATAAAGAGGATGATGTGGTCAAAATACTCATTTGCCTAATAATTCTGCACGCAGTGTATTACTGCAGGGGTAGTGATACCTGTGGGGCTCCCATGTTGGTGAGGTCATGAGCATGAAGAGGTGTGAGGGACCCTCCCAATATGGTGGAATATGCTTCAGTTCTCATGGTCCAGTTGTCACGGATTAGGTATGGAAGAGAACACCACACTGACAACAGGAGGGAAGGGAAAAGCCACTAGGCCTCAATGTTATGGAAAGGGTCACCTCCTATAGAACCCTACTCCTTGCCCTGACTCCTATCCATATGGGCACACCCAGAAGGTAGGAATGCCCATACACTGGAACCTGGAGGCCCTGGAGACCCTAAAGAGCCCTATGGGTATTGGCAGGGCTTGAGAAGACCCATTCCTTCCCAGGTGAAGGAACCAGCATCTCCATGAGGCCTAGTAGCAACAGACAAGAGGAGGGTAAACAATCCACAAGGAAACGTGACACTTAACTTCTGTAGAGAGATGGATGAGCAGGATCATCATAGAGGACAACACACCAACTCTTCCAAAACCAAATTAAGCTATCAACCGCATAGTCAGAAGGGTGAGGTCAGACTATATAGGGGAGGAGTGATGACCACTAAGCTACACCTGAAACAAGGGGTGTGGTCATGAACAGCAACACTGAAGCAAAAGTGACCAAAGAGACAGCTCCCTTCACTTGTAGCCAGTCTCTTTGATCTTCTGACATCTGTCACGGGAGGGACCGTGACAGTACCCCCCCTTCTACGGGTGACCTCCAGGCACCCAGGACCGACCTCATCAGGATGAGCTCTGTGAAAGGCTTTCACTAGACGATTAGCATTGACATCGGCCGCTGGAACACACATCCTCTCCTCGGTCCATAACCTTTCCAGTGGACGAGATACTGGAGGCATCTACGGAGAACTCGGAAGTCCACAATCCTGTTAATCTGAAATTCTAAATTACATTAGCGGGAGGTAAAGAGGACGGCTCAACAGGTTTGACACATTTCTTCAACAATGACTTATGAAATACATTATGAATTTTCAAAGCCTGAGGAAGTTTGAGACGGAAGGCTACAGGGTTAATAATGGCAGTGATCTTATAAGGACCAATAAATCTTGGGCCCAACTTCCAAGAAGGTACCTTAAGCTTAAAGGGACACTGTCACCTGGATTTTACTTACTGATATAATAACATCACCACATTAGTATCCACAATTTACATTAATATATACTAGTATTACTGCCCTGTGTCTTTTATTTGGTCTATAAAATCGGTTTTATTAATAAGTAAAGTACCTCAATAAAGAGCCCAAGGGGACGTCTATCTGGCAGTTGGAGCCCCTCCGCTCCCATTACTTCAGAGCCCATCACCGCCCCACTGCTAATTTATTCACTGCTCAGCGCCGAAGTAATGTTTGTGCAGCGCCCATTTGTGCAGCTGGCGCATGCACAATGAGTTCTGTGAGGCCGATGCCAAACACCTGTGCAAGAGTTTTGGCATTAGGTAGAGCTGATAGTGCTATAAAGTGCGCTATTTTACTAAAATGATCAACTACCACCAGAATCACGTTTTTTCCAGAAGAATTTGGTAAATCCGTGATAAAATCCATGGACAAATGAGTCCAAGGTCTGGATGGGATGGGTAATGGAAGAAGAGACCCGGAAGGCCGAGTATGTGTCACCTTAGCATGTGCACAGGTACTACAGGCTGACACATAGCCCTCAAGACACTTACGCAACCCCGGTGTCACATCTGTGACAGGTCTCAGAAGGTCTGAAAGATTATCTACGCATTAGTGATCTGACAGCCTCTTTCGGTTTCACTTTGTGTGTTGCTGGTATGTTCACACCTCCTGTTCACCTTTACCTCGCCCTATTTAGTCTGACTTTTCCCATCACTCCTTTCTTGGGATAGCTTCATTTGGTCTTGGAATTGCTGGAGTGTGGTTCGTGTTGAAGTCCTGTTCATCCATCATCCTCTGAAGTTAAGTGTTCCGCTTGTTGTGTTTTGTATCCCCCCCTGGTTGTTTACTAGGCCTCAGTTAGACGCTAGTTCCTTCACTAGGGAAGGAACAGGTGGTCTCTGCCGTGTCATTATCTTTAGGGCATCTGAGGGTCACCAGGGTTTTATAGGTTCATGTGTATGGGTATCTCTACCATCGAGAGGTGCCCATACAGATAGGAGTTAGGGCCAGGAGCAAGGTTTTATAGGTGGCGACCCTTTTCCTTCCCTAGCGGTGAGGCCTAGTGTCTTTCCCCTTCCTTCTTGATTGTCTTTTGGTGTTCTCCCCTACTACATCTGTGACATTATCCCAAGCCAATACCGCCATTTTTGTTCTATGGATACTATGTCTGCACTGGTCGAACAGCTGCAGAATCTGACTTTGGAGGTAGCAGACCTCCGCGCAACTGTCTTGCAGATTCAGAGTCCACAGGCTGCTGGTTCCGGTGGTGGGTCCCAGGCCTGTCCTGAACCGAAGGTGGCTCTCCCGGACAAGTTTTCCGGGGGTAGTGACAATTTCATCCGGTTCAGGGAGTCATGTAAATTATACTTTAAGCTGCGTCCATACTCTTCTGGGGATGAGTGTCAACGTGTGGGTATGATTATTTCATTGCTTAAAGAGGACGCCCAATCTTGTTCTTTTTCTCTGCCGACCCGATCACCGTCCCTCCAGTCGGTAGATGAATTCTTTAGAGCCTTGGGTCTCATCTACGATGACCCAGATCGGATCTCTCAGGCCGAGACCAAGTTACAGAGTTTGCGGCAGGGAGATCGTTCCGCGGAGACCTATTGCTCTGAATTTAGGAGATGGGCTACCGATACTGAGTGGAACGATTCTGCTCTCCGTAGCCAATTCTGTCAGGGTCTCTCTGAGAGACTGAAGGACGCGTTGGCTTTTCATGAAAATCCTGTGTCATTGGAGGCAGCTATGTCCCTTGCTGTACGTCTAGATAGACGCCTGAGGGAGAGATCTAGGGGCCCTCACCTTCAGCACGTACTGTCCAATAAGGGTACTGCTTCCTTTGACACTTATGGTGGAGAGACACTGGTAGTTGCGCCTTGTGATGAGCCTATGCAGTTAGGAGGAGCTACTCCTGGAAAAAGCTTGGGTCATGTGAAAGGAGTCTGCTTTTATTGGGGCAAGAAGGGACATTTTGTGAATATTTGTCCGTACTTGCAGCATCAAGGTGTAAACAAAAAGGAAAAAACTTTTAATCCTTAAATTACTATTGGTGGTGTGGATGGGGAGCAAGAAAACCAACTTTTGTCTTTTACTGGTAGTACCCATTTTCTCCTGTCTGCCGAGGTGGCGCTAGAGTCCAAAACTGTGAAAATCGAAGCATTTATCGACAGTGGGGCAGGAGTTAACTTGATTTATGGAGAGTTTGTACTAATTCATGGGTTGACTACTAATGCATTAGAGAAAAGTATTTATGTCTTTGCAATTGACTCAGCACCTCTCACCCAAAAATGCCTGTCGCAGGTAGTGAATGACATTCATTTAGGAGTGGGTGATTTGCATCAGGAATCTATCTCCTGTTATGTATTGGAGGGTCTGCCTGCTCCGTTGGTGTTGGGCTTACCATGGTTAAGCAAACATAACCCTAACATCGACTGGCAAGCGAGACAGATTCTCGATTGGAGTGATTTTTGCATGGACAACTGTCTTAATGCATTATTCTCTATGGTGACCTCTAAAACTGTACCCTCATTCATTTCAGAATTTTCTTATGTTTTCTCTGAGAGTGGTAATCAGGAGTTGCCTCCGCACCGGGAGTATGACTGTCCCGTCAATCTTATTCCTGGAGCTAAATTGCCCAAATCTCGGTTGTATAATCTTTCGGAACCCGAAAGAAAGGCCATGCGAGAGTATATTACCGAGAGTTTGGCAAAGGGACATATTAGACCATCCAAGTCCCCAGTGGCTGCTGGGTTTTTCTTTGTAAAGAAAAAAGATGGTACCCTGAGATCATGCCTGGACTTCCGTAAGCTCAATCGTATTACTGTCCGTGATCCTTTCCCCCTTCCTTTGATTCCGGATTTGTTTAGTCAGATTGTCGGTGCCAAGATGTTCTCTAAGTTGGATCTGAGGGGGGCATATAATCTGGTAAGGATCAAGGAGGGGGATAAGTGGAAGACCGCATTTAATACCCCTGAGGGTCATTTTGAAAACCAGGTCATGCCCTTTGGGTTAACCAATGCTCCTGCGGTTTTTCAACACTTTGTCAATGACATCTTTCATCATCTGGTGGGGAGGTTTGTCGTTGTATACCTTGATAACATACTAATTTATTCGCCTAATATGGAGACTCATCAGGATCATGTGAGACAGGTGATACAGATCCTAAGAGAGAATAAGTTGTATGCTAAGATGGAAAAGTGTGTATTTGCTGTACAGGAAGTGCAATTTCTGGGTTACCTGCTCTCATCCTCAGGTTTTCGTATGGATCCCGAGAAGGTCCGTGTCGTGTTGGACTGGGATCGACCCGAAAATCTGAAAGCGCTTATGCGGTTTTTGGGGTTTACCAACTACTACCGTAAATTTATCTTGAACTATTTATCGGTGGTTAAACCTTTAACAGACATGACTAGGAAGGGAGAGGATATTTATGTCTGGTCTGATGCGGCATTACAGGCCTTTTCTGCTGTGAAAGAATGTTTTGCTTCGGCCCCTATTCTGATGCACCTGGACGTGACTCAGCCATTTATTGTTGAGGTTGACGCGTCCGAGGTAGGGGTAGGAGCAATCTTGTCCTTCACCTAGTAAATGGCGCCCATGTGCATTTTTCTCTAAAAAACTCTCTACTGCTGAAAGGAATTATGATGTGGGGAATAGGGAATTGCTAGCCATTAAGTTGGTGTTCGAGGAATGGCGGCATTGGTTGGAAGGAGCAATTCACCCTATTACGATAATTACGGATCACAAAAATCTGGCCTACCTGGAGTCGGCTAAGCGACTGAACCCAAAGCAGGCCAGATGGTCATTGTTTTTCACCAGATTTAACTTCGTCACTTACCGCCCTGGGGTTAAGAACGTCAAGGCGGACGCTTTGTCGCATAGCTTTCCTGGGGGGGGGGGGGGGTAAGTCTGAGGAACCTAGTCCCATTTTATCTGAAGGGGTAGTCATATCCGCTCTTTATCCTGATCTTGAGGTCAGGGTGTTGGAGGCACAGGAGGATGCTCCGGACTCTTGTCCTCTGGGGAAGTTGTTTGTTCCCTGCGAATTACGTCACAAGGTGTTTGAGGAACATCACTGTACGGTGCTTGCTGGGCACCCTGGGAGCAGATCAACTGTCGATCTCATCTCTTGCAGATTTTGGTGGCCGGGGTTGCGTAAGTGTGTTGAGCACTATGTGTCAGCCTGTGGTACCTGTGCAAGGTGACACATACTCGGCCTTCCGGTTCTCTGCTTCCATTGCCCATCCCATTTGTCCATGGATTTTATCACGGATTTACCGAATTCTTTGCGAAAAACCGCGATTCTGGTGGTTGTAGATTGTTTTAGTAAAATGGCACACTTTATTGCATTACCTAGTCTACCCAATGCTAAAACTCTTGCACAGGTGTTTGTCGACAACGTCGTGAAACTACATGGCATTCCCTCTGAAGTGGTGTCTGATAGAGGGACTCAGTTTGTTTCCAGATTCTGGAAAGCGTTCTGTACTCGTCTGGGTGTACAATTGTCCTTCTCTTCGACTTTTCATCCTCAGTCGAACGGACAGACGGAGCGCACTAATCAGAATCTGGAGACTTGAGATGTTTTGTTTCAGAGAATCAGGACGAGTGGTCTTCATTTTTGTCGTTAGCTGAGTTTGCTATAAATAACCATAGACAGGAATCCAATGATAAGTCGCCATTTTTGGGGGCATATGGGTTCTTCAGTTTGGTACATTTTCTAGTGCTCAAAATTCCGGCATTCCTGAGGAAGAATGATTTTCCTCTTCTTTGTCTTCTATTTGGCGGAAAATCCAAAATAACCTGAAAAAGATGGGCAACAAGTATAAGCGTGCGGCTAACAGGAGACGTATGAGTGGTCCGGACCTGAGAGTGGGTGATTCTGTGTGGTTGTCTACAAGAAACATTAAACTTAAGGTACCTTCTTGGAAGTTGGGCCCAAGATTTATTGATCCATCTAAGATCACTGCCATTGTTAACCGTGTAGCCTTCCGTCTTGAACTTCCTCAGGCATTGAAAATCCATAATGTATTTCATAAATCGTTGCTAAAGAAATGTGTCAAACCTGTTGAGCCGTCCTCCTTACCTCCTGCTCCTGTCATGGTGGATGGAAATTTAGAATTTCAGATCAGCAGGATTGTGGACTCCCGAGTTCTCCGGCGATCCCTCAAGTATCTTGTTCATTGGAGAGGGTACAGACCAGAGGAGAGGATGTGGGTTCCAGCGACCAATGTTAATGCTAGTCGTCTGGTGAGAGCATTCCACAGAGCTCATCCTGATAAGGTCGGTCCTGGGTGCCCGGAGGTCACCCGTAGAAGGGGGGGTACTGTCACATCTGTGACAGGTCTCAGAAGGTCTGAAAGATTATCTTTGCATTAGTGATCTGACAGCCTCTTTCGGTTTCACTTTGTCTGTGTGTTGCTGGTAGGTTCACACCTCCTGTTCAGGTGTGGATCATGTGACCTTTACCTCGCTGTCACGGCTGTATGTGAGCAACAAGAGTATACACAGTAAAAAGAGTTACTGACCGGACCCAAACTAGGGAGGATAAAGGGTGACCCCTGTCAGACCCTCAAAGCTCTCCCTATGCTGCTAAAGCACATGCCAGGATCCAAATGGCGGAACGAGTAATGCCCACGTACCTAAGACTAATGACCACTGTAACCCCTACAATAGTGGAACGGGCACGGCCACCGGTGCCCTGCTCAGTATATGGAGGGAACCGTGGCCACCTCAGATCCAGTCAGAAAATAACCAGGTACACAACAATGTCTGCACACATGCTGAAGGTGCTGCAGCCGCAGAGAAGACGGATCCAAGGACAGCTGGCAATATCCGGAGTGCTTGCTGCAGCAGAACACAGGTCCAGTGAACTGATAGCTACAAGTGAAGATACTCAAGCAAGAGCTACAACTGAAATGAGAAATATAATCCACGCCCTACAATATGAGGAGGGGTGATTTAAAGGCAGGGAAATCAACCGCAGGAGGAACAGCTGGGAGGAAGGAAACAGAAAGTAAAGACTTCATCACAGGGGCGGAGAAACAGAGCAGTGAGAACTCCTCCAAACTCTAGTAGTGACATCATCACAGGGGTGGAGAAACAGAGCTGTGAGAATGTCTCAAAGCTCTGGTAGTGACAGTACCCCCCCCCCTCTACGGGTGGACTCCGGACACCCAGGACCCACCTTCTCAGGATGAGCCCTATGAAATGCCCTGATGAGGCGAGTGGCTTTAATGTCCGACACCGGAACCCACATCCTCTCCTCAGGACCATAACCCTTCCAATGAACGAGGTACTGAAGAGAACCGCGGACAATGCGAGAATCCACAATTCTGGAAACCTCAAACTCCAGATTGCCATCAACCAAAATCGGAGGAGGAGGCAAAGAGGAGGGTACCGTGGGCTGGACATATGGTTTTAAGAGAGATCTGTGAAATACATTATGTATCTTCCAAACCCGTGGAAGATCAAGACGGATCCAAGGACAGCTGGCAATATCCGGAGTTCTTGCTGCAGCAGAACACAGGTCCAGTGAACTGATAGCTACAAGTGAAGATACTCAAGCAAGAGCTACAACTGAAATGAGAAATATAATCCACGCCCTACAATAGGAGGAGGGGTGATTTAAAGGCAGGGAAATCAACCGCAGGAGGAACAGCTGGGAGGAAGGAAACAGAAAGTAAAGACTTCATCACAGGGGCGGAGAAACAGAGCAGTGAGAACTCCTCCAAACTCTAGTAGTGACATCATCACAGGGGTGGAGAAACAGAGCTGTGAGAACGTCTCAAAGCTCTGGTAGTGACACTCGCCCTATTTAGTCTGACTTTTCCCATCACTCCTTGCTTGGGATAGCTTCATTTGGTCTTGAAAGAGCTGGTGTGTGGTTCGTGTTGAAGTCCTGTTAATCCTTCATCCTCTGAAGTTAAGTGTTCCGCTTGTTGTGTTTTGTATCCCCCCCGGTTGTTTACTAGGCCTCAGTGAGACGCTAGTTCCTTCACTAGGGAAGGAACGGGTGGTCTCTGCCCTGTCATTATCTTTAGGGCATCTGAGGGTCACCAGGTTTTTATAGGTTCATGTGTATAGGTATCTCTACCATCGAGAGGTGCCCATACGGATAGGAGTTAGGGCCAGGAGCAGGGTTTTTATAGGTAGTGACCCTTTTCCTTCCCTAGCGGTGAGGCCTAGTGTCTTTCCCCTTCCTTCTTGATTGTCTTTTAGTGTTCTCTCCTACTACATCCGTGACACCCGGCCACCAAAATCTATGAGAGATGAGATCGACAGTGGATCTGCTCCCAGGGTGTCCAGCAAGCACCGTACAGTGATGTTCCTCGAATACCTTGTGACATAAATCAGAAGGAACCCACAAATTTCCCGGAGGACACGAGTCCAGTGCATCTTCCTAGGCTTCTAACACTTTTGCCTCAAGGATCAGGATATAGGGCGGATATAACTTTCCCTTCAGACAAAATAGGACTAGGATCTTTAGAATCAACCCCCACTCCCCCAGGAAAGCTGTGCGACAAAGCATCCGCCTTGAAGTTCTTAACCCCAGGGCGGTAGATGACAATGAAGTTAAATCTGGTGAAGAACAACGACCATCTGACCTGCCTTGGGTTCAGTCGTTTGGCCGACTCCAGGTAAGCCAGATTTTTATGATCAGTAATCTCCGTAATAGGATGAACTGCTTCTTCCAACCAATGATATCAATCCTCAAAAGCCAACTTGATGGCCAGCAACTCCCTATTACCCACATCATAATTTCTTTCAGCAGTTGAGAGTTTTTTTAGAGAAGAAAGCACATGGGCGCCATTTACTAGGTGAAGGACCCTGCGACAAAACTGCTCCCACCCCCACCTCGAATACGTCAACTTTTACAATCAATGTTTGTGACACGTCCGGTTGCACCAGCATAAGGGCTGAAAAGGCTTGTAATGCTGCATCAGACCAGACAGAGATATCAGAACCTTTTCTAGTCATGTCTGTTAAGGGTTTAACCACAGTGGAATAATTCAAGATGAATTTACGGTAGTAGTTGCTGAACCCCAAAAACTGCATAAGTGCTTTCAGATTTTCAGATTGATCCCTGTCCAACACAGCACGGACCTTCTCGGGATCCATACGAAAACCTGAGGATGAGAGTAAGCACCCCAGGAATTGCACCTCCTGAACCGCAAATACACACTTCTCCCTCTCAGCATACAACTTATTCTCCCTTAGGATCTGTAACACCTGTCTCACATGATCTTGATGAGTCTCCATGTCAGGAGAATAAATTAGTATATCATCCAGATATACTGTACAACAACAAACCTCCCCACCAGATGATGAAATATGTAATTGACAAAGTGTTGAAAAACCGCAGGAGCATTGGTTAACCCAAAAGGCATGACCAGATTCTCAAAATGACCCTTAGGGGTATTAAAAGCCGTCTTCCATTCGTTTCCCTCCTTGAACCTTACCAGATTATATGCCCCCCTCAGATCCAATTGAGAGAACACCTTGGCACCAACAATCTGATTAAACAAATCCGGAATTAACGGAAGGGGGTAAGGATCACGGACAGTAATACGATTGAGCTCACGAAAGTCCAGACATGGCCTAAGAGCACTATTCTATCCTTTTTTTTTTTTACAAAGAAAAACCCAGCAGCCAGAGGGGATTTGGACGGTCTAATATGTCCTTTAGCCAAAACTCTCGGTGATATACTCTCGCATGGCCACTCTTTCGGGCTCCGAAAGATTATACAAACGAGATTTGGGCAGTTTAGCAGGACAGGACAATCATACTCCCGATGCAGGGGCAACTCCTGGTTACCACTCTCAGAAAATACATCAGAAAATTCAGAAATAAATGAGGGTACAGGTTATCTATGCAAAAATCACTCCAATGGAGAATCTGTCTCGCTTGCCAATCGATGGTAGGATTATGTTTGCTTAACCATGGTAAGCCCAAAACCAACAGAGCAGGCAGACCCTCCAACACAAAACACTAAATGGATTCCTGATGAAAATCACCCACTCTTAAATGTATGTCCTGCACCACCTGTGACAAGCATTTCTGGGTAAGAGGTGCTGAGTCAATTGCAAACACAGAAATATTTTTCTCTAGTGCACTAGCAGTCAACCCATGAATATGAACGAACTGACCATAAACCAGGTTAACCCCTGCCCCACTCTCGATAAACACCTCAATTCCCACAGTTTTGGACTCGGGTACTACCAGTAAATGAAGAAAGTACGTTTTCTGGCTCCCCACCCACACCACCAATAGTAAGTTGGGGATTAAACGTTTTCTCTTTGTTTCCACCTTGACGCTGAACGTATGGCCATATATTCACAAAATGTCCCTTCTTTCCACAACAAAAACAGACTCCCTTCATATGATCAAAGCTCTTGCCAGCAGTCCCAGGAGTAGCTCCCCCTAACTGCATAGGCTCATCGCAAGTTGTAACCACAGTTGTCTCTCCACCATAAGTTTCAAAGGAAGCTGCCACATTATTAGACAGTACATCCTGAGGGTGAGGGACCCTAGATCTCTCCCTCAGGCATCTATCAAGACATACAGCAAGGGACATAGCTGCTTCCAATGAATCAGGATTTTCATGAAAGGCCAACGCGTCCTTCAGCCTCACAGACAGACCCTGACAGAATTGACTACGAAGAACAGGATCATTCCACTCAGTATCCGTAGACCATCTCCTAAATTCAGCGCAATAGGTCTCTGCGGAGCGCTCTCCCTGCCGTAAACCACATAACTTGATCATACTCACACGTTAGTTCTCATCCCCACAAGAGTATGGACGCAGCTTAAAGTACAATTTACACGACTCCCTGAACCAAATGAAATTGTCGCTACCCCCAGAAAATCTGTCCGGAAGGGCAATCTTAAGTTCAGGGCAGGCCTAGTACCCACCACCGGAACCGTCCGCCTGTGGTCTCTGGCTTTGCAAGACAGTCATGCGGAGGTCAGCTATCTCCAAAGACAGACCCTGCAGCCGTTCGACCAGTGCAGACCTAGGATTCATAGCTGCACTGACCTGAACAAAAAATGGTGGTTTTGGCGGTCAGACTATATAGGGGAGGGGTGATGACCACTAAGCTACACCTGAAACAAGAGGTGTGGTCATGAACAACAACACTGAAGCAAAAGTGACCAAAGAGACAGTTAGCTCCCTGCACGTGTAGCCAGTACCTTTGATCTTCTGACAGCTGTCACGGGAGGGACCGTGACGCCAGTTGGAAGTGGCGGCGGGCGTCATGTGGATCCTCAAAGATGAATTGTCTGCCATTATCCAGCACCTGTAGCTTTGCCGGATAGATCAGCTGGAATCGGATCGCCCTGTCATACAGACTTTGACATATTGGGGTGAATGCTCTCCTCTTCTGGGAGACTGATCTAGAAAAGTCTTGGAAAAGTAAGAGTGGCTTCGTATTTAAGGGTGCGTTGGCGCCGATAGGCGCGCAAGATCTGCTCTTTCATCGCCCAGTTCAGGTATTTTGCGATGGCGAGGTCTCATGTTGTCCAAACCAGCTGGCTTAGGAGGTGCAATTCTGTGTGCCAGTTCGAAGTGAAGTTTATCAGTCGATAGCTCCAATCCCAGTCCTGCAGGTAGGTCTATGGTGAGGTACGTAAGTAAGTCCTCTCCTACGATGCTCTCCGGGACACCTATGAATCTAAGGTTGTTGCGACGATCCCGATTTTCAAGGTCTTTCAGTTTAGCAGTTAGAGTAGACTCTGTTTTTCTGCATTGTGTTATGGTGCATTCCAGATTGGATATGGTTATCTCCTGGGCTGTGTATTTATTCTCAAGGTCTGAGATTTATTGGGAGTTCGTAGTGATCAGTTGTAAGGCAGAGTTGATAGAGGAGTGGAGTACCTCCAGTCTCTTGTCAAAGAGGGGTAGTAGAACCCGAGAAACTTCTTGTGCCACAGTAGAAGCATGGTTGGGGTCCTCTTCAGGGGAGAGCGAAGAGGCGTATCTGAAGAGAGATTAGGTGGTGTAATGTCACCATCTGTTATAAGTTCAGCAGAGAAACGTATGTCTGAGGCTGATTGGGAGAGTCCTTGGATAGTCTTGGGCACTTTTTTTGTCAGTTTGCCAGTGGATTTAGACATTTTGGTTGCGGTATCAGTGGCGGTTGGAACAGAGTGCGCCTGGGAGGGGTTTTGCGTGTAGTTGTAGAAGAGTTTTTGGCCACAAATTTGTCCATAATCTCTGTTAGCTCTAAGCCTGGCTGTCTAGTGTCATGATTTCGTTATAATCCTGGGAGGGTGGGCCTCATAGGGCGTTTACGACATCAGGAGGGTGTCAGCAGGTCATAATAGTCAGCTCCGTGTCGTGAGGCAGCTATATTACTATGGTTAGTTTATAAGCCTGAGAGGTTGATTCTCATGAATCGTAGGGGGTCTTGAGTGAAATCAGGGAGATTCTAGTACAATTCTAGTGTAACTTGGCAGCAGAACACTGTGGATGTATCAGGAATGGTAGCAAGTGGTGTTATGTTTTAGACTACAAGGTGTCGCTGTTGGCTTGGAAGTAACATGCAGTTGCAGACTAGACGGGAAAAACCCTCTGGCCTATATGACTGTGTGAAGATAAGTGAGCCGACCGGGCACAGAGGAGCATGAGGAAGATCAAAGGTACTCACAAGTTCTTCCAGTCTTGCTTCCCTCCACACAACATGGGGGGGAGGAGGGGTGGAATCGTTGGTGCTGGTGGCAGGCTTGTTTTGGCTAAACAACTTGTACCGGGTAGGAGGGGGGTGCAGGCCTCGGCAGTGATGGTGCAGTCCTAGGCAGCCCTGTTGTTTTATGGCTGCTGCAGCTGTGCGACTTCCCTGCATGGATCCTCCAGCTGGGTATCATTAGGCAGGCCTGTGTGCTGCTGCTGGCCGGATGCCAAGCTGTGTGAAGGGAGCTGGCGTCAGGGAGAGGAAGTAGGCCTCAGCTGCACATCCCAGCAGTTTACATACAGTACAGACCAAAAGTTTGGACACACCTTCTCATTCAAAGAGTTTTCTTTATTTTCATGACTAGGAAAATTGTAGATTCACACTGAAGGCATCAAAACTATGAATTAACACATGTGGAATTATATACAAGAATTATAAGGCAAGAAATCCCACTTATTAAACCTGACAGGGCACACCTGTGAAGTGAAAACCATTTCAGGGGACTACCTCTTGAAGCTCATCAAGAGAATGCCAAGAGTGTTCAAAGCAGTAATCAAAGCAAAAGGTGGCTACTTTGAAGAACCTAGAATATGACATATTTTCAGTTGTTTCACACTTGTTTGTTATGTATATAATTCCACATGTGTTAATTCATAGTTTTGATGCCTTCATAGTCATGAAAATAAAGAAAACTCTTTGAATGAGAAGGTGTGTCCAAACTTTTGGTCTGTACTGTAAACTCACCTAAAGAATTATTAGGAACACCTGTTCTATTTCTCATTAATTATCTAGTCAACCAATCACATGGCAGTTGCTTCAATGAATGTAGGGTTGTGGTCCTGGTCAAGACAATCTCCTGAACTCCAATCTGAATGTCAGAATGGGAAAGAAAGGTGATTTAAGCAATTTTGAGCGTGGCATGGTTGTTGGTGCCAGACGGGCCGGTCTGAGTATTTCACAATCTGCTCAGTTACTGGGATTTTCACGCACAACCATTTCTAGGGTTTACAAAGAATGGTGTGAAAAGGGAAAAACATCCAGTATGCGGCAGTCCTGTGGGCGAAAATGCCTAGTTGATGATAGAGTAATCAAATGGCCAAGAGAGGAGAGAAGGCGCTCATAGGTGAGGGTAAACAAATTGATGTCCCTTCCCCCTACCCAGGATGAGTGAGGTTACTCACCTGGTTTGGTTTGCACTGATTGTGGTGCAACCTTAGTGGAGGGAGGTTCAAATGGTGGAGGTTGTCTGGGTTGGTGCTGCCGGATGGTGTCCGAGACGACCCTGGGCGGGGGCCAAACCGCCACTTGGGTGGATATTTGGATATATAAAAAAAAATTGTTGATGATAGAGGTCAGAGGAGAATGGGCCGACTGATTCAAGATGATAGAAGAGCAACGTTGACTGAAATAACCACTTGTTACAACCGAGGTATGCAGCAAAGCATTTGTGAAGCCACAACACGCATAACCTTGAGGCGGATGGGCTACAACAGCTAAAGACCCCACCGGGTACCACTCATCTTCACTACAAATAGGAAAAAGAGGCTACAATTTGCACAAGCTCACCAAAATTGGACTGTTGAAGACTGGAAAAATGGTTTCTTGAACATGACAATGAGTTCACTGTACTAAAATGGCCCCCACAGTCACCAGATCTCAACCCAATAGAGCATCTTTGGGATGTGGTGGAACGGGAGCTTCGTGCCCTGGATGTGCATCCCTCAACTCTCCATCAACTGCAAGATGCTATCCTATCAATATGGGCCAACATTTCTAAAGAATGCTATCAGCACCTTGTTGAATCAATGGCACGTAGAATTAAGGCAGTTCTGAAGGCAAAAGGGGGTCCAACACCGTATTAGTATGGTGTTCCTAATAATTGTTTAGGTGAGTGTATATGCTCTGTGGCTTACCGCCACAGTCCCCGGGGTGGTGTCGGATGGAGCTCTCCGGGCTGTAGATGCCTCGGGCGGGTATGTTCCCTCTTGAATGCAGTTGCTGTTTTGTTTCTGTTCCCCGATGGAGGCAGTTTCTTGGTGGGAGAAACTAAAGCGCTGTTAAAATGCGGCCATGCGCGATGCCCCGCCCCCAGTAGTCTCTATTTCTCTGTTTTAACATTGTCAGCATTTGATTAAAAATGTATTTGGGCTTTAAATCCATAAGATAACTATTAAAGGTGAACTGCATATAGAGGATTGAAGGGTGACTACATGTCATGTTCTCTTATCATCTCTCCATAGCTTAAGGACATATCAAAAGTGTTAATCGGCAGGGGTTCCAGCGCTGAGACCCCCGCCGATTGCTAGAACGAGGAGTCAGAAGCGCTTAGCCAAGTGCTGCTTCTTTTACCTGCTGAGTGCGATAGTGTCACGGTCCCGCCTGTGACAGGGACTAGAAGATCGAGGAGACTGGCTGCATGTGATTGACAGCCTCTTTGGTTTATCTTTTCTGTGTTGTTGCGGGGGATGACCACACCTCTTGTCTCAGGTATAGCTTAAGTGGTCATTCCTTCTCCTCTAATTAGTCTGACCTCACCCATCATGCTATGCAGTTGATAGCTCCTTGTTTGTGGAAGTCCTGGTGTTGGTTCTCTCTGAGTTCCTGCTCATCCGCATACTTCTGGAAGTTATGTTTATCTTCTTTGTTGTTTGTTGTTTTCCCCTACCTGCTATTAGGCCTGAGGGGGTCTCCTATTCCTTCATCTGGGATGGAATATGCCATCCATGTCCTGACACTATCTGCAGGGCCCTGTTAGGGTGAGATTGGGCTTAGGTTCCTGCGTATGAACATTCCTACCATCAAGGTTTGTTCATACTGATAGCAGTCAGGGCTCGGCGTAGGGACTCACTAGGTGTGATGATTTCCCTTTCCCTAGGTTCCAGGCCTTATACCTCTTCCCTTCCCTTCTGTGTTCTGTGTGGAGTATATTTACCACACTGCGCCGTGACAGATAGTGAAGACGGTCTCGCGATCAGCAGGGAGGAGAGACTCCTCGTTCTAGCAATCGTTCTAGAAATATGTCCCAATGATATATAAAAAGTTTCAAAAAAGTGTAGCTAATCTTCAAAGATATAGGCCCATGATGTTATCACCTCCCCAGGGATTTCTATACCAACAGCCTAAAAATGTAGACCTCATTGCTAAAAACATCACACTCTGAAGCATTTATTTTGTAACAAATTGATCATTTCTATAACTGATTCTTCATTTCAATCAGGTCAGGGGGCGGACTGACCGGTCGGGCACTTCGGACATGGTCCGAGGGCCCGGCCGGGATGGGGGCCCGCCCCAGAATAACATAACACCGGGCCCCGCTCACTGTAATAGTAATATTCCTATGTGAACAACTTGAAATCCCCTGCGATCCTCTCCCTCTCTGTACTCACAACCTCAGTAGCATAGAGGCAGCAGCAGGCAGTGTAATAGGAGCCGACAGTGGAAGCTAGACCCGCCCCTCCCCGCCCTCCAACCAATCAGAAGCAGCCAGCACTGACTCACAGCACAGGGGGAGTCGTGCAGGGACTCAGAGAATCGTCTGAGTCTATTAGTTAAAAGAATCGTATGAGTCAGAGACGGTGTCACCGAGTCCCTGCCAGGCTTCCTGCTCTGCGGCTCCCTGTCTCCTGACAAGTCCGTCCGGGGGGGTGGTATAGTATTGCATGTAGCAGAGCTGTGTGTGTACAGGGTGCTTGCAGCAATGTAGCAGAGCTGTGTGTGTACAGGGTACTTGCAGCAATGTAGCAGAGCTGTGTGTGTACAGGGTGCTTGCAGCAATGTAGCAGAGCTGTGTGTGTACAGGGTGCTTGCAGCAATGTAGCAGAGCTGTGTGTGTACAGGGTGCTTGCAGCAATGTAGCAGAGCAGGAAGCCTGGCAGGGACTCGGTGACAGGATTATTTTAACTCAAAGAATCAAATGAGTCTCTGACTCATTTGATTCTTTTAACTAATAAACTCTTAGGCCATTATCTAAATCCCTGCAATAACTATACAGTGTAATTACATCAGTCTGCTCCACTGCAGCAGAGCTGTGTTTGCCAGGAGCGAGTCCCTCCAGACCTTCGGTTCACTTGAGAGCCGACTCAGCAAGTGAACCGAAGATCCGATGAGCTAAGCATGCGCATTGATCTTCAGTTCACTTGAGAGCCGACTCAGGAAGTGAACCGAAGATCCGATTCATGAAAAAGATCCGAACTTCCCATCTCTAAAACTCAGTAGCAGGCCGGGCGGCTGCGCAACTCACTGACGTCACGCGCCTGCTCCGCCTGCTTCATTCATAAAGTGGGAGGAGCAGGCGCGTGACGTCAGTGAGTTGCGCTGCCGCCCGGCCTGCTACTGAGTTTGTGAGTACAGAGAGGGAGAGGATCGCAGAGGATTTCAAGTTGTTCACATCGGAATATTAGTATTACAGTGAGCGGGGCCCGATGTAATAGAATACAGTGACTGCACCGGGCCCCGCTGCCATTACAACACCAGATGCCGGTGTTCCGTTTACTTGACAGTATTATGTCTATATCGTGGGAGATAGTTTTGCATTAAGTCTAGCTTGAACTGCTGACTAATATAAAATTTTAAATCTTTATTTCATTTCCTTAAAACTATTTTCCACGATATAGACATAATGCTGTCAATTAAACGTCACAGAGGTGCTGAAGAGGTCTAGATATTTGCATTTTGTTAACCTTTATTTTTGTTTGCATTTTGTTAACCTCTACTGCGCCTGCGCCAAGTCGTCTTTTTCGCGCATGCGCAGTGTATTGGGGATCATTCACTCACAGGGACACTGTTATGGGGGATCTGTGGATGACACTGTATATGCTGCTATATATGTGTCATCCACAGATCCCCCCCCCACAACAGTGTGTCATCCACAGAGCCCCCCCCCACAACAGTGTGTCATCCACAGAACCCCCCCCCCCCACAACAGTGTGTCATCCACAGAGCCCCCCCACAACAGTGTGTCATCCACAGAGCCCCCCCCCCCACAACAGTGTGTCATCCACAGAGCCCCCCACAACAGTGTGTCATCCACAGAGCCCCCCCCACAACAGTGTGTCATCCACAGAGCCCCCCCCCACAACAGTGTGTCATCCACAGAGCCCACCCCACAACAGTGTGTCATCCACAGAGCCCCCCCCCCCCACAACAGTGTGTCATCCACAGAGCCCCCATAACAGTGTGTCATCCACAGAGCCCCCATAACAGTGTGTCATCCACAGATCCCCCCACAACAGTGCCATCCACAGATCCCCCAAAACACCTTTTGGTTCAAAATATTTTTTTATTTGGCTATTCCCCACCCCTCTTGTAATTGTTCCGCTACTTGTGGGCTGCGCGGGAATGAGTTGAGTCACTTCGGTGGCCAATCCCGTCCTGCAGCGCGTGATCCCGCAAGACCTGCCGCTGTAGGTCACGGGTCTCGCGGGATCACGCGCCTCAGGATGGGATTGCGCACCGAAGTAACTGAACTCATGCCCATGTAGCCCGCAAGTAGCGGATCAGTGGAACAAGTACAAGGTGGGTGGGGGGATGATCTGTGGGGGTTGCCCAGACGGCTAGGCCCTTCACAGTAGTTATTAACCCCTTTCAGCAGTCCCCCATTCACTGAAGGGGAGACTGCTGAAAGGGATTAATAACTACTGTGAAGGCCTCCCCCCTTTCACAGTAGATATGCCCAGATATGTGCCCCCTTCACAGTAGTTATGCCCAGATATGTGCCCCCTTCACAGTAGTTATGCCCACACTGCTTCTAACAGAGGCTCACTAATGGACGCTGAGATTAGATCACCCCATATGAGAGCATTGAATCAATGCTTTCCTATGGGGAAAAATCGGACCCTGGAGGTCATCATGCAGGGTGTGAGGACGTCCAGCGTCAGATACCGGACCAAAGGTCTGTTTTACTCCAGGAAGCCCTCAGGTGGCTGCCAGCGACTAGAGGCTGACTTATTGCTGGAACGTAAACAATGCAGCTTCTCTAGAACATTGCAGCTCGATTTGCAAAAGGGACACTGTACCCAGACCACTTCAATGAGCTGAAGTGGTCTGGGTGCCTTTTGTGTCGCTTTAACTTTGAAATCTTATTAAAGATTGTGTAGGGTGTGGCTGGAGGCGGGGCATGGAGGCGGGACAAGGGTGCGGCTTGCAGCAGAACATGGGTGGGGCCTGTAATGGGGCCCTTTATTTTTTTTTTGCCCGGGGGCCCTGAGGGTTCTCAGTCCACCCCTGAATCGGGTCAACCCTGTGTCAGCGTCCAATGGTAAGAACTAATAAGATATAACTACTCAGTGAGTGGAGTGGTGAAGAGTGATTTGATTTGGAACTTTTAGCTGCTTGTATCTGAATCTCATATAATACAAAAATGTCACTAATGCTGTTTCCTTTCCTCAGAGTGAAAACAATGGACATACCCACACTTCAGACACTGGTTCCTGTACATGGAATTCCATTGAGTAGTGAAATTGCTGAAAACTGGGAAGCTGTGGAACAATTTCAGGCCCAACCTGATGATTTGGTTATTTCAACTTATCCTAAATCTGGTAATACAATTCATAAAACCACAACTTATATTATATAATAAGAATAATATATCCCCTGGTCTAAAGTAGAACAGGCTTAGTTGCCCATAACAACCAATCAGTGGGCGTGCTTTTGTTCCAGTGAGACAAGACGAAACAAAGGGTTATTCGTAATTCGGTCAAAGAGGCCCTTAGATTCAATAAGAGTATTTTGAGGTCCAATTCTAGCCAGAACAGCAAACGTATGGTTGGCGGTAAAGGACAGTGAAGCCGATGCATGACATGGACTTCCTATGATCGGGGGGGGGGGGGGGGGGTTCATATTAAAGAGCAAGCAAAAGATTCCAGGGCAATATGCACCCAGGATTTTGGGCTGTCAAGGCAAAGCATGTCCAGAAGCCTAACGCAAGCTGTGGAGTAATAATATAGGTGGCAATCTGGGAGATCAGCCCCAACTGCATCTTTAGAGCGAGTAAGGATCTCCTATTTAATTCTAGGACCTTCAGGATACTAAACAAATCTCATGAGCAGCAACGGACTTGGGTCCAGTAGGTAGCAGGGATGTGGATGGGGATGGTCTGCAGAAGGTAAAGTAATTTCAGTAGGAGATTCATTTTTGTGATGCGGATTCTTCCAAACCATGAGAATGCTCTAGGGTGCCAAGACTGCAAATCCTTATCAAACTGCTGAAGGAGGGGGTGAAATGATCTCTAAATGACTGGGATAAGTACAAGACAATCGTAATTCCCTAAATAGTTGATACCTACGGTGGGCCAGAAAAAGGGAAAAGAAGCTTTAAGAGACAAAACAGTGGACCCAGAAAGGGAAACATTCAGAACTTCAGATTTGGTCATGTTGACCTTAACGTTGGACCTTTCCCCAAAGCGAGAAATCTCTTGCAGAGTAAGTTGCAGAGTAAAGAAATAAGGGGTTGGTTACATACACTAAAAGTTCATCACCAAAAGCAGCGCAATTATACTAATGACCACTCCTGAAATATCTGGGTTGTGACGAATGGAGGTCATATGATGCTCTATGATCAAAACATAAAGCAGTGGGAAGAGTGTGCATCCCTGTCAGGTGGCATAGTGAATAAGAAAAGGGGGAGAAAGAGCGCCATTAATTTTTATATGCGCAGAAGGGGATTGATATAGACTGGGAATCTTAGATGAAAACCATGGGCCTAGGCCAATCTAGGAAAGAGTAGTACGTAACGAGGGCCATGAAATTCGATCAAAGGAGACTTTTTCCGCATCTAGAGAGAGAACCATAAAGGGGAAAATAGTCTTCAGCGTGTTATCACGAGCCTCCCTCCCTGGCACAAACCCTACCTGGTCGGAATGGATTAGAGAAGGTAGAAAAGCATTAATTTGACTTGCCATGAGTTTTGTATACATTTTAATGTCTACAATCAATAGGGAATTCAGATGATAACTCACACAGACTTGGGGATCTTTGCCAGGTGTAGGAATCACTGCTATATGTGCTTCTGTGGACTGGGCAGGGAAGCGCAGACGATACCCCATTAAAGACCTTGAGTAGAAAAGGGGAAAGAAGTTGAAAAGTTGAATCTAGCTGTAAACCCATCAAAGGGTTCTCCAAACGGGCAGAATCCTCCTCAGACAGATGAGCAAAAGAAGAAGGGGGCAAGAGCCCAGGCTCCAAGTGGTCAAGTGATGGATATGTTAAATAATAGAGCCCAGAATAAAAGGAGTGAAAAGAGGAAGCAATTTCTTTGGTGGTATGAACTGCACGACCAAGTCGGTTTTAATGGCCAGGGTATGGGAACTGGCTAGTTGTTCCCTAAGAGCCAACAAGTGCCCACTCTTATCTCCATATTCGTAAAACTTGCTACGACATGTATGAATAATACATTTATAGGAGGGCTAACAGACGCTTAGCCTCTATACGATCATTCTGAAGCTCTTGAAAGGTGGGCAAGGAGAGTGTATGCTTATGGTTCAGTTCAATGGAGGCAACCTTTTAGAGGGCAAGGTTGACTGAGTGAGCGTTCTCTTTTTTGAGATGGGACCCATGTTTAATAAGAACTCCATGAATGACGCATTTGGGTGCCTCACACTAACAGGGGTGGCCTTTAGTCTTTAGTGTGATAAGTAAAAAAAGTTAGTTATGGATTGAGCAATATCCACAGAGCACAATGCGTCAAGAAGGAGGGACTCATTTTACCTCCATATCCATTCACCTTTAGTGAGAAAGGGAATATGAAGGGTACAATATTGGTTCGTTTTTTACATCCTATTGTATGACTTGGCTGATCCACTTTATGTTAGAAAATATTTCTTATTTCCTGATTTACACATCCAGTTTATGGCCATTAATATGTTTTAGATTTCAATGATATAGATATTAATAATGAAGTAGTATATTTTATTTTCTAGGAACTACATGGGCAAGTGAAATTATCGACATGATTTATTGTGGAGGAGACCATGAAAAATGTTGTCGAGATACTATACATAATCGTGTGCCATATCTAGAATTTCGAATTCCTGGAATGCCTTCAGGTAATAGAGAACATATTGAGACATAGAGTAAATATGTTATCATGTGCAAAGATCTCCACTTCAACAGCTGAAATTGACCAACCAGGCTCAATTCACATTAGTGTCATGGCTTCCATTCGTAACAGAGCTATGACAGTTATGCTGGGTGCTTTAGGGTAGCCACCAGTACTTTTCACAGAATGCCAAAAACTCAGATGGGAACTGAGCCTAAGTTTACTGCAGTATTTTTCAATATAGAAAATAAATCAGTTTGATGGTCATGTGCAGCTCCTCCTCTTTTATTATAGATTCAAAAAATCTCCCCAGTATTGGAATCACGAGGATACACTAGATTACATAAACCTAAATCTTGTTTTCTCTAACAGGTATAGAGCAACTTAATGCCACACCATCCCCAAGACTAGTGAAAACACATCTCCCCATTCAGCTGATGCCAGAGTCTTTTTGGGAAAAGAACGCAAAGGTAGCCATACATTTCAAGATAAGGCATGGTATTGTATTATGATGATGATTACATAAGACTGCAAATATTAACTTAGGTCTGAAATCTCAATCTCAAAGCACACTACATGGGTATAAGAGTAATTTCATAAAAGCTCCTGTCTGTTAAAGAACTGCCAAGAAAGTTATACGTGGATTAAAGGGATTGTCAGAGTTAAGATAAATAAAAATAAAAAAATTAAATGGCAGGGAAGGGGTTTAAATAATGAATACTTACAAGCCCAATTTGCTCTACCACTGCTTCTCTGGTCCTCCAGGTCTTTACATGTTTTCAGTAGTGATGTTCCTATATGCTGCACATAACCACTACCTCAGCAATCCTGTATTGTATCCCGCTGAGGTCAGTGACTGGCTGCAGCATTCACATGTGGTATATGGGCACATCATCACTTCAACAAAGACAATGACTTCATGACTGCTGCAGCTAGAAGGATCACAGCACTCCTCTGTTTGCATATTTATCTAGGTCTATCAAGAGAACAATGGAGCTATCATTCTAATGGGCTCTTTACACAGGCCGACAATTGAAACGATCACATGATCTTCTGCCGGGAAACAACGAGACAGTATGGGGAAGAGCGATGTCATTAGCGATCGCTCCTCCCCATACTCAGGAGGAGCTCGCTGCATGTAAATGCAACTGGTCTCCTCCGCTAGTGATCAGCAAGTTTTCGGGAAGGAACGCTTCCTTCCCGACAATCTGCTAGATTGTTGTCCCATGTAAAGGGACCATAAGTGTCACAAGCTGGGAACAACATATTGGCCACTGAAATGCCATATCTATGGGGGGAAATGCAATATTTACTGTGCACTGTCCACTGCACATTAATTTTTATGAAGCACTTGCAGGGTCAAAATGTTCACTACACCCCTTGATACTCACATTGAGGTGTAAAGTTTCCAAAATGGGGTCACTTTTGGGGGGTTCCTTTTATTTTTTTTACATTATAGGCTCTCCATGGTAATGGCTCTGTAAATCATCATACTGTTTCTCAAATGTGCATGGTGCTCTGGGCACAGCATACTGAAATGGCATATTTGTAAGAAAATAGCAGTTTTTACTTTGCACCATACACTGTGCATTCATTTCTGCAAAGTACCTGTGCTGTCAAAATTGTAACGCTTGTATATAGGGACAGGCACGTACAGTGATCCATGACCTGGAACACAGCCCGCTTTCCCTATCTACTTGCAGTACGAGCCCTAGCTAGCAAGAAGCGAATAGTCAAAAGACAAGCCAATATCAGAACCAAATGGGATACACAGTACAACTCACAGTGGTCAAAAGACAACCCAAGGTCAGAAACACAAGCAATCTAAATGATTCCAAGAACCAGGAACCTAGCTAGTAAGCCTATACAAGAATATCACTGGCACTAGTATCTGGCCAGGAACGGGTTTAAATAGAGCACCGAGTCCCAGGATCAGAACCTGATAGGTCATACATCGGCACACCTTTAGTCAGAACACAGCACACAAGAATAGAACAGCTGAGCAATCAACCCACTGTTAGTTACCTACATCACACGCCCACTGTGGGGAGAAACAGAGCATTGCATCCTTTTGCTGAGGGCTCATGCACACAGCCGTTGCCCGGCCGTTCTGTGCATTCGGGATCGCAATTGAGGGTCCCCAAAGCACGGGCGACACCAGTGCGGCTGCCGCAGATGAATCCAGACCCATTCAACTTGAATGGGTCCATGATATCTCCGCACCACAAAAAATTGTATATTGCGGAACTGCTGATTGTGAACATGAGCCCTAAGGTTGCTGCTACATCACCAGGGGTGTGGCTTTGCAGTGTGTCTTTCAAATAGCTTGAAAACCATTCCAGCAAAATCTGTGCTCCAAAAGCTAAAAGGCAATTTTCCATTTTGAGTCCTGCCATATGCCACACTCAGGACAAACTGCTTAACAAATAATAGGGTGAATTAAAAATTTTGAGCTAAAACTTCATATTAATGGTAAAAACAGATTTTCATTCATTTTAAAAGCCCAATTCTTTTATAAAACATCTGTGGGGTTAAAAAAATATACCCCTATATAAATTCCCTGAAGGGTACAGTTCCAAAATGGGGTCACTTATTGGGAGTTTATACTGTACTGCGAGGGATCTGCAAGTGAGACATGGTGCCTGAAAACCATTAATTAGTGCTCCAAAAGCCAAACAGCTCTCCCTTCTGCTGAGTGCTCATACTGGATTTGTGGTGTAAGGTTTATCTTACAATCCATGTGAAAATTAAAAATTTTGAGCTAAAACTATATGTATTATTGGAAAAATATAAAATGTTTCATAACCCAATGCTGAAAACTTCTGTGAATGATATGGATTTCTGCACAAATTGGTCATATAATTTTATCTGATCTTCATCTAAGTCACAACAATAGACAATCACAGTCTGCTTAAACTAATAACACACAAAGAATTAAATTTTACCATGTTTTTATTGAACACACCATGTAAACATTCACAGTGCATGTGGAAAAAGTAAGTGAACCCTTGGATTTAATAACTGGTTGAACCTCCTTTGGCAGCAATAACTTCAACCAAACATTTCCTGTAGTTGCAGATCTGACGTGCACAACGGTCAGGTGTAATTTTTGACCATTACTCTTTACAGAACTGTTTCAGTTCAGCAATATTCTTGGGATGTCTGGTGTGAATCGCTTTCTTGAGGTCATGCCACAGCATCTCAATCGGGTTGAGGTCAGGACTCTGACTGGGCCACTCCAGAAGGCGTATTTTCTTCTGTTTAAGCCATTCTTTTTTTTATTTACTTCTATGCTTTGGGTCGTTGTCCTGTTGCAACACCCATCTTCTGTTGAGCTTAAGCAGGTGGACAGATTACTTTAAGTTCTCCTACAAAATGTCTTGATAAACTTGGGAATTAATTTTTCCTTCGATGATAGCAATCTGTCCAGGCCCTGACGCAGCAAAGCAGCCCCAAACCATGATGCCCCCACCACCATACTTTACAGTTGGGATGAGGTTTTGATGTTCGTGTGCTGTGCCTCTTTTTCTCCACACATGTTGTGTGTTTCTTCCAAACAACTCAACTTTGATTTCATCTGTCCACAGAATATTTTGCCAGTACTGCTGTGGAACATCCAGGTTCTCTTGGGCAAACTGTAAACGTGCAGCAATGTTTTTTTTAGATAGCAGTGGCTTCCTCTGTGGTATCCTCCCATGAAATCCATTCTTGTTTAGTGTTTTACGTATCGTAGATTCGCTAACAAGGATGTTAGCATATGCCAGAGACTTTTGTAAGTCTTTAGCTGATACTCTAGGATTCTTCTTCACCTCATTGAGCAGTCTGCGCTGTGCTCTTGCAGTCATCTTTACAGGACGGCCACTCCTAGGGAGAGTAGCTGCAGTGCTGAACTTTCTCCATTTATAGACAATTTGTCTTACAGTGGACTGATGAACAGCAAGGCTTTTGGAGATACTTTTATAAGCTTTCCAGCTTTATGCAAGTCAACAATTCTTAATCGTAGGTCTTCTGAGAGCTCTTGTGTGCAAGGCATCATTCACATCAGGCAATGCTTCTTGTGAAAAGCAAACCCAGAACTGGTATGTGTTTTTTATAGGGCAGGGCAGCTGTAACCAACACCTCCAATCTCATCTCATTGATTGGACTCCAGTTGGCTGACACCTCACTCCAATTAGCTCTTGGAGATGTCATTAATCTAGGGGTTCACATACTTTTTCCACCTGCACTGTGAATGTTTACATGGTGTGTTCAATAAAAACATGGTAGCATTTAATTCTTTGTGTGTTATTAGTTTAAGCAGACTGTGATTGTCTATTGTTGTGACTTAGATGAAGATCAGATCACATTTTATGACCAATTTGTGCAGAAATCCATATAATTCCAAATGGTTCACATACTTTTTCTTGCAACTGTAAATCCCTAGGTGAACTCCTTCAGGGGTGTAGTTTCCAAAATGGGATCATTAAAGAGGAAAGGAATTTTTCATGTGTTGGCACCTCAGGCCTCTGCAAACCTTAAATGGTGCCTGAAAAACATCATAATAAGGTCTCAAAATCCATAAACTGTTCTTTTATTTGTGCATTGTAGAGGGGATTAGACCCCCAAATGTTGAAGTCCCACAGTGGGACAAAAATAACAAGTAAAAAAAAAGTTTTAAAAAGAGAATAAAAAAAAATAGTTTCAAGTAAGGCTACTTTCACACTTGCACTTTCACTTTCCGCTATTGAGATCCATCATAGGATCTCAATAGTGGGGGAAAACGCTTTAGTTTTGTCCCCATTCATTGTCAATGGGGACAAAACTGAACTGAACAAAACGGAATGCACCTGAATGCATTCCGTTCCGTTTGGTTGCATCCCCATCGCGGACAGAATAATGCTGCCTGTTTTGTGGTGCGGAGCAAGGCGGATTCATCCTGACTCATAATGTAAGTCATGAGGATGGATTTGTTTCTCTGACACAATAGAAAACGGATCTGTCCCCCATTGACTTTCGATGGAGTTCATGACGGTTCCGTCTTGGCTATGTTAAAAATAATACAACAGGATCCTTTCATCATGGATGCAGGTGGTTATATTATGAGAACGGAAGCGTTTTTGCTGATCCATGACAGATCCAACAAAAACGCTAGTGTGAAAGTAGCCTAAAAAACCACCCCTTTCCCCTAATAAAGACATATAATTTGTAAAAGATAGAAGAAAAAAAACAGACATATTAGGTATCGCCGTGCCCATAATGACCTGACCTATAAAAATTTTCACATAATCCATCCTGTAAATCCATGCCGTAAAAAAAAGTTTACTGTGCCAAAAAAGCTATTTTTGTCACCTTAAATCACATAAAGTGTAATACCAAGTGATCAAAAATGCAAATGTACCCCAAAATGGTATCAATCAAACCGTCACCCCATCCTACAAACAAATCACCTCAAAAAATATATATATATGGCTTTCAGAAAATGGAGATACAAAAACATGATTTTTTTGCTTCAAGAATTCTTTTATTGTTGAAAACTAAAAATCTTTTTTTTAAAGTAGACATATGAGGTACCGACTCATCCGTAATGACCTGCTCTATAAAAATATCACATAATCCACCCCGTCATGTGAGCGCCATAACAAATTAAATAAATATGATGTAAAAAATCCTTTTTACATCACAAAAAGTGTAATACCAAGCGATCAAAAAGTCATATGTACCCCAAAATAGTACCAATCAAACCATCACCTCATTCTGCAAAAAATTAGCCACTACATAAGACAATCGCCCTCAAAGAATAAAAAAATATGGCTTTCAGGAAATGGAGACAAAAACATGTTTGTTTGTTTTTTCAAGAATGCTTTTATTGTGTAAAACCGAAATAAGTTTACAAAAGGTAGACATATTAGGTATTTCTGCTCTATAAAAATATCACATTATCTACTCCCTAAGGTGAATGCTGTAAAAAAAAAAAAAATTGTCACCTTGCCCCATAAAGTGTAATACTGAATGATCAAAAATCATATGCACCCAAAAAATAGTACCAATAAAAATATCAACTCACAAGCCCCTACTCAAGACAATTGGCAGAACATTTTAAAAAATATAGAGCGATCAAAAATCATATTTACTCCAAAATAGTACCAACAAAACTGTTACCTTATCCCGTAATTTCCAACATAGGGTCACTTTTTGGGAGTTTCTACTGTAGGGGTGCATCAGGGGGTCTTCAAATGTGACATGGTGTCTAAAAACCAGTCCAGCAAAATCTGCCCTCCAAAAACCATTTGGCGCTCCTTTCCTTCTGCGCCCTGACATGTGCCCATACAGCAGTTTATGACGACATGTGGGGTCTTTCTGTAAACACAGGGTAATAGATATTTTAGTTTTGTTTGGCTGTTAACCCTTGATGTGTTACAGAAAAAAATTATTAAAATGGAAAATCTGCCCAAAAATTTGAATTTTAACATTTCATCTCTATTTTCCTTTAATTCTTGTGGAACACCTAAAGGGTCAACAAAATGTGTGAAGTCAGTTTTTAATAAACTGAGGGGTGTAGTTCATATAATAGAGACATTTATGGGTGATTTCTATTACTGAAGCCCCACAAAGTGACTTCAGAACTGAACTTAAAAAGTGGGTTTTGGAAATTTTCTTAAAAATGTTAAGAATTGCTTCTAAAATTCTAAGCATTCTAAAGTCCCCAAAAAATAAAATTACATTTACAAAATGATGCAAACATAAAGTAGACATATGGGAAATGTAAAGTAATAATTATTTGATGAGGTATCACTATCTGTTTTAAAAGCAGAGAAATTGAAATTCTAAAAATTGAAAATTTTTCCAAATTTTGGTCCATTTTGGATTTTTTCATAAATAAAGGTGAAACATGTCGGCTCAAATTTACCACTGTCATGGAGTACAATGTGTCACAAGAAAAATAATCTCAGAATTGCTTGGATAAGTAAATGTTATCAAAAAATTACCACATAAAGTGACACATGTCAAATTTGCAAAAAATGGCCTGGGTATAAAGTAAAAAAATGGTTCGGTCTTCAAGGGGTCAAGAAATCATGCCAATATAAAGTATATATTATAGTATATACACCGTTGAGTCACATTATTATGACCATCAGCTAATATACAGAGTACTGTATCTTCCATAGTGTAGCTTGGACAGCAGCTTGGCAAGCTAGGAGTGATTCACTAAGGTCCTGGTAGCTTGTCACAGATATCTGGAGCCAAGCTGACAGCAGAGCATCCTACAGCTGCTGAAGGTTGCATGGGGGAGGATCCACAGAGTGAACACAACAATTGATATGGTCCCACAGATACTCAGTTGGGTTCAAATTTGGGGAATTAGGAGGCCAGACTAGTACTTGGAAGTCTTGATTATGCTCTTCCAACCAATGTCCCCAGGGAAGACAATCTGCGTGTATGGGTGTATGTAATCTGCAAGGATGGATTCATACCTAAATCGGTAGAGTGCCTTCCACATGGATGAGTGGGCCCAGGGAATGCCACAGAAACATTCCCTAGACCATAATGCTGCTACCACTAGCTTGTGTTCTTCCAGCAATGGTTGCAGAGTGTTTGCTCTCTGAAGTTTCTCGCCTGTGCTGCTGCAAATTAGGACAAGTCACAAACCAGGAGACTACACCTGGCTTGTCTGTGGGATTCAAATTGGTTAATGGTCTTTCCCTGTGCCAAGGAAAATCAGCTGGCATAAGAATCAAAGATGCAAACAGCTTGCTGTATAATGGATTCTTTCCCAGATGTAGCCCATTGAACGCTATATTAACTTAAGCCTAACAGTAATGGCGAACCTTTTAGAGACTGAGTCCCCAAACTGCAATCCAAAACCCACTTATTTATCGCGTAGTGCCAACACTGCAATTTATCCTGAATATTACCATGCAATATAGTATATCTCTATGTACTTTATTATTTAGCTATAATGGCCTGCCTACATTCAATGCGCTGCCTCTGCCGTTCATAGCGCACCCTGCGCTAATGAATGGCAGAAAAAGTCTAAGGCATAGACTTTTTTCAGGGTGCAGGTGCCCACAGAGAGGGCTCTGAATGCCGCCTCTGGCACCAGTGCCATAGGTTCGCCACCACTGGCCTAGGGAATCTACCCCTCCCCTTACGGTGATGGCACACAGTGCAGTTCTGAAATGCATTCAGGATGCAGTTTTTTATTGTTGCAAGCTGAAATTACTTAAATCATTCCCACAATGCAGAACGCCAGGGTTTTTACAAGGCTGCTAAACTGGCTAAATTTAAAACTGCATCCTAAATGCACGTCAGAACTGCACTGTGTGCCATCACCCTAACACACTAATTTCAATACAACCAATTAGACATATTCATTATAAAGTAACCAATCAGACATTTTGTACAAACGCATGATCTGAGATGTTGCAAAAAGCCCCTTTTCTAAATTTAATAATATCTTGCTATCTAAGAAGTTTCTCTACTTGCAAATATAGGAGAATGAAAGTTCCTTATAAATAATGGTTGCAAAACAGATTCAAGAAAACACAGACTATATTACTTAATTCAAAGATATATGGAGAAATTGATGACTGTTGGGCACAGCTGTGTTCATGTCAAGATTTCTTTCACACCTGAGATGCAAACATTCATCTGTTTGGTGAAGCAGAAAATGTGACTCATCGAAGAAGGCAACCCTTTGCCAACCAGCGGAGGTCCAATTCCAATACTACCGTGAAATAGGAATCCTTTTCTGCCTATTCAACTTAGCAGAGGTGCAGTGACCACCCGTCTACTTCAGAGTCCCATACATAGTACTGAACTGTTTAGACCAGGCATGCTCAACCTGCGGCCCTCCAGCTTTTGCAAAACTACAACTCCCAGCATGCCTGAACAGCCTACAGCTATCAGCCTACAGCAGGGTATGGTGGGAGTTGTAGTTTTACAACAGCTAGAGGGCCGCAGGTTGAGCATACTTGGTTTAGACAGACATTTGGTGATGAGCTGCTACACTGTAGTGTGTCGGTCTGCCCTCGCACACCCATGTAGCCAACATTCACCTCTCAAATCAATGGCACTCCGAAGTTTCCACGTTGCTTTTTTGGCAATGGTGCCATCTGTCCACTCACGATACACTTTAACCACAGCAGCCGGCAAATAGTTCACAAACTGCGCAGTTTTAGAAATACAGACATCCTTGGCCTCAAAGCCTATAATTATCTATTTTTGGAACTGTCGCTTTTACCCAGCAACAAAGGATATGTGTACAGACAGCCTATCGCACACCTTATATACCCAACCAAGCCAGTTCACAGCACATGACCTCCTTTATAAGGTACGGTTAATGAAAGTAGGAAGTGGTCATAATAATGTTACTCGACTGTATATACTTGATTTGCTGCTATACTATTAGGATGGATTCACATGTCTGTGTGCTGGCCGTATTATATATACATCCGTAAAAGTCGGATGTGTCATGGCCCGCCTGCAGGTTTAACGACCATGACTCAAAGCATGATAGACATCTACTGTATGATGCTGTGAGTTCAGGTCAGTTATACCCATGGCCAGGCCGTGACACATCCAAGTAATACAGACGTATATTACAGCTGACACACGTATGTGTGAATATGGCCTTATTCTGGGCTTATTTATTGTGCAGATAAGTATATTCCATTTTTGCACAACACATTAAAAATAAATATATATATTCCTAACAGGTTATCTATTTTGCAAGAAATGCTAAAGATGTGGCAGTGTCATATTATTTCTTCCATAAAATTGTCACAGCAATGCCTGATCCAGGACCCTGGGATACATTCTTAGATAATTACATGAAAGGAGATGGTAAGATAAAGATACTGATTATACAATATCATACAATATATATAAGTATATGCAGCCTGACAGTTGTTATTTTTCTTTAGTGAGCTATGGTTCATGGCATGAACATGTAAAAGGCTGGTGGGAAAAGAGGCATGATTACAATATCTTGTATTTGTTCTATGAAGATATGAAAGAGGTAAAGTCAACAATAAATCGTACATACACACACGGAAGGAATTAATGAAATCCTCTACATCAGCTTTCTGTTAAAAAAAAAAAAAAGTTGTAAATCTTATTGCACACCATTTTTGCCAAAAAATGGGACTTTTTGTGATTTTTACCTCACTCTTGAACGTAGTCATGGTTAGCTATGCGAGTAGGTATACACCAAATCTATCAAATGTGGCTTTACCAAAAAGTCAGAAACAATGCAATCTCAGTCTAGTAGGGAACAGTATTATTTTTAAGGGCTCATGGACACGAGTGTGTGTGCCCCCTGCCCGTATTGCGTTTCACCGCTGAAGCCAGCCATTTGCTGGAGAGGTGCTCCGAGACCGGAAGATGGAGACAGCGAGAGCAGCACGGAGCAGGAAAGTAGGAATATTCTGTGTCAGGGACTATGCTGCAGGAACTGGTAAAAAATCATTTTAACTAGGAAACTCCTTTAAGTGGCGACGTTTCCTTCCTGCCTCCTATTCACAAATGAGTGCTTTACATTGTAGAGGACGGTGCTCACTGGTTATTACCACCTTCTGCACCCCCAGGTGCCCTGCAATAACCAGTAAGCATTTTCCCTGAGGGCTCACGCACACGTCCATTGTTATAGTCCGCATCTGAGCCAGCACTTCGTGTGCTGTCCACAGGGGCGAACTGACCGGTCGGGCACTTCGGACACGGTCCAAGGGCCCGGCCGGGATGGGGGACCGCCGCAGAATAACATTATGTGTTAATGTTATGCCCCAGGGCTCCAGTCTTGTCGCCATTTGCGACTAGAGCCGCGCCGCAGCTCTGAATACAGCGGCGGGCACAGAAGCTGAACTATCATGTTCTTCTCAGCAGCGCAGTGGAAGAGTCTCTCCCAATGAGAAGAGGGACAGGGGGAGGGGCTGTGGCCACAGCGCCACCAATGAAGATAACTGAGCTGTTAATACAAATACAGGAGGCGGGTGCCAGAATCAAATAGCCGGCACCCGACCTCTGTGACAGGGAGCGGCACCTGAGGGGTTAACTGCCGCTGATCGCAGCTCCCTGTCATAGAGGTCGGGTGCCGCTATTTGATTCCAGCACCCGCCTCCTGTATTTGTATTAACAGCTCAGTTATCTTCATTGGTGGTGCCCCCCCCCCCCAGTATAATAAACATTGAGTGCGCCAATGTCAATGAGGGTTAAAAAAAAAATAATTAACTCACCTCCTCCAATTGATCGCGTAGCAGCCGATCTCCTGTACTTTCTTCTGGACCTGTGGTGACGTCACTGAGCTCCATCACATGGTCCATTACCATGGTGATGGATCATGTGATGTATCATGTGATGAGCTCAGTGACGTCACCACAGGTTCTGAAGAAAGTACAGGAGATCGGCTGCTATGCGATCAATTGGAGGAGGTGAGTTAATTATTATTTTTTTTAACCCTCATTGGCACTGCCCACTGCGCCACCAATGTTTATATATTTATTATACTAGGGAGGGGGGGGAGGGCGCACTGCCCACCAATGATTATATATTTATTATACTAGGGAGGGGGGGGCGCACTGCCCACCAATGTTTATATATTTATTATACTAGGGAGAAGGGGGCGCACTGCCCACCAATGTTTATATATTTATTATACTAGGGAGGGGGGCGCACTGCGCCACCAATGTTTATTATACTGGGGTGTTGGGGGGGTGCACTGCGCCTCCAATGTTTATTATACTGGGGTGTTGGGGGGGGCGCACTGCGCCACCAATGTTTATTATACTGGGGTGTTGGGGGGGCGCACTGCGCCACCAATGTTTATATGTTTATTATACTAGGGAGGGGGGGCGCACTGCGCCACCAATGTTTATTATGTTGGGGGGGACGTACTGCGCCACTAATAATGTTTATTATACTGGGGTGTTGGGGGGGGGCGCACTGCGCCACCAATGTTTATATGTTTATTATACTAGGGAGGGGGGGCGCACTGCGCCACCAATGTTTATTATGTTGGGGAGGGGACGTACTGCGCCACTAATAATGTTTATTATACTGGGGTGTTGGGGGGGCGCACTGCGCCACCAATGTTTATATTTTTATTATACTAGGGAGGGGGGGCGCACTGCGCCACCAATGTTTATATTTTTATTATACTAGGGAGGGGGGGCGCACTGTGCCACTAATGTTTATATGTTTATTATACTAGGGAGGGGGGGCGTACTGCGCCACCAATGTTTATTATACTGGGGTGTTGGGGGGGGGCGCACTGCGCCACCAATGTTTATATGTTTATTATACTAGGGAGGGGGGGCGCACTGCGTCACCAATGTTTATTATGTTGGGGGAGGACGCACTGTGCCACCAATGTTTATTATACTGGGGTGTTGGGGGGGGCGCACTGCGCCACCAATGTTTATTATACTGGGGTGTTGGGGGGGCACACTGCGCCACCAATGTTTATTATATTGACCTTCTACTACGCATTCTGCATTAAAGAATGCTATTATTTTCCCTTATAACCATGTTGTTATAAGGAAAAGTAATACAGTGAATAGACTTTCATCCTAGCAACCATGCGTGAAAATCGCACGGTTCAACCGGAAGGATGGATCCGGCATTCCGGTATTTTGAATGCCGGATACGGCAATAATACATTCCTATGGGGAAAAATGCTGAATCCGGCATTCAGGCAAATCTTCAGTTTTTTTCGCCAGAGATAAAACTGTAGAATGCTGCGGTTTTATCTTTTGCCTGATCAGTCAAAAAGACTGACCTAAAGACATCTTTTCCGGTATAGAGCCCCTGTGACGGAACTCTATGCCGGAAATGAAAAACGCTAGTGTGAAAGTACCCTAAAATATTAAGTTTAAATCCCCCTTTCCCAATTTTACATATAAAATATATAAACAATAAATAAACATATTACATAGCGCTGTGTCCGAAAAGTCCAAACTATTAAATTATTAAAAAATATCTCCTATGCGGTGAGCATTCGCCATTTTTAGTCACCTTGTCACCCCAAAAAATAGCATAGGACTGTTCTATTATGGGCCGAACGTTTCATAAAATGCGAAATGCACGCGGCTTTTTTTGGTGTTTTTTTTTTTTGCACGGTATTGAGTATCGCAATACTTTTTTATGGTGACGAAAGCGAATCAAAACTTTGGTATCGAAACAACCCTACGCCAATCTGATCGGCGTAGCGTTGTCACGATACCAAAATTTTGATTCAGTTTTGATTTGGCAACTAAAAATGTAATTTGGCTCCTAAATTTTTCAGTCCAGGAGCCAATGGCTACTAGGTATTTTTTTTAGTCTGGAGCACTGTGCCCAGCACCCCGATTCAGAATGTTATGCTGGCCTGTTAATGGCAGCGGGGCCCGGTGCAGTCACTGTATTCTATTACACCGGGCCCCGCTCACTGTAATACTAATATTTATATGTGAACAACTTGAAATCCTCTGCGATCCTCTCCCTCTGAGCTCTCTGTACTCACAAACTCAGTAGCAGGCCGGGCGGCAGCGCAACTCACTGACGTCACGCGCCTGCTCCTCCTACTTTATGAATGAAGCAGGCGGAGCCAGTGGCGTTGCTAGGGCTGGTGTCACCCGGTGCGGTAGAAAATGGTGTCACCCCCCCCGCGAAGCAATAATTTTTTAGCCATATATGGGGGCTATGGTGGTGCTGCTGCCATAGGGGGCATCCGTTAGCTCAGCAGACCCCCCCTAGCAGTCAGAGCCTGGTCTCGGGAGGGGCACTTCCAGAATTTTTTCTGTCCACCACCACAAAACAATGGTGCTAATAGAACAGACTACACAGTGTAGCGGTATACTGTATATTGTGTGACGTCAGAGAGTTGCGCTGCCGCCCGGCCTGCTACTGAGTTTGTGAGTACAGAGAGGGAGAGGATCGCAGAGGATTTCAAGTTGTTCACATATGAATATTAGTATTACAGTGTGCGGGGCCCGGTGTAATAGAATACAGTGACTGCACCGGGCCCCGCTGCCATGACAACACCAGATGCCGGCCCCCAGACCCTGTATTGGGGATCATTCACTCACAGGGACACTGTTATGGGGGGATCTGTGGATGACACATATATAGCATAGGTGCTATATATGTGTCACCCACAGATCCCCCCTACAACAGTGCCACCCACAGAGCCCCCACAACAGTGCCATCCACAGAGCCCCCATAACAGTGCCATCCACAGAGCCCCCACAACAGTGCCATCCACAGAGCCCCTACAACAGTGCCATCCACAGAGCCCCCACAACAGTGCCATCCAGAGCCCCCACAACAGTGCCATCCACAGAGCCCCCACAACAGTGCCATCCACAGAGCCCCCATAACAGTGCCATCCACAAAGCCCCCATAACAGTGTCATCCACAGATCCCCATAACAGTGCCATCCACAGAGCCCCCATAACACCTTTTGGTTCAAAATATTTTTTAATTTGGCTATTCCCCACCCCTCTTGTAATTGTTCCGCTACTTGTGGGCTGCGCGGGAATGAGTTGAGTCACTTCGGTGGCCAATCCCGTCCTGCAGCGCGTGATCCCGCAAGACCCGCCGCTGTAGGTCACGGGTCTCGCGGGATCACGCGCCGCAGGATGGGATTGCGCACCGAAGTGACTGAACTCATGCCCATGTAGCCCGCAAGTAGCGGATCAGTGGAACAAGTACAAGGTGGGTGGGGGGATGATCTGTGGGGTTGCCCAGACAGCTAGGCCCTTTACAGTAGTTATTAACCCCTTTCAGCAGTCCCCCATTCACGGAAGGGGGGACTGCTGAAAGGGATTAATAACTACTGTGAAGGGCCTCCCCCCCTTTCACAGTAGTTATGCCCAGATATGTGCCCCCTTCACAGTAGTTATGCCCAGATATGTGCCCCCTTCACAGTAGTTATGCCCACACTGCTTCTAATGGACGCTGAGATTAGATCACCCCATAGGAAACCATTGAATCAATGCTTTCCTATGGGGAAAAATCTGACCCTGGAGGTCATCATGCAGAGTGTGAGGACGTCCAGCGTCAGATACCAGACCGAAGGTCTGTTTTACGCCAGGAAGCCCTCAGCCACTAGCGGCTGACTTATTGCTGGAACATAAACAATGCAGCTTCTCTAGAACATTGCAGCTCGATTTGCAAAAGGGACACTGTACCCAGACCACTTCAATGAGCTGAAGTGGTCTGGGTGCCTTTTGTGTCGCTTTAACTTTGAAATCTTATTAAAGATTGTGTAGGGTGTGGCTGGAGCCGGGGCATGGAGGCGGGACAAGGGTGGGGCTTGCAGCAGAACATGGGTGGGGCCTGTAAGGGTTCTCAGTCCGCCCCTGGCTGTCCACATCCATTACTCCGTTCTGCAAAATGCAGAACACACATGGCTGGTGTCCTACGGACCAAAAGAAAAGGTACGGTCGTGTGTATGAGGCCTTACTAGCCGGGAAAGCACTTATTGGTTAACCCTTTAATGACCAGGCCTGAAAAGACCTCTTAAGGACATAGGGCGTACAGGTACGCCCTTGTGCCCTGGTACTTAAGGACACAGGGCGTACATGTACGCCCTGTGTATTTTCGATCACTGCTGTGCGGCTGGCAGTGATCGGAACCCGGTGCCTGCTCAAATCATTGAGCAGGCACCTAGGCTAAATGCGCGGGGGGCCCCCATGTCGGCGATCGCGGCAAACCGCAGGTCAATTCAGACCTGCGGTTTGCTGCGATTTCTGCAGTTTCTGATCTCCGCGGTCCCTGACCGCGGGGATCAGAAACTTTAGTATTCCTAAAATATATCTGTATCCCCCCCCCCCCCCCCTGCACCCCTGAGTGATTTTAGCCCGGTGGGAGGTGCAGGGGGAGGGTTGCGGGCGTTGCGGGAGGCGGGCGGTGCGGCAGGCGGGATCGCGATCCCCCGCCCGCCTCTCCATGAATAATCGTTGGCGTCTAGTGGGTGCGATGCGATGTCAGCCGTTTAAGCCTTTCCATACCGCGGTCCATACGGACCGCTGTATGGAAAAGGTTAACAGCTCAGGGAGCTCCCTCCTTCTCCCATCGGGGGGCTGCTGTGCCTTTGCAGCCCCCCGATGGAGAGGGAGAGAGCCCCCAGACAGCCCCCCGACAGCCCCGTCCTTACCCTTCCCCATCTGCGCAGTTCTGACCACTACTGAGCAGACAGGGAAGGTTCCCATGGCAACAGGACGCCGTCTCAGGCATCCTGCTGTCCATGGTGCTGAACAGATCTGTGCTAAAAGGCATAGATCTGTTCAGACAAAGTGTAAAATACAGTACAGTACAATATATATTGTACTGTACTGTATTATACAGACATCAGACCCACTGGATCTTCAAGAACCAAGTGGGTCTGGGTCAAAAAGAAAGTGAAAATAAAGTAAAAATCAAAAAACACATTTATCACTGATTAAAAATGAAAAAAATAAAATTCCCTACACATGTTTGGTATCGCCGCGTCCGTAACGACCTGATCTATAAAACTGTCATGTTACTTCACCCAAACGGTGAACGCCATAAAAATAAAAAATAAAAAACTATGATGAAATTGAAATTTTGCCCACCTTACTTCCCAAAAAAGGTAATAAAAGTGATCAAAAAAGTCGTATGTACGCCAAAATTGTAACAATCAAACCGTCATCTCATCCCGCAAAAATCATACCCTACCCAAGATAATCGCCCCAAAACTGAAAAAACTATGGCTCTTAGACTATGGAAACACTAAAACATGATTTTTTTTGTTTCAAAAATGAAATCATTGTGTAAAACGTACATAAATAAATAAAAAGTATACATATTAGGTATTGCCGCGTCCGTATCGACCGGCTTTATAAAAATATCACATGACCTAACCCCTCAGGTGACCACTGTAAAAAAAAAAAAAAAGTGTAAAAAAAGCAATTTTTTGTAATCTTACATCACAAAAAGTGTAATAGCAAGCAATCAAAAAGTCATATGCATCCCAAAATAGTGCCAATCAAACCGTCATCTCATCCCGCAAAAAATGAGACCCTACTTAAGATAATCACCCAAAAACTGAAATAACTATGGCTCTTGGACTATGGAGACAATAAAACTTTTTTTTGTTCTAAACATTAATTCATTGTGTAAAACTTACATAAATAAAAAAAATTGTATACATATTAGGTATCGCCACGTCCGTGACAACCTGCTCTATAAAACTACCACATGATCTAACCTGTCAGATGAATGTTGTAAATAACAAAAAAAAATGGTGCCAAAAAGCTATTTCTTGTTACCTTGCCGCACAAAAAGTGTAATATAGAGCAACCAAAAATCATATGTACCCTAAACTAGTACCAACAAAACTGCCACCCTATCCCGTAGTTTCTAAAATGGGGTCACTTTTTTGGAGTTTCTACTCTAGGGGTGCATCAGGGGGGGCTTCAAATGGGACATGGTGTCAAAAAAAAACAGTCCAGCAAAATCTGCCTTCCAAAAATCATATGGCATTCCTTTCCTTCTGCGCCCTGCCTTGTGCCCGTACAGCTGTTTACGACCACATATGGGGTGTTTCTGTAAACGACAGAATCAGGGCCATAAATAATGAGTTTTGTTTGGCTGTTAACCCTTGCTTTGTAACTGGAAAAAAAATCTTAAAATGGAAAATCTGCCAAAAAAGTGACATTTTGAAATTGTATCTCTATTTTCCATTAAATCTTGTGCAACACCTAAAGGGTTAACAAAGTTTGTAAAATCAGTTTTGAATACCTTGAGGGGTGTAGTTTCTTAGATAGGGTCACTTTTTTTGGAGTTTCTACTCTAGGGGTGCATCAGGGGGGCTTCAAATGGGACATGGTGTCAAAAAAAACAGTCCAGCAAAATCTGCCTTCCAAAAATCATATGGCATTCCTTTCCTTCTGTGCCCTGCCGTGTGCCCGTACAGCAGTTTACGACCACATATGGGGTGTTTCTGTAAACTACAAAATCAGGCCCATAAATAATGAGTTTTGTTTGGCTGTTAACCCTTGCTTTGTAACTGGAAAAAAAAATATTAAAATGGAAAATCTGCCAAAAAAGTGACATTTTGAAATTGTATCTCTATTTTCCATTAAATATTGTGCAACACCTAAAGGGTTAACAAACTTTGTAAAATCAGTTTTGAATACCTTGAGGGGTGTAGTTTCTTAGATAGGGTCACTTTTATGGAGTTTCTGCTCTAGGGTTGCATCAGGGGGGCTTCAAATGGGACATGGTGTCAAAAAACCAGTCCAGCAAAACCTGCCTTCCAAAAACCATATGGCGCACCTTTCACTCTACGCCCCGCTGTGTGGCCGTACAGTAGTTTACGGACACATATGGGGTGTTTCTGTAAACGGCAGAGTCAGGGCAATAAAGATACAGTCTTGTAGCTGTTAACCCTTGCTTTGTTAGTGGAAAAAATGGGTTAAAATGAAAAATTAGGCAAAAAAATGAAATTCTCAAATTTCATCCCCATTTGCCAATAACTCTTGTGCAACACCTAAAGGGTTAACGAAGTTTGTAAAATCAGTTTTGAATACCTTGAGGGGTGTAGTTTATAGAATGGGGTGGTTTCTATTATGTAAGCCTCGCAAAGTGACTTCAGAGCTGTAGTGGTCCCTATAAATTGTTTTTTTGTAAATTTCTGAAAAATTTCAAGATTTGCTTCTAAAGTTATAAGACTTGTAACATCCCCAAAAAATAAAATATCATTCCCAAAATAATTCAAACATGAAGTAGACATATGGGGAATGTAAAGTCATCACAATTTTTAGGGGTATTACTATGTATTACAAAAGTAGAGAAACTGAAACTTTGAAATTTGCTAATTTTTCCAAATTTTTGTTAAATTAGGTATTATTTGGTGCAAAAAAAAAATATTTTTGGACTTCATTTTACCAGTGTCATGAAGTACAATATGTGATGAAAAAACAATCTCAGAATGGCCTGGATAAGTCAAAGCGTTTTAAAGTTATCAGCACTTAAAGTGACACTGGTCAGATTTGCAAAAAATGGCCTGGTCCTAAGGTGTAAAAAGGCTGTGTCCTTAAGGGGTTAATGACCAGTCACAAACTGTAGAGTTTTTTTTTTTTTTTAAGTCAAACTATAGCTCATTATTTAAATATGCTAATTATTATAATTCGTTCCCTATATGTGTTGGATTGTTTTATTATTCAATATGTATAGTTTCACATGAATGGGGTGATAATTGTAATGGTTTTGGTTGGTGTGGGCGTTTTTTTCTTTTATGTATTTTACAATTTTTTTTATTTCTGCTACAAAAATTGGGGGACACTGACTTTTTTATTTTGCACATTTTCCTTTTTTATGTATTTTATTTATATTGTATTTTTTCATTTTTTATTATCACTATTATTTATTTTTAAAATACATTTTTGCCACATAATATGACAGTGAACAATTTTTCTTTTTTACAGTTTTGTTTTACTTGTATTTTATTTACTTATTTATTTTACATCTTTTTGCAAAAAATTTCTTCTCTTTTTCTTGTAATATATTTTTTGCAGCATTGTATGTCCCTCAAGAGGTCTTTTAAAGACCTTTGGGGGACACTGACTATTTTTTTTGTTTTGCACAATTTTTTTTCCTTTTATTTGTATTTTTTTTTATTGTATTTTCAAATTTAATTTTAACTTTTAATATATATATTTGCCACATAATTTCCCCCAAAAGGTCCATAAAAGACCTTTGGGGACACAAATTTTATTTTATTTTTTTGCACTATTTCCACTGTAACTGGAGCATCCAAAGGAGCCCCAATTACAGGAAAAAAAACAAGCCTGCTGGGGGGAGCTTTGTACAGGGCAGAGCTGGTGAAGCTCTGCAGTCCTCTGCCCCTGACACCCGGCGATCACATGATCGCCGGTCTAAACTGCACAACGTTACGCTCACCTGTGTGAGAAGAAGGCAGAAGTGCTGCTCCTGCTACAGTGCTGTAATGCTCCATGATCACACAATCAGCTGTGTTTCTGTCCAGGAGGACGGGGGCCGCAAACCTTGGCTCTCGGGGCCGCACTGCACCGGGCCCCGCTGCCATGACAACACCAGATGCCGGCCCCCAGACCCTGTATTGGGGATCATTCACTCACAGGGACACTGTTATGGGGGGATCTGTGGATGACACATATATAGCATAGGTGCTATATATGTGTCACCCACAGATCCCCCCCACAACAGTGCCACCCACAGAGCCCCCACAACAGTGCCATCCACAGAGCCCCCATAACAGTGCCATCCACAGAGCCCCCACAACAGTGCCATCCACAGAGCCCCTACAACAGTGCCATCCACAGAGCCCCCACAACAGTGCCATCCAGAGCCCCCACAACAGTGCCATCCACAGAGCCCCCACAACAGTGCCATCCACAGAGCCCCCATAACAGTGCCATCCACAAAGCCCCCATAACAGTGTCATCCACAGATCCCCATAACAGTGCCATCCACAGAGCCCCCATAACACCTTTTGGTTCAAAATATTTTTTAATTTGGCTATTCCCCACCCCTCTTGTAATTGTTCCGCTACTTGTGGGCTGCGCGGGAATGAGTTGAGTCACTTCGGTGGCCAATCCCGTCCTGCAGCGCGTGATCCCACAAGACCCGCCGCTGTAGGTCACGGGTCTCGCGGGATCACGCGCTGCAGGATGGGATTGCGCACCGAAGTGACTGAACTCATGCCCATGTAGCCCACAAGTAGCGGATCAGTGGAACAAGTACAAGGTGGGTGGGGGGATGATCTGTGGGGTTGCCCAGACAGCTAGGCCCTTTACAGTAGTTATTAACCCCTTTCAGCAGTCCCCCATTCACGGAAGGGGGGACTGCTGAAAGGGATTAATAACTACTGTGAAGGGCCTCCCCCCCTTTCACAGTAGTTATGCCCAGATATGTGCCCCCTTCACAGTAGTTATGCCCAGATATGTGCCCCCTTCACAGTAGTTATGCCCACACTGCTTCTAACAGAGGCTCACTAATGGACGCTGAGATTAGATCACCCCATAGGAAAGCATTGAATCAATGCTTTCCTATGGGGAAAAATCTGACCCTGGAGGTCATCATGCAGAGTGTGAGGACGTCCAGCGTCAGATACCAGACCGAAGGTCTGTTTTACGCCAGGAAGCCCTCAGCCACTAGCGGCTGACTTATTGCTGGAACATAAACAATGCAGCTTCTCTAGAACATTGCAGCTCGATTTGCAAAAGGGACACTGTACCCAGACCACTTCAATGAGCTGAAGTGGTCTGGGTGCCTTTTGTGTCGCTTTAACTTTGAAATCTTATTAAAGATTGTGTAGGGTGTGGCTGGAGGCGGGGCATGGAGGCGGGACAAGGGTGGGGCTTGCAGCAGAACATGGGTGGGGCCTGTAAGGGGGCCCTTGATTTATTTTGCCCGGGGGCCCTGAGGGTTCTCAGTCCGCCCCTGGCTGTCCACATCCATTACTCCGTTCTGCAAAATGCAGAACACACATGGCTGGTGTCCTACAGACCAAAAGAAAAGGTACGGTCGTGTGTATGAGGCCTTACTAGCCGGGAAAGCACTTATTGGTTAACCCTTTAATGACCAGGCCTGAAAAGACCTCTTAAGGACATAGGGCGTACAGGTACACCCTTGTGCCCTGGTACTTAAGGACACAGGGCGTACATGTACGCCCTGTGTATTTTCGATCACTGCCGTGCGGCTGGCAGTGATCGGAACCCGGTGCCTGCTCAAATCATTGAGCAGGCACCTAGGCTAAATGCGCGGGGGGCCCCCATGTCGGCGATCGCGGCAAACCGCAGGTCAATTCAGACCTGCGGTTTGCTGCGATTTCTGCAGTTTCTGATCTCCGCGGTCCCTGACCGCGGGGATCAGAAACTTTAGTATTCCTAAAATATATCTGTATCCCCCCCCCCCCCCTGCACCCCTGAGTGATTTTAGCCCGGTGGGAGGTGCAGGGGGAGGGTTGCGGGCGGTGCGGGAGGCGGGCGGTGCGGCAGGCGGGATCGCGATCCCCCGCCCGCCTCTCCATGAATAATCGTTGGCGTCTAGTGGGTGCAATGCGATGTCAGCCGTTTAAGCCTTTCCATACCGCGGTCCATACGGACCGCTGTATGGAAAAGGTTAACAGCTCAGGGAGCTCCCTCCTTCTCCCATCGGGGGGCTGCTGTGCCTTTGCAGCCCCCCGATGGAGAGGGAGAGAGCCCCCAGACAGCCCCCCGACAGCCCCGTCCTTACCCTTCCCCGTCTGCGCAGTTCTGACCACTACTGAGCAGACAGGGAAGGTTCCCATGGCAACAGGACGCCGTCTCAGGCATCCTGCTGTCCATGGTGCTGAACAGATCTGTGCTAAAAGGCATAGATCTGTTCAGACAAAGTGTAAAATACAGTACAGTACAATATATATTGTACTGTACTGTATTATACAGACATCAGACCCACTGGATCTTCAAGAACCAAGTGGGTCTGGGTCAAAAAGAAAGTGAAAATAAAGTAAAAATCAAAAAACACATTTATCACTGATTAAAAATGAAAAAAATAAAATTCCCTACACATGTTTGGTATCGCCGCGTCCGTAACGACCTGATCTATAAAACTGTCATGTTACTTCACCCGAACGGTGAACGCCATAAAAATAAAAAATAAAAAACTATGATGAAATTGAAATTTTGCCCACCTTACTTCCCAAAAAAGGTAATAAAAGTGATCAAAAAAGTCGTATGTACGCCAAAATTGTAACAATCAAACCGTCATCTCATCCCGCAAAAATCATACCCTACCCAAGATAATCGCCCCAAAACTGAAAAAACTATGGCTCTTAGACTATGGAAACACTAAAACATGATTTTTTTTGTTTCAAAAATGAAATCATTGTGTAAAACGTACATAAATAAATAAAAAGTATACATATTAGGTATTGCCGCGTCCGTATCGACCGGCTTTATAAAAATATCACATGACCTAACCCCTCAGGTGACCACCGTAAAAAAAAAAAAAGGTGTAAAAAAAGCAATTTTTTGTAATCTTACGTCACAAAAAGTGTAATAGCAAGCAATCAAAAAGTCATATGCATCCCAAAATAGTGCCAATCAAACCGTCATCTCATCCCGCAAAAAATGAGACCCTACTTAAGATAATCACCCAAAAACTGAAATAACTATGGCTCTTGGACTATGGAGACAATAAAACTTTTTTTTGTTCTAAAAATTTATTCATTGTGTAAAACTTACATAAATAAAAAAAATTGTATACATATTAGGTATCGCCGCGTCCGTGACAACCTGCTCTATAAAACTACCACATGATCTAACCTGTCAGATGAATGTTGTAAATAACAAAAAAAAATGGTGCCAAAAAGCTATTTCTTGTTACCTTGCCGCACAAAAAGTGTAATATAGAGCAACCAAAAATCATATGTACCCTAAACTAGTACCAACAAAACTGCCACCCTATCCCGTAGTTTCTAAAATGGGGTCACTTTTTGGAGTTTCTACTCTAGGGGTGCATCAGGGAGCTTCAAATGGGACATGGTGTCAAAAAAAAACAGTCCAGCAAAATCTGCCTTCCAAAAATCATATGGCATTCCTTTCCTTCTGCGCCCTGCCTTGTGCCCCGTACAGCTGTTTACGACCACATATGGGGTGTTTCTGTAAACGACAGAATCAGGGCCATAAATAATGAGTTTTGTTTGGCTGTTAACCCTTGCTTTGTGACTGGAAAAAAAAATCTTAAAATGGAAAATCTGCCAAAAAAGTGACATTTTGAAATTGTATCTCTATTTTCCATTAAATCTTGTGCAACACCTAAAGGGTTAACAAAGTTTGTAAAATCAGTTTTGAATACCTTGAGGGGTGTAGTTTCTTAGATGGGGTCATTTTTTTGGAGTTTCTACTCTAGGGGTGCATCAGGGGGGCTTCAAATGGGACATGGTGTCAAAAAAACAGTCCAGCAAAATCTGCCTTCCAAAAATCATATGGCATTCCTTTCCTTCTGCGCCCTGCCGTGTGCCCGTACAGCAGTTTACGACCATATATGGGGTGTTTCTGTAAACTACAAAATCAGGCCCATAAATAATGAGTTTTTGTTTGGCTGTTAACCCTTGCTTTGTAACTGGAAAAAAAAAATATTAAAATGGAAAATCTGCCAAAAAAGTGACATTTTGAAATTGTATCTCTATTTTCCATTAAATATTGTGCAACACCTAAAGGGTTAACAAACTTTGTAAAATCAGTTTTGAATACCTTGAGGGGTGTAGTTTCTTAGATAGGGTCACTTTTATGGAGTTTCTGCTCTAGGGTTGCATCAGGGGGGCTTCAAATGGGACATGGTGTCAAAAAACCAGTCCAGCAAAACCTGCCTTCCAAAAACCATATGGCGCACCTTTCACTCTACGCCCCGCTGTGTGGCCGTACAGTAGTTTACGGACACATATGGGGTGTTTCTGTAAACGGCAGAGTCAGGGCAATAAAGATACAGTCTTGTTTGGCTGTTAACCCTTGCTTTGTTAGTGGAAAAAATGGGTTAAAATGAAAAATTAGGCAAAAAAATGAAATTCTCAAATTTCATCCCCATTTGCCAATAACTCTTGTGCAACACCTAAAGGGTTAACGAAGTTTGTAAAATCAGTTTTGAATACCTTGAGGGGTGTAGTTTATAGAATGGGGTGGTTTCTATTATGTAAGCCTCGCAAAGTGACTTCAGAGCTGTAGTGGTCCCTAAAAATTGTTTTTTTTGTAAATTTCTGAAAAATTTCAAGATTTGCTTCTAAAGTTATAAGACTTGTAACATCCCCAAAAAATAAAATATCATTCCAAAATAATTCAAACATGAAGTAGACATATGGGGAATGTAAAGTCATCACAATTTTTAGGGGTATTACTATGTATTACAAAAGTAGAGAAACTGAAACTTTGAAATTTGCTAATTTTTCCAAATTTTTGTTAAATTAGGTATTATTTGGTGCAAAAAAAAAATATTTTTGGACTTCATTTTACCAGTGTCATGAAGTACAATATGTGATGAAAAAACAATCTCAGAATGGCCTGGATAAGTCAAAGCGTTTTAAAGTTATCAGCACTTAAAGTGACACTGGTCAGATTTGCAAAAAATGGCCTGGTCCTAAGGTGTAAAAAGGCTGTGTCCTTAAGGGGTTAATGACCAGTCACAAACTGTAGAGTTTTTTTTTTTTTTAAGTCAAACTATAGCTCATTATTTAAATATGCTAATTATTATAATCGTTCCCTATATGTGTTGGATTGTTTTATTATTCAATATGTATAGTTTCACATGAATGGGGTGATAATTGTAATGGTTTTGGTTGGTGTGGGCGTTTTTTTCTTTTATGTATTTTACAATTTTTTTTATTTCTGCTACAAAAATTGGGGGACACTGACTTTTTTATTTTGCACATTTTCCTTTTTTATGTATTTTATTTATATTGTATTTTTTCATTTTTTATTATCACTATTATTTATTTTTAAAATACATTTTTGCCACATAATATGACAGTGAACAATTTTTCTTTTTTACAGTTTTGTTTTACTTGTATTTTATTTATTTATTTATTTTACATCTTTTTGCAAAAATTTTCTTCTCTTTTTCTTGTAATATATTTTTTGCAGCATTGTATGTCCCTCAAGAGGTCTTTTAAAGACCTTTGGGGGACACTGACTATTTTTTTTGTTTTGCACAATTTTTTTTCCTTTTATTTGTATTTTTTTATATGTATTTTCAAATTTAATTTTAACTTTTAATATATATATTTGCCACATAATTTCCCCCAAAAGGTCCATAAAAGACCTTTGGGGACACAAATTTTATTTTATTTTTTTGCACTATTTCCACTGTAACTGGAGCATCCAAAGGAGCCCCAATTACAGGAAAAAAAACAAGCCTGCTGGGGGGAGCTTTGTACAGGGCAGAGCTGGTGAAGCTCTGCAGTCCTCTGCCCCTGACACCCGGCGATCACATGATCGCCGGTCTAAACTGCACAACGTGCCGCTCACCTGTGTGAGGAGAAGGCAGAAGTGCTGCTCCTGCTACAGTGCTGTAATGCTCCATGATCCCACAATCAGCTGTGTTTCTGTCCAGGAGGACGGGGGCCGCAAACCTTGGCTCTCGGGGCCGCATGCGGCCTGCAGGCCGCAGTTTGTGCACCCCTGCTCTAACAGAATCAGGTTAAAAGCTTACATTGCTTGAATGTGTGCCTCACAGTGAGGCATTTTTTTTTAGAAAACCCAGTTACTGACCACTCAATTACTGATCAATCAAAATCTGAATTATCATCATGATTTATAGGATCCAAAGAGAGAAATTAGGAAGATGCTGCATTTCTTGGAAAAAGAGATGAGTGATGATATTCTGGAAAAGATTATTTATCACACATCTTTTGATGTCATGAAAACCAATGAAATGGTCAATTATACAACCATACCCAATGAGATTCTAGATCAGACTATCTCTCCCTTCATGAGACAAGGTAAGATTTACATTAACATCCTACAATTTAGAGTTGTACAGCTGCAAGAAAAAAGTGAATGCTTTGGAATTACCTGGCTTTTTGCATGAATTACCAATAAAATGTGGTCTGAAAAAGTAAGTGCTATGAATTTCATAACTTGTTGATGCCTCTTTAGGAGCAATAAACTTCACCGAACATTTTGGAGCAAATTTATTAAGACCGGTGTTTTAAACTGCAGCCTTCTTGCAATTTACAAAGCACAGCACCGTAGATTGTATAGCAGCTGTGCTTGGTATCGTGCTCAGCCCCATTCAGTTGAATGGGGTTAAGCTGCTCCTAGGCCACGTGACACATGAAAGTGTTGTCACTCGACCTAGGAAAAGCAGAGAGAAGGTCGCAGTGCTACTGTGAGCATTGGTCCCTTCTCAAACAGCTGATAGGCGGGGGTCCCAAGTGTTGGACCCCCACCGATCAGATACTGATGACCTATCCAGATTTTATTTTTACTGATGACCTATTCAGAAACGTAGGGTAATGAACAGGAAGTGGTGCTTGCATGGAACGCCGCCTCCTCTTCAAGCAGCTAATTGGTGGGGGTGCCAGGTGTCGGACATTCACTCATCAGATATTGATGACCTATCCTGAGAATAGGTCATCCATATGAATGGCAGGACAACCCTTTTAAGCTTCATTGTCAGGTCTCTCCCTATATGCAAACTAGAACAGAAGAGTGAGTATGAGAGGTGTACCCGATGGTTTCACCCAACTCAACTAGTTGAGGCAGGAGCAGGAAATGACCAGCAAAAGAGAAACCTTTCTCACACACAGCATCTGCATTGTCATCTATCAAGGCTGCCATGCAGCATATACAAAAGCCCTTACCACTGGCCACCTCCCAATAGGAACAGACGCATTGTCTGTCTTGAAAATAACCCACCAATAAAGCTCCTTTTATCCATTTGCTTGTCGTTTCTTGCACCTGCCTCAACTAGTTGAGTTGGTTGGAACCCATCAGGTACACCTCCCCTACTCACTCTCCTGTTCTTGTGATATTCCTCCGGCTGGGTGGTGACCTTTCTCCGGAGGATTTCAACCAAATGCATTGGCACTGGCTGCAACAACCTCATCATCTCCAACTAGAATCCTACATTTTCAGCACACTCACGTCCATAATACAGGTGAGTGTGGATACACCCCTATGGGGAGTGAGATGTGTTACATGACAATCGAGCCAAGCTTGGTGGGGAGAAAGCTGAGAGGAGTAGCCCAGAGGACCCTTCTCCCTGAGCCCAGCACTATTTTAAAGTATATAATTTTTCCTCTGAAATGCTGCAACTAAAACACAGGTCACTTTTATCAGAGAGCCAATCAGTATATTCTAGGAATTCAGGTTTCCCATAATGGAAATTAAATTATTTTATATATTTTGCTCTAAATAAGGTATTGCCGGGGACTGGTAGAAGCATTTCACTGTTGCTCAGAATGAGAAAGTTTGATGAAGACTACAAGTGGAAGATGTCAGGCACAGATCTTCCACTTCAGGACTGAGATTTAAAGAACAGTTTACAGCATCTTTTTCATGGTTTAATTCAACATAACAGGTATAATAAAATATTAAAGGGTTTTGCTATTTTATGCTAACTTTTACAAATGTGCTGGAAATAGCACTATAATCAGCTTACTAATATGCCACAATCAGCTTACTAATATGCCACAAAGCTGGTTCCTGTATATATATAATCCTGTCCCAACATGGCTGCTGATGGGAGGGCACATGACTATCATAGTTCGCTCCAACCGGACACGCATTTCCATATACTAACCATGGACTGACTCACAAATTGCTCTCTCTTTCTTTAAAGCAACCTTCTGGTTCACAAATAAAATCCCACATGAAATATATAATAATGCATAGTTAAAATACTTGATGTCTTCCTTTTGTGAATATTTATGATGCTGTTCCTTCGATTTCCAGTTGCCACTTAATTTTTGTAAAATGGCAAGACTACTCTATGCACAATGAGGGTCATTTATTAATAAATACACGCCAATTTTTGCATATATCTTTCACAGATTCGATCACAAAAGGGATTTGCGGCCAAATCTGCAACGTCTTCACCTACTACTGATTGACATGCTTTGCTGTGGTTTATCCCCAATCACTGAAATAATCAATTTTAATAAGAAACACCATTTTGCACTGAAAGGACTGAGATTTTGCTGATGTTTTAATCTTGTATAAATGAATCACTATATTCATATAAACAGTCTTTTTATTTAAATGTCTTACATTTAATCCACATGTAATCGATCTACAGAATCCTATATGTTTTGCTCAAATAAATTTTTTAGCATTCTTTGTACCATAATTGTTGTAAGTGTATCATTACTTTAAATATACTTTACATGTATATGGATAGAATTTTTCTTATTTTTTAAAAATATCATAAGGTTATTCTATTGTTGCAGAAACAGACCATTATAAATGTCATACTATCTGTGTTTTCAAAGTAATATATGATACACATTTTAAAATAGTGATAAATTGGTATATAGATATACAGGGTGGGCCATTTATATGGATACACCTTAATAAAATGGGAAATGGTTGGTGATATTAACTTCCTGTTTGTGGCCACATTAGTATATGTGAGGGGTGGAAACTTTTCAAGATGGGTGGTGACCATGGCGGCCATTTTGAAGTCGGCCATTTTGAATCCAACTTTTGTTTTTTCTATAGGAAGAGGGTCATGTGACACATCAAACTTATTGGGAATTTCACAAGAAAAACAATGGTGTGCTTGGTTTTAACGTAATGCGTCCACATTTTGGCAAATCCAACACTGAACCAGTTTCACGAAACTTAGAAAGCAGTTTGCTAACTGTAGCATGGGAGATGGGTGGTCTCGTAGGCTGTCTTGCATTGAAATCTGCAGCAATGATCCGGTTACTGCGTTCACCAGACATCAACACAATTTCTATCCGCTCCTCACGTGTTAACCTCGGCGACATGTCAATGGCTGTAAACAAAGAGAAACTTGTAAATAACTCATGAAAGAATAAAGTTACGTTAAAACCAAGCACATCATTGTTTTTCATGTGAAATTCCCAATAAGTTTGATGTGTCACATGACCCTCTTCCTATTGAAAAAACAAAAGTTGGATTCAAAATGTCCGACTTCAAAATGGCCACCATGGTCACCATCCATCTTGAAAAGTTTCCCCCTCACATATACTAATGTGCCACAAACAGGAAGTTAATATCGCCAACCATTCCCATTTTATTAAGGTGTATCCATAAATGGCCCACCCTGTATATATATATTATATATATATATATATATATTCAGTACAGACCAAAAGTTTGGGACACCTTCTCATTCAAAGAGTTTTCTTTATTTTCATGACTATGAAAATTGTAGCTTCACACTGAAGGCATCAAAACTATGAATTAACACATGTGGAATTATATACATAACAAACAAGTGTGAAACAACTGAAAATATGTCATATTCTAGGTTCTTCAAAGTAGCCACCTTTTGCTTTGATTACTGCTTTGCACCACTCTTGGCATGCTCTTGATGAGCTTCAAGAGGTAGTCCCCTGAAATGGTTTTCACTTCACAGGTGTGCCCTGTCAGGTTTAATAAGTGGGATTTCTTGCCTTATAAATGGGGTTGGGACCATCAGTTGCGTTGAGGAGAAGTCAGGTGGATACACAGCTGATAGTCCTACTGAATAGGACTGTTAGAATTTGTATTATGGCAAGAAAAAGCAGCTAAGTAAAGAAAAACGAGTGGCCATCATTACTTTAAGAAAAGAAGGTCAGTCAGTCAGCCGAAAAAAATTGGGAAAACTTTGAAAGTAAGGGCTATTTGACCATGAAGGAGAGTGATGGGGTGCTGCGCCAGATGACCTGGCCTCCACAGTCACCGGACCTGAACCCAATCGAGATGGTTTGGGGTGAGCTGGACCGCAGAGTGAAGGCAAAAGGGCCAACAAGTGCTAAGCATCTCTGGGAACTCCTTCAAGACTGTTGAAAGACCATTTCAGGGGACTACCTCTTGAAGCTCATCAAGAGAATGCCAAGAGTGTACAAAGCAGTAATCAAAGCAAAAGGTGGCTACTTTGAAGAACCTAGAATATGACATATTTTCAGTTGTTTCACACTTGTTTGTTATGTATATAATTCCACATGTGTTAATTCATAGTTGTGATGCCTTCATAGTCATGAAAATAAATAAAACTCTTTGAATGAGAAGGTGTGTCCAAACTTTTGGTCTGTACTGTATATATACACTCACCTAAAGGATTATTAGGAACACCTGTTCTATTTCTCATTAATGCAATTATCTAGTCAACCAATCACATGGCAGTTGCTTCAATGCATTTAGGGGTGTGGTCCTGGTCAAGACAATCTCCTGAACTCCCATTCTGAATGTCAGAATGGGAAAGAAAGGTGATTTAAGCAATTTTGAGCGTGGCATGGTTGTTGGTGCCAGACGGGCCGTCTGAGTATTTCACAATCTGCTCAGTTACTGGGATTTTCACAACCATTTCTAGGGTTTAACAAAGAATGGAGTGAAAGGGAAAAACATCCAGTATGCGGCAGTCCTGTGGGCAAAATGCCTTGTGATGCTAGAGGTCAGAGGAGAATGGGCCGACTGATTCAAGCTGATAGAAGAGCAACGTTGACTGAAATAACCACTCGTTACAACTGAGGTATGCAGCAAAGCATTTGTGAAGCCACAAAACGCACAACCTTGAGGCGGATGGGCTACAACAGCAGAAGACCCACCGGGTACCACTCACCTCCACTACAAATAGGAAAAAGAGGCTACAATTTGCACGAGCTAACCAAAATTGCACTGTTGAAGACTGGAAAAATGTTGCCTGGTCTGATGAGTCTCGATTTCTGTTGAGACATTCAAATTGTAGAGTCCGAATTTGGCGTAAACAGAATGAGAATATGTATCCATCCTCTGAGTCTACTTCCAGCAGGATAATGCACCATGTCACAAAGCTCGAACCATTTCAAATTGGTTTCTTGAACATGACAATGAGTTCACTGTACTAAAATGGCCCCCACAGTCACCAGATCTCAACCCAATAGAGCATGTTTGGGATGTGGTGGAACGGGAGCTTTGTGCCCTGGATGTGCATCCCTCAAATCTCCATCAACTGCAAGATGCTATCCTATCAATATGGGCCAACATTTCTAAAGAATGCTATCAGCACCTTGTTGAATCAATGCCACGTAGAATCAAAGCAGTTCTGAAGGCAAAAGGGGGTGCAACACCGTATTAGTATGGTGTTCCTAATAATTCTTTAGGTGAGTGTATATATATATATGTATGTATATATATATATATATATATATATATATATACACATCTCAACAGTTGGAGTAGGCCATTACCAGGATATGTGAACATATGCCAAAATTAACATAAGGCTAGAACACACATGCAGTTTTGACATCAGGCCACTGAGCAAAGCCAGAAGTGGACCCAGCAGTAAAGAGAAGTACAAGTGGTCCTTTTATATTCCCTATTCCTTTTGAATCCACTCCTAGTCTTGTCCCATAAATAGGCATCAAGAACTACCACAAAAACTGCATATGCGACTCTAGAATAAAAATCAAGAGAAAGGCAGCCTTTTTATGTTTTTTTTCTATTTTGTGACATCTGAAAAAAACTAAATACATGATACATTTTAAGGACTGTCACCTTTCCTGATATGTCTGTTTAACAACTACCCGCACTGCCCATGTAATAACACTTTTGGAGCATCTCTTCATACAGCTCTATATTGTGCTATTCATCTAGTATTATTGCTCTATTACCTACTAGACGTTTATTAATGAATTGCCAACTAGGTGTTACCATAACCACCCCTTGTCCCTGTACATCAGGCCACTGAGGGACACAGCAACTGGTAATATCCAGTTGGCATTACATTCATAAATGTCCATTAGGAATAACAGAAGAGTAGCACAACATAGTCATAAGAATAGATGCTCAAGGATGGTCATTTAATGTTGCATACAATAAGGTCCTTTTTAAACATGCCACTAAAACAAGTACTAGCAATGTGGTTTGCAAAGCATAGGGTGAAATCTGTGGCAATTCCAGCCATAATTCCAAGTTGCAGAATTATGGCAAAAGCCTGTGGTCATACAGTGTACCTAGCATAATTTCCTAACTGTGCTATACAGGGAGTGCAGAATTATTAGGCAAGTTGTATTTTTGAGGATTAATTTTATTATTGAACAACAACCATGTTCTCAATGAACCCAAAAAACTCACTTAATATCAAAGCTGAATATTTTTGGAAGTAGTTTTTAGTTTGTTTTAGTTTTAGCTATTTTAGGGGGATATCTGTGTGTGCAGGTGACTATTACTGTGCATAATTATTAGGCAACTTACAAAAACAAATATATACCCATTTAATTATTTATTTTTACCAGTGAAACCAATATAACATCTCAACATTCACCAAATATACATTTCTGACATTCAAAAAACAAAACAAAAACAAATCAGTGACCAATATAGCACCTTTCTTTGCAAGAACACTCAAAAGCCTGCATCCATGGATTCTGTCAGTATTTTGAACTGTTCACCATCAACATTGCGTGCAGCCGCAACCACAGCCTCCCCAGACACTGTTCAGAGAGGTTTACTGTTTTCCCTCCTTGTAAATCTCACATTTGATGATGGACCACAGGTTCTCAATGGGGGTTCAGATCAGGTAAACAAGGAGGCCATGTCATTAGATTTTTCTCTTTATACCCTTTCTTGCCAGCCACGCTGTGGAGTAATTGGACGCGTGTGATGGAGCATTGTCTGCATGAAATCATGTTTTTCTTGAAGGATGCAGACTTCTTCCTGTACACTGCTTTAAGAAGGTGTCTTCCAGAAACTGGCAGTAGGACTGGGAGTTGAGCTTGACTCCATCCTCAACCCCGAAAAGGCCCCACAAGCTCATCTTGATGATACCAGCCCAAACCAGTACTCCACCTCCACCTTGCTGGCGTCTGAGTCGGACTGGAGCTCTCTGCCCTTTACCAATCCAGCCACGGGCCCATCCCTCTGGCCCATCAAGAATCACTCTCATTTCATCAGTCCATAAAAAACCTTAGAAAAAATCAGTTTGAGATATTTCTTGGCCCAGTCTTGATGTTTCAGCTTGTGTGTCTTGTTCAGTGGTGGTCGTCTTTCAGCCTTTCTTACTTGGCCATGTCTCTGAGTATTGCACACCTTGTGCTTTTGGGCACTCCAGTGATGTTGCAGCTCTGAAATATGGCCAAACTGGTGGCAAGTGGCATCTTGTCAAGCTGCACGCTTGACTTTTCTCAGTTCCAGGCAGTTATTTTGCGCCTTGGGTTTTCCACCCGCTTCTTGCGACCCCTGTTGACTTATTTTGAATGAAACGCTTATGGTTCGAAGATCACGCTTCAGAAGCTTTGCAAATTTTAAGAGTGCTGCATCCCTCTGCAAGATATCTCACTATTTTTGACTTTTCTGAGCCTGTCAAGTCCTTCTTTTGACCATTTTGCCAAAGGAAAGGAAGTTGCCTAATAATTATGCACACCTAATATAGGGTGTTGATGTCATTAGACCACACCCCTTCTCATTACAGAGATGCACATCACCTAATATGCTTATATGGTAGTAGGCTTTCGAGCCTATAACAGGTTGGAGTAAGACAACATGCATAAAGAGGATGATGTGGTTCAAAATACTCATTAGCCTAATAATTCTGCACGCAGTGTACTAATGTATACCCTTATGCCCAGCAATTTGTGGCCAGAAGTGTCAAACACTTCAGAAACAATACATAAAATGCATATGCGACAACAGCACTAACAAAGGTCTTTTAACTAATATTTTCATCCCATAATTGAACACTTTAGGGGCATACAGATGAAGTTTTTACACACTACGTAACTAAAATAGGGCATTATGCTAAATTCTTTAAGTGGTCTGTCATAGGGCTCATTCAGAAGAATGTAAGGACTCCGTGCCCATATTGCGTACCGTAAACGGCAGGTCCGCAGTACACGGTAACTGGCACACTGACGTGAATGACTCTGCAATCTGCAGAGGTGAAAAAAAAGGACATGTCCTATCTTTTGCAGAGCAGAGGCCGGATCGGAAGCCCATAAAACACTCCGAAGTGCTTCCATGAGCTTTCGGATCTGTTGCTTCTGCACTGCAAAATATAGGACATGTCCTGTCTTTTGCTGTATATTGCAGATCGCTCACCCATTCAAGTCAGTGAGTCTGCACTGCAATACAGGATTCACGCAGCCGGTGCCCATGCATTGCATACCACTATTTGTGGACGCAACAGGGGTCATGTGAATGAGCCTATAGTAACAGGTTCTCTTTAACCCCTTCCCGACTGCCATACGGCTATATACGTGCCTATTATGCACATACCCGTGCAGCTAGCATGTGTATAGACGTCATGGCAGCACTTTAACCCAAGGCTGCAAAACGCCTTGGAATAAAGCTTCTGCCCTGCACTGCTGCTGTCAGGGACAGCATACAGTCCAGTCTTGCCGGCATGGGACCAATAAGAGAGGTCCCTTGCCGACGATCGCTCCGTTTGGTAGTCTATCAGACTAACTAATCGGAGTGCGGCATTTTGTAAAAATGCCGGTTTCAGGCTGTGATCTCCACACTGGAGATCACAGCCTGAAATCAGCAATTACCCCCACTGTGCTCCCATGCCCCTGATATCTTCACTGCTCAGGAACGGAGCTGCTGTCATCAGCAGAGAGTGTTAGCTGTAATTTACAGCTAACACTCTGCTGCAACGGGCGAAATCGGTGCTGGCACCGATCGGCCATTTAACCCCATAGATGCCGCGGTCAGCAGCCTCCCATGGCATCCATGGGGTTGAGAGGGAAAGAGCTCCCTCTCTCCTGCATCGTCTGCATTGCCATGCCAACCGGATGCCTTACAAAGGTGTCCAGGCTGCCATGTATCTAAGGCCTGAGGGTCTGATCAGCCTTAGTGTAAATGTAGCACTGACTATACAGTGAATTGCAATAGATGACTATTGCAATGCACTGTATAGTGATCAGGCCCACTGGATCTTGAAGATCCAGATGGGTCTTGATAAATATTTTTTTTTAAAAAGTGTAAAAACAAGTGAAAAAAAATATATAAAAATTTAAATAAAAATAAAATAAAATTGTCTTTTCTCATATCAGTTCATTTATGTCATAAAAAATTTAATAAATAAAAAAACTACACATATTAGGTATCGCCGCATCCGTAACAACCGGCTCTATAAATATATTACATGATCCACCGTGTCCGATAAACACCATAAAAAAATAAAATACAAACTGTAAAAAAAAAAGCAATTTTCATCACATTACATTACAAAACAAAAAGTGTTAACACCTAGCGATCAAAAAGGCGTATGTGAGGAATATGGATCACTATTTACTGGCAGCCATGATTTTCATCTGATTCACCTTTGTCAGTGTACATGCAAAATAAGTTCTCACTTCAACCCTCTGCTTGTCAGATAGAGGAGGTAGTGAACTCCACAGGGGTTCTGGCTTCAAGGAGGCCACATGCGTATGAATTCACACCTCACCCAGTCAGCAAGGAACCAAGATGATGTGACAGGAAGAATCTCTCAGCATGAGGTCTAGTCCATTCCCCAGTTCAATCAAATCTAGTAGACAGCATGGAACTGGCGATTTATAAGGAATTATGAATCGCCCAGCCATCACAGGCACAAACCGGAACATATTTGTGTCCCTGTGGCCACGATGAACAGGCCCGTGGTCTTAGTGTGGTGGTGGGAGGCCAGGGAAGGGAGATATACATATCTCCACACAGAAACCTAATAACGGCACCCGGAACCCAGACGGGTCTGTTGGTCCCAGAACCATCTCCCTTTGACCTCCTGGTCTGAAACTATGGGCCCTAAAGGGTTTTGTGGGTCCTTGGTTGCCAGGCCAGAAGAGGAGGAGGGGACCCTTCACAGAGGTGGGGAGGGGAGGGATCGGCTACAGGTCAAAAGCCCATTCAAGCCAGCGGGCGGTGTCTTTCTCTGAAGGAGGGTCACATCATGCCATGTGTTTAGAGGGACCTGCAACCAGCTGACATCACTGCCCTCCATGTGACTACAGCAAAGGACTAATCATAACCCAAAGGAACATTCATCTACCCGGTAACTGACTTGTACTCTGTGTAATCCTGTTTGTACCATACTACCTTTGTTCGTAACCTCAGACCACTGTATATATTCCTTGTGTATATTGTGTTATCTAGTGTGCCCTTAATATGATTAAATATATAATTTAATCTTATGCTGTCTTGTATCTCGATCACGAATCCCCACGTCCATGTTTTGGCCTAGTTATAAGCTACCACGGGTTGGTTTTTCACCCTATATATATATATCCCGTTAGCGGACCGGGCTTATATCAAACGCTGGTGGCAGATTTCCCGGGCTGAGGAAGCGCTGTTTCACTGGGGCAGTGACCAGGCTCCCTCAGCTTGTTGCCTCTCTGTGACTGTGTGGACAGGAGGAGTCAGTGTAAACTGTACCAAGCTGACCGTACATGCTCCTCCGGGAGGGTGTAACATCACGTCTCAGTAACCAGTGACCATACCGTGTCTCGTGAGCTGGATATAATTGACATCAAGCGGGGGTCGAGGGGTGGTATCCATCGCAGCGTATGTCCCACAAAATGGTACCAGTATCGTGGAGGGATTACAATACATGACACCTGCATGCTCGATATACAACTCTGGCCCAGTCCTGTGTGGAGTATTTGAGTTCAGTCTTTTTGGTTCACTGGTTATTACCGAGAGGGCAAACAGTAAAAAGACACCCTACTCATACGGGCAGGAACCTAGTGGTAGCCGTTTCTATGTCAGTCTATGTATGTATTAGTCTATAGTCTCATGCAACACTTTAAATTTCCTTGGTAAACCTTAGAGCACAACATAAGCACAAGCCGAGGACGGCTTGGTTTTAAGTAAGGGGGAATATAACACCCCAGAGTGGTGTTACCACTTCTGCACCTTGCTACTATCTCTAATGGTCTAACCTCATGTCATCTTGTGTATTTATTCCAGGTCTTTTCCATAATGTGCATCTATAATAATGTTTGCAACTGTTTATCACATGTTATGTGCCTGGTTCACCATCAGGTGGCAGCAAATAGAAGTTCTAGTGAGTCTAGCTTAGACCCTGCTTGGGGAAGGTGTGCAGGGCACGTCTCTGCTGGACATGCCCACGCCATCCAGAGCACCTTAAGCTCTGCTGGCCATGGAGGCCAAAGCTTAAAGCCTCAGGAGCCAGGAGGAAAGTTTCCTGGTATAACTTAAGAGTCAGACTACAGAGAGAAGAAGCAGCAGACAGAAGAAGCTGAGTTATACAGTCACTCTGTCAGTACAGCAGTCAGAGAGAAACAGATATAGCAGAATGGAGTTTGCCTGCCAGTTTCATGCTGGGGCCTGCTGGGACCAAGATAAAGTTTGAAGACTGTTTCTGATGAACATTTATTCAAATAAAGCTGCTGTTCAACTATATACAAGGCCTGGACTCAATCTTTCTTTCAAATCCCTCAATTATTCTCCCTATTTATTGCTTCGGAGCCAAAGCCTAGGGTGCAGCCGTATCCAGGTAGGAGCACCGTGACACACAAAAAAGGACATTTTAGGTTGCACTATACACACTCTACAATTCCTACACCTGGGACACGTTATATCGATATTGTTATGTTTACATTGTGCTCTCTATTCTCTCTGTAATATGGAGCTCAGCTCACCCAATGTGATAACACTATCTGAGACAACCAGACCTCAGCGGTTCATGTAGCCTCTGTTTTGCCAAAGATGTATTGCGCTACTTCTTTTAAGAGGCATTGGAATAAGACAGCTATAAGACAGCTGCCAATAGACCTCAGGTCGTATACCGACTCCTAGTCGTCCTTTTTCTGCACCATCTTCCACTGGGATAACTGAGAAAGTGGATGGGCACTCTGATAGATGGAATCACATAGACACTGGGTACAATAAATGGAATTTTAATATTGGATAAAATCAATTTCGATAAAATCAATAAACATACAATATGCTGGATGCAGAAAAAATTGAAAAAATGTAAAAAACTTTGAAAGATTATAAAAATCTATAAAATTCAAGATAATCTCCAGAATGTCAAATGGTGCAGAGGACTTGAGGGTAAAATAAATCCAGATAATAAATTACACCTAAAATAATGCAATATGAAATTGGCGTAGTAGACCTTGGGGTATTATAGACGTCTTGTGTGATGGGACATATGGGTGAGCAAAAAACCTAAACAGGACGTATAGGTCCTCTTAAGAAATGATGAGTAAAGTTAATATATTCCAAAAGTGTATAGCAATGGAGGTGATAAAAACGTGATTAAAATAAAGAGATAATATGGTTGGTTATGGTCAAGAAGTATCGATTATTCTGTCTTGATCATTGTCTCTCATATTGGTATTATGCAGATAAAGTCCAGCTTGATCTATCTCGTTTGTTGAGGTATATCTCTAGTTGTTAGTTTGTAGTTGCCGAACATTCAACTAAAATAGCAGTGAAATATTATTGTTATTGATGTATTTCTCTGTAACTCAAATATTTCTCCAATGAATATTACTTGATCAAACTGTTTAAACAGACTTGGTATAATGAAGACTAGTGGTACTCACATTTCAGTGTTCATTCGTGGCGTCCCACGTGGAATGGCTGAAAGGTAAGCTTACCTATGGCTGTATTTCATGCGGGGATCTCTCACTTGGATTATCTATGCAGCAGGTACAAAATATTACACAATATGGACAGGGCACTCAAAGAGATCCGGGACCATGTGATTGCACATAAAATGAATTTTTATTAGAACATTAATAAAAAGCAGAGCAGCATATGGAATAATGCTCAACCCAATATACACAATTAGTAGCAGCAAGAAAACATAAAATACCTTACAATAAATCTATATATGGATAATATAATAGTATCGCAACACACTCAATATCTCATAAGTACTTAAAATCCCAGTAGTCCATTCGGCAGAATCTAGCTAGTAACAGCTTGTGCAATATGAATCAAATATATAGAATATATCCACTTGAGCAAATAATCGATAAAAGGTCGATCCTATAAATAATCGATCCTATAAAAAGTTCTCCATAAAATCGATTAGTATGTTCTAAACAATTATCGAGACCAACTGTCCTGGTTAATACATGGAAGTTCTTATAGTAATGCGCCAACACCTGAATACAGCGGCGTCCCGCTAAAACAGGGTAGGTAGCGGCGTCCCGCTACTAAACTACTTGCAAGTGTTGGTTTACTTGTGAATCGACTTGAAGATTCATGCCAGACCTCAAGGTGTATTCACTCCCTAAAAGTGCTTTCGATATTACAGCACTATATTTTCGGGAGACTGATGAAAATCACAGTGATAAACTGTAAATCGACCGGCCCTCTGTTCCTTTGACCTTTCAGGGGCTGTGTTGGTATCTTTCGTCAATAAATAATAGCGCACCTCTGGTCGATGGCAGTCGATGTTAGGTATTGAGTCTCTCGGCACACAACGAATAGCGGGGGATGTGGCACCAGACGCGGTATCTTTGTAGCGGTGTGATACTGTATCACACTGTAGTTCTGTCGCAGTCCCGATATCCCGGCTTGCTACACTGTCAGCTCCTTCTCTTGCGCGTCCCACGTGTCTCAGGCTGCACGAAACACAGGTGTTGGGAGTGAGTTGGCTGAGTGCTTTTTCCTATAGCGAGCTGGTTACAGGCTTCCGCTGTTTGTAGATAACTTCAGTGAAGCGCTTCACTTAGTAGTGCATTAATCGATATTTGCCATCATATCTCCGGCTGTTATATCAAATGACCAAGTGTGTCGTCCACGCCAGACACGTTTCGGGAACTCTGCTGTCTCCTTCCTCAGTGGCTACACTTGGTCTGAGTGGTCAGCCGGGATTTATATATGTACTATCCGGAATAGCTGGAAGATATGGACTGGATTGGGTGGTGTAAATTGTAATTTTCATTCCATTGCGGTTCTCTTGCGGTTTTGGTGCGTTTTTTTAGGTGCTTATGCGTTTTTTGCTCTATGGTGTCTTCATCAGCTGTGGAAGATCTTCTATGTTTTATTTTCAGTTGAGCATATTGCATTGTTGTTATATTTGCTTCATACTGAGATATTTCTCATAAAAAACATTCTTGAAAAGGGTCATAGCAGATATTAAAACAAACTGACAGCTTGTTTGGTGTCTCAATTGTAATATCCCTCAATGGGGAGCAGTGGCGTAGGGATCGCCATAGCAACCATAGCAGTGGCTATGGGGCCCTATGCCACTGGGGGCCCGTCCGGGCCGCCTTCTGTTGATTTTTTATTAATTTTTTTATTTACACACACACAGGCAGCCAGGCCCGAGCCGCGGATCGCCCGCCCACTAGACTAGTGAAGTGGGCGGGGCGCGGTCGGTCCGCGGCTCGGGCCTGCCTGGGGAGAAGGAGTCAGGACTGGAGCAGGGCGCACGCGCAGCAGATGAGGTAGGCGGTAGAGGGGGCCGGGACGAGGGCGTACCTGAGGGACGGAGCCAGCCACCAGCACCGTAGGCCCGCAGCGCAGGAATACTAAGTTCCGGATCTTCAGATGAAGCCGCGGCGGGCGGGTGTGGGGGGTGGGGCCTGCTGCCGGCAACTTGCAGCGCCATTGTGAGCTGCAGGGCAGGCTAGGGGAGGGCCGAGGGCGGGCACAATTAGTGGGCGGTCCGTCCGTGGCCCAGGCCGGCTCGGGCCTGGCTGGGGAGGTGTCAGGAGCAGTCAAAGCAGCACAGATAGAGGTAGGCAGTGGAGGGGGCCGGAGCGGGGGCGTACCTGAGTGGACGGAGCAGGGACTGGAGTTTGGCTGACGTATGACGCAGTGGCATCGCCTCCGGGTACCACGTGGCGTAGTCGAGGATGACCAGGATGTGCTGGTGCCCTCTAGCTGACTTCGGTACTGTGCCTATGAGATCCATAGCGATCCGCTCGAATGGAACTTCAATAATCGGAAGAGGGACCAGGGGACTACGGAAATGTGGCTGGGGGCTGGTTATCTGGCAGGTTGGGCAAGACTTTCAATACTCTTCTACCTCTCTGAACACACTGGGCCAGTAGAACCGCTGTAGAATCCGGTCCTGCGTTTTCTGCTGGCCCAGGTGTCCCCCAAGAACATGTTGGTGGGCTAAATCCAACACGAGCTTGCGATACGCCTTGGGCACCACCAGCTGTTCAATATGCTCACCCCGTAGTTGATTTACTCGGTACAGCATCTCCTGTTGAACCACAAAACGGGGGAACATAGACTCGGCCCCCGATTGTTGCGGCTCAACCACTACTACATTTTCCCAGGCTCGAGATAGTCGGGTCCTGGTGCTGTGCTGTACCAAAATTATCTCCGGAGACGTTGAGGTCTGACAACTCTGGACCCGGCGGCAAGTCCTCCACGTCTCCTACCATCACACTTAGCGGGGTTGTCTCCCCCTTCTCCACCGAAGTGGCGGTCACCCCTACCGCTGGCCCTTCGGACTCATATTCCCAGGGTTCTGGTCTCCCCCCTGAGCCAGGCCACTCTGCTAGGGTTACATCTGTCTCATGTATATTGGTGACTCTCGCCTCAGGCCATAGTGACGGGAAACCGGGGAAGTCTCTCCCAATTAATTCATAATGTAGCGTTGTGGCGAAAACCACCTCATGAGTCCCCCTGCCGGCCACCGTTGATAGACAGACCAATGCGGTGGGATAGTCCTTTAAGTCCCCATGGATACAGACTACGCCAACCTTTCGGCCCATATACTCGGCAGGTGGCACCAGGGCAGCTCTTACCAGGGATACCAGGCTCCCTGAATCCAGCAGTGCCACCGCCAGAGTCCCCCACTTCCACCTGGCACAGGTGGCTTTTGTCCATAGTCTCGGAGGTTCCTGTGGCACACAACTTACTGGCATATAATGAATGGCGGTAACCATAGTTGGTGTCCATGGGTTCTCCCCGATGGGGACTGTCGGCCCTTATGTGTCCAGGCTCCTGACAATGCCAGCAGACCACCGGGGTTGGATCTGCAGGGGGTACGTCTCGGGCGGGTCTAGCTGGCACCGGCCGCCAGGTCTGGGGTGGAGATTTCCGGGGTTTGACTGGCCCCCTCCCAAAATAACCCCCCTATAGATTTCTGGTGGCCTCGTAGCACTCGACCAGGTCGACCATCTCCAAGGCATTACCCAGAGACACCTGGCCGATCCAGTGCTGGAGAGGGTACGGCAAAGCCCTCCAGAAAACATCCGCCAGTAGATGGTCCAGCATAGCAGTGGGAGTCAAAACTTCAGGCTGCAGCCATTTTTGCAACCGGTGTAATAGTTCATAGTACTGTGGCCTGGCAGGTTCAGCCGGGTAAATTCCCACTGATGGACCCGCTGGGCCCGGACCAACACATTCACCCACAGTCTCGCCAGGATCTCACCTTTTACAATCAGGTAGTCGGCCGCTTGATCATAGGGGAGATGAAAAAAAACTTGCTGGGGTCCAGACGCCAGGAACGGAGCGACGACCTCAGCCCACTGGTCTTAGGGTAATTTTTCCTTCACGGCCACCTTTTTAAATACCGCCAGATAGGTCTCGACGTCATCCGAGGGGGTCATCTTAGGGATCGCTGAACGGACAGCTTTCCGGGCATCGTGGGCGTTGTGGGACGCTCCTGCAGCTTGCAATGCCATCACATGTTGCAATAGTAGCTGGTTAGTTTCCTGCTGCTGCTTGTTAGCCTCCCGCTGCTGAAAGTTAGCCTCCACGAGGGCCTTCACGACCGCCTCCATTTTGTCGCAACCTTCCCAGCTTGATATAAGACATGCACTTGTGCCGGGGAAAACAAAAACTTTTCGGCCTTCGGGCCTGCCGTACTGCGTTTGCACGCATCCTCCACCAAATGTGGGGATTCGCTCTGGTAGGCAGGGTAAGCGGACACACTACAGAGGCAAAAACAAGGTTGTAAAGCAAAGTTCAGTGTTTATTCACACATAGGAAAAAACAAGCCAAAAGTAACGGTGTTCAGTGTTGGTGCCTGTTCACACCACACAAAGTCCACAGTGCAAAAAGCCTTCACCTGGTCAGCAGATTTTCACCTGCAGTCCACAGCAGGCTTCAGAGGCCTGTTTCCCCAGCATGCGGATCTCACAAATAGATGGCCTCAGTGTCTCAAGACACAGACTCCACAGCTTCTCTGTCATGGAGGATAATCCACCTCAGCTGAACGTGCTGGCTGGGTTTTTATATCCCAGCCAAAACCCGGCCTGGAACCGTGGGGAACAGCCATCCACCCTGCTCTTTGGCTGCTCCCAATAAGAACTGGCCCGGATCGGCTTTACAACCATACTAACAGTTAAAGTGTCCGACTGCAACTGCAAAACTGACACTTCAGGGAAAAACCCGGTTCTTACCTCACCGAGGCCAGGAACCTCGGTGACACGTATAGTAGATAATTATATATATATATGAGGTGTGTACACCAAAAATAGAAAACATCAACTGTATAAAAACATGACATGTGGAAAAAAATACATATATACCTTATATCCGAAGCCTATATACTGTATATATTAGGATGTATAAATAGACCTATCTTTTGCGTAAAGTGTTCGAGATTCTGCCCTATTGGTGAGAGAGATGTTAGTTTACTTGTGCATTTATTAACCAAGCTCATTTGGTAATCCCGGCACCTGATGAAGACGTGTATAAAAACCTTGGCATATCACTGTTGTTTTATTACTGCTTACTACTGCTCCTGAGGAAGGGGTTTTGGATGACCCCGAAACACGTTGAGATGCACCTGTTGTTCTAATAAAGGAATTGACAAGAAGTACCTCCTCTAAGAGTGCTGTTTCTTCCTAAGATCCTACAAGAGATCCGGGTGAGTGAGGCAGTTCTGTAGGTGTCTTGAGCTTTATCCTGCAGAACCCCTCCCTAGTGAAGTGAGTTGATTTGAATTTTAATTTCTATTTCACTTTGTATTGTTTTTATTGTCTAACTCTCAGTATGCTACTCATTGCGGATTGAATGTCTGCTAGTGGTATTCCGATACTCTCAAGGAAACTGAAGAAACCTTTTTAACCTACGTTTTTTTCACTCCCCCTGATACACTATATTATTCCTATGGGATATTGCATCTCCTACCAAGACACTGTAGCATTAACCTGATATAATAGATTGGCAGCAACAGTTGGGTCACCATTTTAGGTATATGTGTATCTGTATATATATATCGCACCCTTCTGTGTCTCCTACCGTTAATGTAGCGGGTATTCCGCACATAGGTGACCACCACTGGCAGCCTCTCTGCACCACAACACCATACCTTATGCCATTTTTCTCCATTTTTATATACACTTTATCTCAATTTTTACAATATAACTTCCTCTAGATCCACCCTTTGGTGCCCCGCCAGTTACTCCCTGACTCCACCTGAATTCCTTTCAGGGGTGTCTTCGACTAACCCTCTACTCTTTTTCCCCCATTCATAACCCTGCTGTATCCGCCAGCATCGCTGTAAAAGCCGATGCTGGCAGATTAACCCCTTCTATGCCGCGGTCAGCTCTGACTGCGACATAGAAGGGGTTTGCTGCGGGTGAGGGAGCCCATCAGGTCTCTGCACTGCTGTGGCGGGGACCCGATAAGTGACAAGGCAGCCGGATGCCGTGCAGAGGGTGACCAATGCCTTGCACGGCATCGGGACCTGCCTTATACAGGTGCCCAGGAGATCCAGCCTCAGGCTGGGTCTCCTAGACAACCTGTTAGTGTATTACTCTGAGTGTAATACACTAACAGGCAATGCATTACAATACAGATGTATTGTAATGAATTTCAGAGGGGATCGGATCCCCAAAAGTTGAATTCCCAGAGTGGGACAGAAATAAAGTTGTAAAAAATAGTGTTTTTTTAATTAAAAAAAATAGTTTCAAGTAAAAAAAGAAAAAAAATGCCCCTTTCCCCAGATTTTATAATAAAAAAATGAAAAAACACATATATTAGGTATCGCCGCGTCCATAACGACCGGCTCTATAAATATATCACAATACACCCTTTCCGATAAACACTATAAAAATAAAAAATTTTTAAAAAAGATTTTTTTTTCACCTTACATTACAAAAAGTGCAACACCAAGCGATCAAAAGGCGTATGTCACACAAAATAGCCCCAATAAAACTGTCACCTCATCCCGCAAAAAATTAGACCCTACCTAAGACAATCGGTCAAAAAATAAAAACACTATGGCTCTTAGACTATGGAGACACTAAAACATATTTTTTTTTTGTTTCTTGCCGCGTCCGTAACAATCTTCTCTATAAAAATGTCACATGACCTAACCCCTCAGATGAACTCTGTAAAAATAAATAAATAATAATTGTGCCAAAATTACCAATTTTTTGGTCACCTTGAAACATAAAGTGTAATAATGATCAAAAATCATATGTACCCAAAAATGGTACCAATAAAATCCCCAACTCTTCCTGCAAAAAACAAGCCCCTGCACAAGATGATCGGCAGAAAAATAAAAAAAATAAGGTGTTCAGAAACATAATTTTTTTTCCAAAAATGCTTTATTATGTAAAACTGAAACAAACAAACAAAGCAAGTAGACGTATTTGGTATCATTGCGTCCGTAACACCCTGCTCTATATAAATAGCACATTATCTACTCTGTCAGATGAACGTTGTAAAAAAAATAAGAAATAAAAACTGTGCCAAAACAGCCATTTTTTGGTTACCTTGCCTCACAAAAAACGTAATATAGAGCAATTAAAAATCATATTTACCCCAAAATAGTACCATTAAAACTGGCATCTTATCCCCTAGTTTCCAAAATGGGATCACTTTTTGGGAGTTTCTACTGTAAGGTGCATCTGGGGGACTTCAAATTGGACATGGCATCTAAAAACCAGTCCAGCAAAATCTGCCTTCCAAAAACCATATGGCGCTCCTATTCTTCTGCGCCCTGCCGTGTGCCCTTACATTAGTTTACGACCACATGTGGGGTGTTTCTGTAAACCGCAGAATCAGGGTTAAAAATATTGAGTTTTGTTTGGCTGTTAACGCTCGATGTGTTAAAGAAAAAAATGGGATTAAAATGGAAAATCTGCCAAAAAAGTGAAATTTTGAAATTTCATCTCCATTTTCCTTTAATTCTTGTGGAACACCTAAAGGGTTAACAAAGTTAGTAAAAATCAGTTTTGAGTAACTTAAGGGCTGTAGTTTCTACAATGGGGTCATTTATGGGGGGTTTCCACTATGTAAGCCCCACAAAGTGACTTCAGAACTGAATTGGTTCTTAAAAAGTGGTTTTTTTTAATTTTCTTAAAAATTTTAAGAATTGCTTCTAAAATTCTAAGCCTTCTAACGTCCTAAAAAATAAAATGATATTTACAAAATAATGCAACATAAAGTAGACATATGGGGAATGTTAAGTAATAAATATTTTCTGAGGTATCACTTTCTGTTTTAAAAGCAGAGAAACTCCTTGAACTCTGCCTGGCCCAGGATAAACAAATAGGGAGGTCTCCTTTCAGACTAAATCCCTATTGGCTTTCACTAATAAAGGACCATGAAATAATACAAAAGGAAATAAACCAATTTTAGTTATCTAACCATGGGTCAGCTAGAGTCCAGGTGGTATGGGACACTTTTAAGGCCTATATGAGGGGAATAATGGTCAGTCATATCGCAAATTTAAGAAAAGAGTATGGGAAAAACGAGAAAATTTTTAAAGAACAAGCGTCCCTAGCTACACAACTTTTTCATATAAATAGGTCAGAGGTAAATAGGGAAAATATGCAGAAGAGTGTACAGGCATATTCCGACCTTCTGTTGGATAAGGCACAACAGAGCCTATTTTTTAAAGGGCAAAAACACTTTACTGAATCAGGCCGCCCAGGGAAACTCTTATCTAGGGTGATATCCAGTCAGGAATCTAAAAAATATATAGATATTATACGACTCCCTCATGGGAGGACGGTTAGGGGACATGACTCCATAGAGAGGGCTTTCCTTGATTACTTCTCAGACCTCTATAGAGCCGATTGTAAGATCACAGATGAATTGATTGACTCTTATCTTGATGGTATAGCTTTCCCCACTATTACTTTGGCGCAAAGGAGGGTACTTGAGGCCGATCTCTCTATCCAGGAGCTGGAGGGTGCAATTACACTATGTGCGGGTAACTCCACCCCCGGCTCGGACGGACTTCCATACAAATTTTATGTCAGATATAAAGAGGATGTTCTCCCTTGACTGTTGGAGGTCCTTGCTGAGTCGGTGGAGGAGGGGAACCTGCCGGGTTCAATGATGGAAGCGGTAATAATACTAATTCCAAAAAAAGGTAAGGACCCCGTAGATATGGGATCCTACAGACCGATTTCGCTATTGAACGCCGATGTAAAGCTCCTGGCGAGGATTTTAGCGACAAGACTTTCTAGGGTAATCGCCTCCGTTGTCCATGCGGACCAGAACGGTTTTATGCAAAACAAAGGTACTCACCATAATCTTCATCGGCTTTTTGCCAACTTACAGGCCCCTGGTGGGTTTGCTCGCTCCATCCTGTCCTTAGATGCCTCAAAGGCCTTCGACAGGGTGGAGTGGCGGTTTTTGTGGAAAGTTTTGGCGAGGATGGGCTTTGGGGAGAGATTTATAAATATGATTAAGACACTCACTTCGAGCTTTTATCTAAATAGAGGTACCCGGCAGGGTTGCCCACTATCTCCACTCCTGTTCGATATCTACATTGAGCCCTTGGCGCTGGCTGTTAGGCAGGATCCTCAAATTAAAGGTTTTGGAACACTAGGAGAGGAAGATCGCATCTCTCTATATGCGGACGATGTTCTTTTCTTTGCAGATAACACCAAGATAACTGTCCCAAGAATTATTCATAACGTTAAACTATTTGGTGGGGTATCAGGCTTAGATATAAACTGGTCAAAGACTATTCTGATGCCAATAGATTCAGTTACTCAAGAGGAACCGCTGATAACCCAGCTGGATCTGGTTGATACCTTTCAATACTTGGGTATGATGATATCTCCCAAGGTTGAAGACTCAGTATATCTCAACCTGACCCCAAAATAGGGATCTGGCTAAGACTTCCCTTATCTAGAGCAGATCGAGTTTCACTGGTTAAAATGGTAATTCTAACTCAACTTCTCTATGTTCTTAGGAATCTACCTGTTTGGATAGAGGATAAATATTTCAAATTAATGGAAAGAGTAATCAACGATCTGATCTGGGGAAGAAAACGAGTGAGACTCAAATTGGAATACCTCTATAAGCCTTTGGACCATGGGGGTCTAAACTAGGGATGAGTGAACCCGAACTGTATAGTTCGGGTTCGTACCGAATTTTGGGGTGACACGGACCCGAACCCGAACATTTTCGTAAAAGTCTGGGTTCGGGTTCGGTGTTCGACGCTTTCTTGGCGCTTTTTGAAAGGCTGCAAAGCAGCCAATCAACAAGCGTCATACTACTTGCCCCAAGAGGCCATCACAGCCTTGCCTACTATTGGCATGGCTATGATTAACCAGTGCAGCATGTGACCCAGCCTCTATATAAGCTTGGGTCACGTAGCGCTGCACGTCACTCTGCTGATACAAGCGTAGGGAGAGGTTGCTGCTGCGACGTTAGGGCGAGATTAGGCAGATTAACTCCTCCAAAAGACTTAATTCAGTGATCGATCTCCAGCTGTGGATCATTGAAGTGCTGATATTGAATTGCTCACTTTTTTTAGGCTGCCCAGAGCGTTTTTATATCACTTTTTTCTGGGGTGATCTGCGTACATTTTGTGGCTTGTGGTGCGCCAGCACAAGCTACCACCAAGTGCATTTAACCATCAATAGTGTGGTTATTTTTTGCTATATCCTACATCAGGTGCAGGCTGAGCCTGTGTCACCCAAGTGCATTTAACCATCAATAGTGTGGTTATTTTTTGGCCATATACTACATCAGGTGCAGGCTGAGCCTGTGTCACCCAAGTGCATTTAACCATCAATAGTGTGGTTATTTTTTGCTATATCCTACATCAGGGTCAAGCTTTCATCAAGTGCATTTAACCATCAATAGTGTGGTTATTTTTTGGCCATATACTACATCAGGTGCAGGCTGAGCCTGTGTCACCCAAGTGCATTTAACCTTCAATAGTGTGGTTATTTTTTGCTATATCCTACATCAGGGTCAAGCTTTCATCAAGTGCATTTAACCATCAATAGTGTGGTTATTTTTTGGCCATATACTACATTAGGTGCAGGCTGAGCCTGTGTCACCCAAGTGCATTTAACCATCAATAGTGTGGTTATTTTTTGGCCATATACTACATCAGGGGCAAGTTGAGCCTGTCACCCAGCGCCTAAAAAATAGGCCTGACATTTCTATTCCTCCAAATCAGTACCGTTTTAGCTGGTCAAGTTTAAGTTAGTGACGAAAAGCACAGTTTTTTGTTCTGGGTTGAAAAACTATTCCCAAATTTGCATTCTCAAAATTAGTAGTTCCTTCTGCTATATCAGGCTACTTTAATCTATCCCAAAAAGGGATATCTTAGATTGAAGGTGCTGATAGTGTCATCTGGAAAAACTTAACACACACGCCTACCTTGCAGATACAAGTCTAATTCATGTGATTAAAGGTATATCTGTCACACAGCGCTATAAAATAGGGCCTGACATTTCTATTCTCCAAATCAGTACAGTTTTAGCTGGTCAAGTTATATTTAGTGACCGTAAGAGCACAGTTTTTGTTTCTGGGTTGAAAAACTATTCCCAAATTTGCCATTCTCAAAATTAGTAGTTATTCTGCTATATCAGGCCTACTTTAAATCTATCCCAAAAAGGATTTCTTAGATTGAAGGTGCTGATAGTGTCATCTGAAAAACTTAACACACACGCTACCGTGCAGATACAAGTCTAATTCTGTGATTAAAGTATATCTGTCACACAGCGCGGTAAAAATAGGCCTGACATTTCTATTCCTCCAAATCAGTACAGTTTTAGCTGGTCAAGTTATATTTAGTGACCGTTAAAAGCACAGTTTTTTTGTTCTGGTTGAAAAAACCTATTCCCAAATTTGCCATTCTCAAAATTAGTTTCTGCTATATCAGGAGCCTACTTTAAATCTATCCCAAAAAGGATATCATAGATTGAAGGTGCTGATAGTGTCATTCTGAAAAACTTAACACACACGCTACCGTGCAGATACAAGTCTAATTCTGTGATTAAAGGTATATCTGTCACACAGCGCGTAAAAAATAGGCTGACATTTATATTCAACCAAATCTGTACTGTTTTAGCTGGTCAAGTTATTTGTGTAGTGACCGTAAAAGCACAGTTTTTGTTCTGGGTTGAAAAACTATTCCCAATTTTGGCCATTCTCAAAATTAGTAGTTTCTGCTATATCAGGCCTACTTTAAATCTATCCCAAAAAGGATATCTTAGGTTGAAGGTGCTGATAGTGTCATTCTGAAAAACTTAACTACACACGCTACCGTGCAGATACAAGTCTAATTCTGTGAATTAAAGGTATATCTGTCACACAGCGCGTAAAAAAATAGGCGCTGACATTTCTATTCCTCCAAATCAGTACAGTTTTAGCTGGTCAAGTTATATTTAGTGACCGTAAAAGCACAGTTTTTGTTCTGGGTTGAAAAACTATTCCCAAATTTGCCATTCTCAAAATTAGTAGTTTCTGCTATATCAGGCCTACTTTAAATCTATCCAAAAAGGATATCTTAGATTGAAGGTGCTGATAGTGTCATTCTGAAAAACTTAACACCACACGCTACCGTGCAGATACAAGTCTAATTCTGTGATTAAAGGTATATCTGTCACACAGCGCGTAAAAAATAGGCCTGACATTTATATTCCTCCAAATCAGTACTGTTTTAGCGGTCAAGTTATTTGTAGTGACCGTAAAAGCACAGTTTTTGTTCTGGGTTGAAAAACTATTCCCAAATTTGCCATTCTCAAAATTAGTAGTTTCTGCTATATCAGGCCTACTTTAAATCTATCCCAAAAAGGATATCTTAGATTGAAGGTGCTGATAGTGTCATTCTGAAAAACTTAACACACACGCTACCGTGCAGATACAAGTCTAATTCTGTGATTAAAGGTATATGTGTCACACAGCGCGTAAAAAAATAGGCCTGACATTTCTATTCCTCCAAATCAGTACAGTTTTAGCTGGTCAAGTTATATTTAGTGACCGTAAAAGCACAGTTTTTGTTCTGGGTTGAAAAACTATTCCCAAATTTGCCATTCTCAAAATTAGTAGTTTCTGCTATATCAGGCCTACTTTAAATCTATCCCAAAAAGGATATCTTAGATTGAAGGTGCTGATAGTGTCATTCTGAAAACTTAACACACACGCTACCGTGCAGATACAAGTCTAATTCTGTGATTAAAGGTATATCTGTCACACAGCGCGTAAAAAATAGGCCTGACATTTCTATTCCCCCAAATCAGTACAGTTTTAGCTGGTCAAGTTATATTTAGTGACCGTAAAAGCACAGTTTTTGTTCTGGGTTGAAAAAACTATTCCCAAATTTGCCATTCTCAAAATTAGTAGTTTCTGCTATATCAGGCCTACTTTAAATCTATCCCATAAAGGATATCTTAGATTGAAGGTGCTGATAGTGTCATTCTGAAAAACTTAACACACACGCTACCGTGCAGATACAAGTCTAATTCTGTGATTAAAGGTATATCTGTCACACAGCGCGTAAAAAATAGGCCTGACATTTCTATTCCCCAAATCAGTACAGTTTTAGCTGGTCAAGTTATATTTAGTGACCGTAAAAGCACAGTTTTTGTTCTGGGTTGAAAAACTATTCCCAAATTTGCCATTCTCAAAATTAGTAGTTTCTGCTATATCAGGCCTACTTTAAATCTATCCCATAAAGGATATCTTAGATTGAAGGTGCTGATAGTGTCATTCTGAAAAACTTAACACACACGCTACCGTGCAGATACAAGTCTAATTCTGTGATTAAAGGTATATGTGTCACACAGCGCGTAAAAAAATAGGCCTGACATTTCTATTCCTCCAAATCAGTACAGTTTTAGCTGGTCAAGTTATATTTAGTGACCGTAAAAGCACAGTTTTTGTTCTGGGTTGAAAAACTATTCCCAAATTTGCCATTCTCAAAATTAGTAGTTTCTGCTATATCAGGCCTACTTTAAATCTATCCCAAAAAGGATATCTTAGATTGAAGGTGCTGATAGTGTCATTCTGAAAAACTTAACACACACGCTACAGTGCAGATACAAGTCTAATTCTGTGATTAAAGGTATATCTGTCACACAGCGCGTAAAAAATAGGCCTGACATTTCTATTCCTCCAAATCAGTACAGTTTTAGCTGGTCTAGTTATATTTAGTGACCGTAAAAGCACAGTTTTTGTTCTGGGTTGAAAAACTATTCCCAAATTTGCCATTCTCAAAATTAGTAGTTTCTGCTATATCAGGCCTACTTTAAATTTATCCCAAAAAGGATATCTTAGATTGAAGGTGCTGATAGTGTCATTCTGAAAAACTTAACACACACGCTACAGTGCAGATACAAGTCTAATTCTGTGATTAAGGGTATATGTCACACAGCGCGTAAAAAATAGGCCTCACATTTATATTCAACCAAATCTGTACTGTTTTAGCTGGTCAAATTATTTGTAGTGACCGTAAAAGCACAGTTTTTGTTCTGGGTTGAAAAACTATTCCCAAATTTGCCATTCTCAAAATTAGTAGTTTCTGCTATATCAGGCCTACTTTAAATCTATCCCAAAAAGGATATCTTAGATTGAAGGTGCTGATAGTGTCATTCTGAAAAACGTAACACACACGCTACCGTGCAGATACAAGTCTAATTCTGTGATTAAAGGTATATCTGTCACACAGCGCGTAAAAAATAGGCCTCACATTTATATTCAACCAAATCTGTACTGTTTTAGCTGGTCAAATTATTTGTAGTGACCGTAAAAGCACAGTTTTTGTTCTGGGTTGAAAAACTATTCCCAAATTTGCCATTCTCAAAATTAGTAGTTTCTGCTATATCAGGCCTACTTTAAATCTATCCCAAAAAGGATATCTTAGATTTAAGGTGCTGATAGTGTCATTCTGAAAAACTTAACACACACGCTACTGTGCAGATACAAGTCTAATTCTGTGATTAAAGGTATATCTGTCACACAGCGCGTAAAAAATAGGCCTCACATTTATATTCAACCAAATCTGTCATTACCTGTGTGCCTGTTTTAGTGTAATACGGTACCTAAATAGATAGCCAGACAGTGTTAGGTGTCTGTAAAAAAAGGCCTGAATTTTAATTCAATACATTGGCCCGAATAATATTTTTCTTATTGTGGTGAACGGTAACAATGAGGAAAACAACTAGTAAGGGACGCGGACGTGGACATGGTCGTGGTGGTGTTAGTGGACCCTCTGGTGCTGGGAGAGGACGTGGCCGTTCTGCCATAGCCACACGTCCTAGTGTACCAACTACCTCAGGTCCCAGTAGCCGCCAGAATTTACAGGGATATTTGGTGGGGCCCAATGCCGTTCTAAGGATGGTAAGTCCTGAGCAGATACAGGCATTAGTTAATTGGGTGGCTGACAGTGCATCCAGCACGTTCACATTATCTCCCACCCAGTCTTCTGCAGAAAGCGCACAGATGGCGCATGAAAACCAAGCCCATCAGTCTGTCACATCACCCACATGCATATCAGGGAAACTGTCTGAGCCTCAAGTTATGCAGCAGTCTCTTATGCTGTTTGAATACTCTGCTGCCAGGTTTTCCTAAGGGCATCCACCTAGCCCTTCCCCAGGGGTGGAAGAGATAGAATGCACTAACGCACAACCACTTATGTTTCCTGATGATGAGGACATGGGGATACCACCTCAGCACGTCTCTGATGATGACGAAACACAGGTGCCAACTGCTGCGTCTTTCTGCAGTGTGCAGACTGAACAGGAGGTCAGGGATCAAGACTGGGTGGAAGACGATGCAGGGGACGATGAGGTCCTAGACCCCACATGGAATGAAGGTCGTGCCACTGACTTTCACAGTTCGGAGGAAGAGGCAATGGTGAGACCGAGCCAACAGCGTAGCAAAAGACAAAGAGGGAGCAGTGGGCAAAATCAGAACCCCCGCCGCCAAGAGACTCGGCCTGCTACTGACCGCCGCCATCTGGGACCGAGCACCCCAAAGGTAGCTTCAAGGAGTTCCCTGGCATGGCACTTCTTTAAACAATGTGCTGACGACAAGACCCAAGTGGTTTGCACGCTGTGCCATCAGAGCCTGAAGCGAGGCATTAACGTTCTGAACCTTAGCACAACCTGCATGACCAGGCACCTGCATGCAAAGCATGAACTGCAGTGGAGTAAACACCTTAAAAATAAAGAAGTCACTCAGGCTCCCCCTGCTACCTCTTCTGCTGCTGCCGCCTCGGCCTCTTCTGCTGCTGCCGCCACCTCGGCCTCTTCCTCCGCCTCTGGAGGAACGTTGGCACCTGCCAACACCACCACCTGCGTCACCAAGCATCTCAACCATGTCACATGGCAGCGTTCAGCTCTCCATCTCACAAACATTTGAGAGAAAGCGTAAATTCCCACCTAGCCACCCTTGATCCCTGGCCCTGAATGCAGCATTTCTAAACTACTGGCCTATGAAATGCTGTCATTTAGGCTGGTGGACACAGACAGCTTCAAACAGCTCATGTCGCTTGCTGTCCCACAGTATTTTGTTCCCAGCCGGCCACTACTTCTCCAAGAGAGCCGTGCCTTCCCTGCACAACCAAGTGTCCGATAAAATCAAGTGTGCACTGCGCAACGCCATCTGTGGCAAGGTCCACCTAACCACAGATACGTGGACCAGTAAGCATGGCCAGGGACGCTATATCTCCCTAACTGCACACTGGGTAAATGTAGTAGCGGCTGGGCCCCAGGCGGAGAGCTGTTTGGCGCACGTCCTTCCGCCGCCAAGGAACGCAGGGCAACATTCTTTGCCTCCTGTCTCCTCCTCCTCCTACTCAGCTTCCTCCTCCTCTTCTTCCACCTGCTCATCCAGTCAGCCACACACCTTCACCACCAACTTCAGCACAGCCCGGGGTAAACGTCAGCAGGCCGTTCTGAAACTCATATGTTTGGGGGACAGGCCCCACACTGCACAGGAGTTGTGGCGGGGTATAGAACAACAGACCGACGAGTGGTTGCTGCCGGTGAGCCTCAAGCCCGGCCTGGTGGTGTGCGATAATGGGCGAAATCTCGTTGCAGCTCTGGGACTAGCCGGTTTGACGCACATCCCTTGCCTGGCGCATGTGCTGAATTTGGTGGTGCAGAAGTTCATTCGCAACTACCCCGACATGTCAGAGCTGCTGCATAAAGTGCGGGCCATCTGTTCGCGCTTCCGGCGTTCACACCCTGCTGCTGCACGCCTGTCTGCGCTACAGCGTAACTTCGGCCTTCCCGCTCACCGCCTCATATGCGATGTGCCCACCAGGTGGAACTCCACCTTGCACATGCTGGACAGACTGTGCGAGCAGCAGCAGGCCATAGTGAGTTTCAGCTGCAGCACGCACGGGTCAGTCGCACTGCGGAAACAGCACCACTTCACCACCAATGACTGGGCCTCCATGCGAGACCTGTGTGCCCTGTTGCTCTGTTTCGAGTACTCCATCAACATGGCCAGTGGCGATGACGCCGTTATCAGCGTTACAATACCACTTCTATGTCTCCTTGAGAAAACACTTAGGGCGATGATGGAAGAGGAGGTAGCCCAGGAGGAAGAGGAGGAAGAGGGGTCATTTTTAGCACTTTCAGGCCAGTCTCTTCGAAGTGACTCAGAGGGAGGTTTTTTGCAACACCAGAGGCCAGTACAAATGTGGCCAGACAGGGCCCACTACTGGAGGACGAGGAGGACGAGGATGAGGAGGAGGTGGAGGAGGATGAGGATGAAGCATGTTCACAGCGGGGTGGCACCCAAAGCAGCTCGGGCCCATCACTGGTGCGTGGCTGGGGGGAAACAAAGGACGATGACGATACACCTCCCACAGAGGACAGCTTGTCCTTACCTCTGGGCAGCCTGGCACACATGAGCGACTACATGCTGCAGTGCCTGCGCAACGATAGCAGAGTTGCCCACATTTTAACGTGTGCGGACTACTGGGTTGCCACCCTGCTGGATCCTCGGTACAAAGACAATGTGCCCACCTTACTTCCTACACTGTAGCGTGATAGGAAGATGCGCGAGTACAAGCGCACGTTGGTAGACGCGCTACTGAGAGCATTCCCAAATGTCACAGGGGAACCAGTGGAAGCCCAAGGCGAAGGCAGAGGAGGAGCAAGAGGTCGCCAACGCAGCTGTGTCCACGGCCAGCTCCTCTGAGGGCAGGGTTAGCATGGCAGAGATGTGGAAAAGTTTTGTCACCACGCCACAGCTAACTGCACCACCACCTGATACGGAACGTGTTAGCAGGAGGCAACATTTCACTAACATGGTGGAACAGTACCTGTGCACACCCCTCCACGTACTGACTGATGGTTCGGCCCCTTTCAACTTCTGGGTCTATAAATTGTCCACGTGGGCCAGAGCTAGCCTTTTATGCCTTGGAGGTGCTGGCTGCCCGGCGGCCAGCGTTTTGTCTGGCCTGTCTACAGCCAATGTGGACAAGCTGACGTTCATAAAAATGAACCAGGCATGGATCCCACAGGACCTGTCCATCCCTTGTGCAGATTAGACATTAACTACCACCCCTTAACAATATATTATTGTACTCCAGGGCACTTCCTCATTCAATCCTATTTTTATTTTCATTTTACCATTATATTGCGGGGCAACCCAAAGTTGAATGAACCTCTCCTCTGTCTGGGTGCCGGGGCCTAAATGTGTGACAGTGGCCTGTTCCAGTGGTGGGTGATGTGAATCCTGATTCTCTGCTATGACATGAAGACTGATTCTGTGCTGACATGAAGCCAGATTCTCTGTTACGCAACCTCTCTCCTCTGCCTGGGTGCCTGGGCCTAAATATGTGACAGTGGCCTGTTCCAGTGGTGGGTGACGTGAAGCCTGATTCTCTGCTATGACATGAAGACTGATTCTGTGCTGACATGAAGCCAGATTCTTTGTTACGGGACCTCTCTCCTCTGTCTGGGTGCCAGGGCCTAAATGTGTGACAGTGGCCTGTTCCAGTGGTGGGTGACGTGAAGCCTGATTCTCTGCTATGACATGAAGACTGATTCTCTGCTGACATGAAGCCTGAATCTCTGTTATGGGACCTCTCTCCTCTGCCTGGGTGCCTGGGCCTAAATATGTGACAGTGGCCTGTTCCAGTGGTGGGTGATGTGAAGCCTGATTCTCTGCTATGACATGCAGACTGATTCTCTGCTGACATGAAGCCAGATTCTCTGTTACGGGACCTCTCTCCTCTGCCTGGGTGCCTGGGCCTAAATATCTGACAATGGACTGTTCCAGTGTTGGGTGACGTAAAGCCTGATTCTCTGCTATGACATGCAGACTGATTCTCTGCTGACATAAGCCAGATTCTCTGTTACGGGACCTCTCTCCTCCGCCTGGGTGCTGGGGCCTAAATATATGACAATGGACTGTTCCAGTGGTGGGTGACGTGAAGCCTGATTCTCTGCTATGACATGAAGACTGATTCTCTGCTGACATGAAGCCAGATTCTCTGTTATGGGACCTCTCTCCTCTGTCCTGGGTGCCTGGGCCTAAATATGTGACAGTGGCCTGTTCCAGTGGTGGGTGACGTGAAGCCTGATTCTCTGCTATGACATGAAGACTGATTCTCTGCTGACATGAAGCCTGAATCTCTGTTATGGGACCTCTCTCCTCTGCCTGGGTGCCTGGGCTAAATATGTGACAGTGGCCTGTTCCAGTGGTGGGTGACGTGAAGCCTGATTCTCTGCTATGACATGAAGACTGATTCTCTGCTGACATGAAGCCTGAATCTCTGTTAGGGACCTCTCTCCTCTGCCTGGGTGCCTGGGCCTAAATATGTGACAGTGGCCTGTTCCAGTGGTGGGTGACGTGAAGCCTGATTCTCTGCTATGACATGCAGACTGATTCTCTGCTGACATGAAGCCAGATTCTCTGTTACGGGACCTCTCTCCTCTGCCTGGGTGCCTGGCCTAAATATCTGACAATGGACTGTTCCAGTGTTGGGTGACGTAAAGCCTGATTCTCTGCTATGACATGCAGACTGATTCTCTGCTGACATGAAGCCAGATTCTCTGTTACGGGACCTCTCTCCTCTGCCTGGTGCCGGGGCCTAAATATATGACAATGGACTGTTACAGTGGTGGGTGACGTGAAGCCAGATTCTCTGCTATGGCATGAAGACTGATTCTCTGCTGACGTGAGCCAGATTCTCTGCTATGGACCTCTCTCCAATTGATATTGGTTTATTTTTATATATTTTTCTTTTTATTTTAATTCATTTCCCTATCCACATTTGTTTGCAGGGGATTTACCTACATGTTGCTGCCTTTTGCAGCCCTCTAGCTCTTTCCCTGGGCTGTTTTACAGCCTTTTAGTGCCGAAAAGTCCGGGTCCCCATTGACTTCATGGGGTCCCGGGTCGGATCCCGACGGAACATTTTCCGGGAAGTTCGGCCGACTTCTCGAACCCGAACATCCAGGTGTTCGCTCAACTCTAGTCTAAACCTCCCATGCTTCAAGGGCTATTTTATTGCCGCCCACTTATGGACGTGCAGTGAGTGGCCAAATAGCACCTTCCTGAGTAGCTTAGTAAGAATCTCCCCACATAATAATATATTTACGCTTCTGGAATCAGGGTTATTGACTAACAGGGACCGGGGGCCTAAAGGGACTATAAAACTCCTAATGAAAATATGGGCTGTTACTAGAGAATGGTTGGGAGTAAAAGGATCACTTATATTCACGCCTCTTTGGCACAACACTCACTTACAGATATTAGATGGTATAGCACAGGATTCTAATAGGCAGAATATTATTAATGGCCAGGGTCCTGATCAGTCGGAGCTGGTTTGCACGTCAGGCCCCAGAAGTAAATAAATGGATAAATCTGGTCAATAAGGTGAAAAATTATGAGCGGATTCTCAATAAGCAGAGGGGTGGAATTGAGAAATGGGCTAAGATATGGGACGGCTGGTAATTCTGATGGGATTTTATGAATGTAAAAATTACTATTCTATATTATGTCTAAAATTTTTTTTATTTTTTTTGCCCCCTCTTCTCTCTTCCCTTAATTTTTAAGGGGGGTAGTGGGGGGAGGCGGGGGCGCACCCATCATATGTTGGGGGGGGCTGGGGGGGGAGAAGAGGTGGGGGGGAAAGGAAAAGTGGGTTTGAAAATGTATATTAATTTTGAATTATATTTCCGTGTACTGCTTGTATAGTAATAAAGATGTTAAATAAAAAAATAAAAAAGCAGAGAAATAGAAATTTTGAAAATTGCGAATTTTTCAAAAGTTTTGGTAAATTTGGGATTTTTTCATAAATAAAGGTGAAATATATTGACTCAAATTTATGACTATCATGAAGTACAATGTGTCACGAGAAAACAATCTCAGAATGACTTGGATAAATAAAAGTGTTCCAAAGCTGTTACCACATAATTTGAAAAAAATGGCCTGGGCAGAAGGGTGAAAATTGGCCCGGGGTAGAAGGGGTTAACAGAAGAAGACAATGATTTCAAGCACCACCCTCGTCTTAAAGTAACCAGTCTGCTCTTTTAATTCAATCAGGATGACAGAGTGATATCAGCTGCCTTGTCCTTGTTACAGAGGACCTCCCTGGCTGTGAGCTGTTCAATCGCAGCGCAGAGCGACACAGCCAGGGAGAAAAAAAACTCACCTCCCTGGCTGTGATGCTCTGCGCTGCGATTGGACAGCTCACAGCCAGGGAGAAGGAGATGCCCATTAAGAAAAAGGGCAGTCTCCTCCCCATTGTTCCGATGCTAACAATTAGCATACAGAGCGGGATAAAATACCGGGGGCGACAGCGGGCGAATGGAGCGGCACCCAGGAATAGAAATGTCCCGAATAGTTCGCCGGCGAATAGTTCCCGGCAAACATAGCTTGTTCGCGTTCGCAGCGGCGGGCGGACATATGCGATGTTCGGTCCGCCCCCTATTCGTCATCATTGAGTAAACCCTGCACCTCACAGTCAACAGACACATTCCAGCCAATCAGCAGCAGACCCTCCCTCCCAGACCCTCCCACCTCCTGAACAGCATCCATTTTAGATTCATTCGGAAGCTGCATTCTTAGTGAGAGGAGGGACAATGTAGCTGCTGCTGATTTAATAGGGAAATCGATAGCTAGGCTAGTGTATTCAGTGTCCACTACAGTCCTGAAGGACTCATGTGATCTCTGCTGTAAGGACAGCACCCCAAAAAGCCTTTTTAGGGCTAGAACATCAGTCTGCTTTTTTTTTTTTTTTCCTGTGTAATCTAATTGCAGTTGCCTGCCTGCGGCTGCCAGCGTGTGTGTCAGGCTCACAGCGTATACTGTGCCCACTTGCCCAGTGCCACCACTCATATCTGGTGTCACAATAGCTTGTATTTAAAAAAATATATACATTTTTTGACTGTGAAATAATATCAGTCATTTTCCTTCACAAGTGTGCGTTTCAGGGCCTGCAAGGGCACAGTGTCACACCAGTGCAACTCATATCTGGTGTAACAGTGGTGCACATTTTAAAAAAACAACACTTTTTGGACTGAAATAGTAGCAGTCATTTTCCTTCACAAGTGTGCGTTTCAGGGCCTGCAAGGGCACAGTGTCACACCAGTGCAACTCATATCTGATAGGGGACGTAACAGGGATTAAACTGATAAGAATAGAACAACATAACACACCACAACTATCTGGTGGCACATTAGATTGCACGCGCAGTGCCCCAAATTTGAAGTAGGAGGAACGACCAAGCATCTTTTTCCATCTCCCGGTTCCTAAAATCAATGCCATATACATGTCCCCTGATAGGGGACGTAACAGGGATTAAACTGATAAGAATAGAACAACATAACACACCACAACTATCTGGCGGCACATTAGATTGCACGCGCAGTGCCCCAAATTTGAAGTAGGAGGACCGACCAAGCATCTTTTTCCATCTCCCCGTTCCTAAAATCAATGCCATATACACGTCCCCTGATAGAGGACAAAACAGAGATTAAACTGTTAAGAACAGATTTTTTTTTATAAAAAAAAAAAGAGGACAGCCTCTGCAGAGCTGGGTATTTTTTGGCCGCATTACTGAACGCTCATGCACAATGGCTGTAGGCTCATGCGTCCTTTTGTGGAGGTGACAAACCTGGTCAGTCAAACCCAAGGCAACATCATCGACCTCATCCCATATGCGTTTTTTCTGGAGAGTGCTGGATCAGGCCGTAGATGAGCATGAAGAGGAAGAGTTGTGGTCACCATCACCACCAGAAGCAGCCTTGTCGTCGTCGATTGCTGGACCTGCAGGGGGCTTGTTGTCACCTTTCGGGGACCCTTGGTGTTGTACGTGGCTGGGTGGAGGAAGAGACCTTTAATGACGTCAGTGAGGACATAGAACGGGACATGGCTAGCTTGGTATCCAACCTTGTGCAAATGGGGAGTTTGCGGTTGTGCAAATGGACTGTTAGCGGTTGTTTGCGGTGCGTTAAACGGGGAGTTTGGTCTGTCACTGTGAAGCGGGTGTAACCGTTACACTACCTGATCGATACAACATCATACCTGATGTTTTAAAGCACGTTATTCCAAGCAATTTAGGAATGTTAGGTGATTTATGCCCTTTATGGATTAAAACCCGACTCTGCGTCAACTACGTAATTTTCCATGGGAGTTTTGCCATGGATCCCCCTCCGGCATGCCACAGTCCAGGTGTTAGTCCCCTTGAAACAACTTTTCCATCACTATTGTGGCCAGAAAGAGTCCCTGTGGGTTTTAAAATTCGCCTGCCTATTGAAGTCTATGGCGGTTCACCAGTTCGCGAACATTTGCGAAAATTCGCGTTCGCCGTTCGCGAACGGAAAATTTTATGTTCGCGACATCTCTACCCAGGAATAATAGTAAGTGCAGTGAGATCCCTGGGCGCCGCGCTACATATCCTGATAGTTAGTTTACAATGTTTGGACTCATGAAAGGTCCTCTTTAAACAATTTTGCCAATACTAGAGTCTCATTTTCATATAATAAAAGTTTAAATTACACGAAAAACTTCTATCACACAGATCGTGTGAACCATGAATGTTCTTGGATGTACATTCTTTTCACTCCAGAAACAGTGATAAAGTAGTGGCCCCAATTTTTGAGACTGACATAAATTTTACTTCTCACAAAGTTTTTTGCGTTTATGGTGGCAGTTTGCATTAACTCTAGATTGTTATGAAGAGTTTTCAGATTAATTGCAGTCATTCCTTGCCATAACAAGTAACGTAATTACAAAAAAAAACATTTCCACTGCATTTCAGCCCTTCCACAAAATGACCTGCTAACATAATTTCAGTGATTTGATTTCCTCATGAGAAATTGGCGTTTACACGGACATTCTATGACATAGATCACATTCTCAGAGTTACATGTTAAACATTTTGTTCTCTTTTGAAAGGATGTGATCTTGCAATTTCTACAACTCCCGCATCTGAAAAAACCTTGTAAGCCCATCCAACCACAAATGGTACGTTCCTTGGTATAATGGCTTTTAACTGTTGGTGCCACTTTCAGGCCTAAGTTACCTTTGTGAAGGTAATTCTCGGATATGGTGGCATTAACGTACCTATCATCTTTATCTTTTTGTAATAAATACCAATGTCTAGTGATAATGTGACGTATCTTTTTGTAGTCCTCACTAAAGGGTAGGATCAGCCTCAGGGTTTCTTGTTCAGATTCAGATTTCTGTATCCCCTTCTCCTCAAAAAAAGTTTTCCTATCCATGCCTCTAACCTTCGTCAATGCTGTATCTAAGATCTCAGTGGGGTAGTCCTTCTCTAAGAATTTGTCTTTCATTCTGTCCGCTTCTATTTCAAATTGTGGCTCCAATTTACAGTTACGCTTAATCCTCCGGAATTGGCCCTGGGGGATATTTATCAACCAACTTGGGAGATGGCAACTGTTAAATAAAATATAGCTATTTGCACCCCATACCAATCCGAATAATAACATATACTTAATAATATATACTCTATATACCGGAACTGACGTCTTGGAATCAATTAACCATCCAGTCCATGAATTACACATCACTGGGATCCCCTGGGATTTATTACCTTTGAAAGCTACCCGCGCGATTTGACGGCCAAACACAAGAAAGGACCGGGATACCAACTGGCCCACATGTGGAATAATAAGCCGCCGTCGTGGTCTTTACTAGAAGAAAAAGCTCCCGATATCGTAGTGTGATAACATCATTAGCACAACGCAGGGAGCAGCAGCAACATCCCACGGCTTGGTTAAGACTGATTCGATGGAAGCTGGATAAAAGGTAACTTTACAATCGCTTGCAAGCTTTAAAGTAGCGGGACGCCGCTACTCATTCTGATCGAGCGGGACGCCGCTCTGCTCAGGAGAGTTTTTTTCAGATTTGTATTCATAGGACGGATTGGCATTGGTGTGAAAAATATTAAGGATACTTTGAAGTTACACCATTGAATGATATAGACCCACAAGGAGGCCTGATTAAACGTTTTTTGGGATACCATCATAAATTAGATCTTTCGATTTTTTCACCTATGTTTCCCTAGTGGTGATTTTATTTACTATAGAGGTGGACTCAATATTTACCTTCGATTCATTTTAGTTTGTATATTTTAGATTATCATCATCGATATACTGTTGTTGGGGTTGAATATTATCTAGATAAAATTTGCTGCTATTCAGATACATCAACTGCTGTCATTAACTAACATTTAGGATTTTATGTTTTTATAGTGAGCTCCATCGTTTTAGAATATTTAGTTTATCAATAAATATATATTTTATAAATGGTTCTCTTAATGGTCCGAAATTTCTGAGAGTGCCCTGCTCTTTTCCTTCATTTTTCATTTTCACATCTATAATGTCAGCCTGTTTGATAGCGAAAATTGGAGTGGCAGAAACCCTTTAAGACTAATAGGAGAAAGTGATTACAGTGTTAGCATTTGCTTGTTATTTTCCAACCTCACTAGCGTGTTTAGTTAACAAAAACATAAATAGTAGTGCTGACGTCTGGACCAAGTCATTTTTAGTGTGTGTTGTTCCGACAGCTGTTCACACAGCCATCTGTAGCCATCCATTCAGTCACATGTAAATATTGGTTGCTATGAGCTCTCCTGTCTAAATGTCTAATCTGTGTACAGACAAAGCTTGGCACAATATTATCTAAGCTTCAGGTTCACGGGATGATTTTGAATGCTCCAGTAGTATAGAATATGGTATGTCATTATCTTTCTCTTAAACCTTTTCTTTTACATTTATTTTACACCAAGAATACCACCTTAGATCTATAAGTGTGTCTTCATGTGATGGAATTTTTTCCCAACATGTATTTTCCACAGCAGAAACTTGAGGCTTACCCCTGAACATCCAAAGTGGATTTGCTCTTTTCAATGTGATGGATCCATGCGAGGATTAGCCCCATTGTCGTTTACTATGGATAATCCTTTGCATTTGTACCAAATTTTGTACCAAAATATGTGACATACTACTTATTTCCATGGTGCTTAAAGCAATAAAATCAGATTTCAGATTTTATTCTTCTGAGGTCCTTTTGAAAATGAAAGAAGCAATATGACTGGTTGCTATGAGAAACTTCTCGACCTTTCCTTTGCACCAATTTTAACAAATCTCCACCAATACGTATACACTGCAGATTTTCCACAGCTGAATTTCCACAGTGTTTACTGTAGCAGTGAAGTGGATGAGAGTTTCACAAATCTTATCTACATGCTGCAGAGAATTTGTGCGCCCCAGCATGTTGCTGATCTTTTCTGCGGATTTCACGCTTTGAAATGCAGAGGTGAAATCTTCAGCATTTATGCACTGATTTGATGGCATTACGGATGTTGGCTACAGGTGGTCGTACCCTAATAGAGCATGTGGCCTGCTGTAGTGAGGTGAAATGTAATGACGTGATAACTTTCAAAATTATGTAATACTCTAGCTTTATAAATATGGCATATACAGTATGAGTGCACTCTACTAATCTAGATTTACCCCAGAAATGTCTTAGTTTTATACACGCAATCCTATAATTTATAATACTGGAAGGACTTAGTGGCAGCATGCTGATCTGTGCCACAAGATCACATTAAAATGCAACTCCAGTAATGCCTGTCACACTACTATTTTCATATCTAAGTGAATATGCGGGAAATGTATTTTATTTTTAGATACAGTCCTCCGATGTTTATGTATGGCCACTTCAGAAACAAGTGAGGTGCATTCCTTACATTCTTCAAACTTTATACTAGGGGTGCACAACCTTTTTTGGTCTGGGGGCCGCATTGTCACATCACACTATTTCAAGGGGCCGCAAAAAAAAAAGTTGATCAGCGCTTGTTTTAATAAGCCTATTACACAGGCTAATGCAAAGTGACTGGGGAGGAATGATCACTACCACAGTCATTCCTCCCACTTCTATCGATTATCGGTAGCACATTCCTTATTATATGGGGAGATGTGCTGACGATAATTGTTCATCTTTCATCCTGATAAAATATGCAAATCAGCCGACAAACGAGGGATTTCTTGTTTATCGGCTGATCAGCGGCACGATTATACTGGCCAGATATCAGATATGAGCGCTCCTACGAACACTTGTTTCCAGTAATTGTCCTGAATATCGTGCCGTGTAACAGGGGCTTAGAGATTTCTTGGTAAAAAATGATTTTTAACATGTTCCTGCATCATGGGCCTGAAACAAAAGATTCATACTCTCCTGCTCCCTGACGCTCCCACTGTCTCCATCTTCTAGTTCCAGCGCTGTTTACATCCGGTTGGATATGGGCATAGTCACCTGTACCTCTCCAGCCAATGACTGGCATCACTGGTGATGTGGCCACAAGCAGCATTTCACCGCTTAAGCCAGTCATTTGCAGCAGAGGTGCTCCGAGACAGGAGCATGGAGACAGCAAGAGCATCACAGAGCAGGAAAGTAGGAATCTTCTGTGTCAGGGACTATGCTGCAGGAACTGGTTAAAAATTATCTTAACTAGGAAACTCCTTTAAATGGCGATGTTTCCTTCCTGCCTCCTATTCACTAATGAGTTCTTTACACTGCAGAGGACGACGCTCACTGGTTATTACCACCTTCTGCACCCCCAGATATACTGTAGGTGCCCTGCAATAACCAGTAAGCATTTTCCCTAAGGGCTCACGCACACGCCCATTGTTTTAGTCCACATCTGAGCCGCATTTTTTTTATGTGGCTTGGATGTGGACCCATTCACTTCAACAGGGCCGAAAAGATGTGGACAGCACTCCGTGTGCTGTCCACATCCATTGCTCCGTTCTGCAAAATGCAGAACACACATGGCTGGTGTCCTGCGGACCAAAAGAAAAGGTACGGTCGTGTGTATGAGGCCTTACTAGCCGGGAAAGCACTTATTGGTCAACCCTTTAACCCCTTAAGGACTCAGCCCTATTTCACCTTAAGGACTTGGCCATTTTTTGCAAATCTGACCAGTATCACTTTAAGTGCTGATAACTTTAAAACGCTTTGACTTACCCAGGCCGTTCTGAGATTGTTTTTCCGTCACATATTGTACTTCATGACACTGCTAAAATTGGGTCCAAAAAATTCATTTTTATTTATAAAAAAATACCAAATTTACCAAAAATTTGTAAAAAATTGCAAATTTCCAAGTTTCAATTTCTTTACTTCTATAATACATAGTAATACCTCCAAAAATAGTTATTACTTTACATTCCCCATATGTCTACTTCATGTTTGGATCATTTTGGGACTGATATTTTATTTTTTGGGGATGTTACAAGGCTTAGAAGTTTAGAAGTAAATCTTGAAAATTTTCAAAAACCCAATTTTTAGGGACCAGTTCAGGTCTGAAGTCACTTTGCGAGGCTTACATAATAGAAACCACCCAAAAATGACCCCATTCTAGAAACTACACCCCCTCAAGGTATTCAAAACTGATTTTTACAAACGTCGTTAACCCTTTAGGTGTTCCACAAGAATTAATGGAAAATAGAGATACAATTTCAAAATGTCCCTTTTTGGGCAGATTTCCATTTTAATAATTTTTTCCAGTAACAAAGCAAGGGTTAACAGCCAAACCAAACTCAATATTTATGGCCCTGATTCTGTAGTTTACAGAAACACCCCATATGTGGTCGTAAACTACTGTACGGGCACACGGCAGGGCGCAGAAGGAAAGGAATGCCATACGGTTTTTGGAAGGCAGATTTTGCTGGACTGGTTTTTTTGACACCATGTCCCATTTGAAGCCCCCCTGATGCACCCCTAGAGTAGAAACTCCATAAAAGTGACCCCATTTAAGAAACTACACCCCTCAAGGTATTCAAAACTGATTTTACAAACGTCGTTAACCCTTTAGGTGTTCCACAAGAATTAATGGAAAATAGAGGTACAATTTCAAAATGTAACTTTTTTGGCAGATTTTCCATTTTAATATTTTTTTTCCAGTTACAAATCAAGGGTTAACAGCCAAACCAAACTCAATATTTATGGCCCTGATTCTGTAGTTTACAGAAACACCCCATATGTGGTCATAAACTACTGTACGGGCACATGGCAGGGCGCAGAAGGAAAGGAATGCCATACGGTTTTTGGAAGGCAGATTTTGCTGGACTGTTTTTTTTGACACCATGTCCCATTTGAAGCCCCCCTGATGCACCCCTAGAGTAGAAACTCCAAAAAAGTGGCCCCATTTTAGAAACTATGGGATAGGGTGGCAGTATTGTTGGTACTAGTTTAGGGTACATATGATTTTTGGTTGCTCTATATTACACTTTTTGTGAGGCAAGATAACAAGAAATAGCTGTTTTGGCACCGTTTTTATTTTTTGCTATTTACAACATTCATCTGATAGGTTAGATCATGTGATATTTTTATAGACCAGGTTGTCACGGATGCAGAGATACCTAATATGTATACTTTTTTTTATTTATGTAAGTTTTACACAATGATTTCTTTTTTGAAGCAAAAAAAAAATCATGTTTTAGTGTTTCCATAGTCTGAGAGCCATAATTTTTTCAGTTTTTGGGAGATTACCTTGGGTAGGGTATGATTTTTGCGGGATGATATGACGGTTTTATTGGCACTATTTTGGGGTGCATGTGACTTTTTGATCGCTTGCTATTACACTTTATGTGACGCAAGGTGACAAAAAATTGTTTATTTAGCACAGTTTTTATTTTTTATTTTTTACGGTGTTCATCTGAGGGGTTAGGTCATGTGATATTTTTATAGAGCCAGTCGATACGGACGCGGCGATACCTAATATGTATACTTTTTTTTATTTATGTAAGTTTTACACAATGATTTCATTTTTGAAGCAAAAAAAATCATGTTTTAGTGTTTCCATAGTCTGAGAGCCATACCTTGGGTAGGGTATGATTTTTGTGGGATGAGATGACGGTTTTATTGGCATTATTTTGGGGTGCGTGTGACTTTTTGATCGCTTGCTATTACACTTTATGTGATGCAAGGTGACAAAAAATGGTTTATTTAGCACAGTTTTTATTTTTTACTTTTTACGGTGTTCATCTGAGGGGTTAGGTCATGTGATATTTTTATAGAGCCGGTCGATACAGACGCGGCGATACCTAATATGTATACTTTTTTTTATTTATGTAAGTTTTACACATAATATAATTTTTGAAACAAAAAAAAAGATCATGTTTTAATGTCTCCATATTCTGAGAGCCTTAGTTTTTTCAGTTTTTGGGCGATTATCTTAGGTAGGGTCTCATTTTTTGCAGGATGAGACGACGGTTTGAATGGTACTATTTTGGCGTACATGCGACTTTTTTGATCACTTTTATTACCTTTTTTTGGAATAAAGGTGAGCAAAATTTCAATTTCATCATAGTTTTTATTTTTTATGGCGTTCACTGTGTGGGAAATGTAACATGACCGTTTTATAGATCGGGTCGTTACGAACGCGGTGATATATAACATGTATAGGGAATTTTATTTTTTTAATTTTTAATCAGGGATAAATGTGTTTTTTTTATTTTTACTTTTTTCCCCCCTTTTTTTACTTTTTTTTTGACCCAGACCCACTTGGTTCTTGAAGATCCAGTGGGTCTGATGTCTGAATAATACAGTACAGTACACTATATAATGTATTGTACTGTATTTTACTTACACTTTGTCTGAACAGAGCTATGCCTTTAGCACAGATCTGTTCAGCACCATGGACAGCAGGATGCCTGAGAAGGCGTCCTGTTGCCATGGGAACCTTCAGCGTCTGCCACAACTGAGCAGACAGGGAAGGGGAGGGAGGAGGGCTCCCTCCCTCTGTCACCCCATCCTGTCCGGGGGCTGCAAAGGCACAGCAGCCCCCCGATGGGAGAGGGAGGGAGCTCCCTCCCTCTTCACCTCTTCCATACAGCGGGTCCCTACGGACCGCGGCATGGAAGGGGTTAAAACGGCGGACATCTGCACAGATGTCTGCCGTTTGAATCGGAGTGTCAGCAATGAGCTGACACTCCAATTCAACCGCTTGGCCATCCTGAAAATAAACGGGGGGCGGGCGGAAGATCGCGCACCCGACCCCCACACTGCCGCACCCCTCCCGCCCGCCTCCCGCACCGCCCGCAATCCTCCCCCCCGCTGCGCCCGCAGGCACAAAAACACAGAGGGCTGCAGGGGGTGTTAACCTTTATAAATACAGGCACCTTGAGGTTTCTGATCCCTGCGGTCACGGACCGCAGGGATCAGAAACTTGCATAAGCGCTAAAAACCGCAGGTCTGAATTGACCTGCGGTTTGTAGCGATCGGCAATGCGGGGGGGTCACAGGACCCCCTTAGGCATTGTCACAGGGTGCCTGCTGAATGATTTCAACAGGCACCCTGTTCCGATCACTGCCGGCTGTGCGGCAGTGATCAAAACTACACAGGACGTACCGGTACGCCCTGGGTCCTTAAGGACTCGGGAAACAGGGCGTACTGGTACGCCCTAAGTCCTTAAGGGGTTAATGACCAGGCCTGAAAAGACCTTAAAGGGATTCTGTCACCTCGTTTTAGTTTATAGAGCTCGCCGTTAGCATGTCCGCAACATACCTGTCCCATAGTGCTGTGTCCTTTTATTGTGTTTAAAAAATGATTTTATAGATATGTAAATGACCCTGGTAAGGAGCCCAAGGGGCTGTACTAACCTTCTTGGAGCCCAGCCACGCCCCCCTGTGAAGGAGCCCAGCACCGCCTGTGTCCTCCGAATCTCCTCCTTGCTCACAGTTAGATTGCTGTAATCTCGCGATGCGCGAGCTCCTTCACAGGGGGGCGTGGCTGGGCTCCAAGAAGGTTAGTACAGTCCTTTGGGCTCCTTACCAGGGTCATTTACATATCTATAAAATCATTTTTTAAACACAATAAATGGACACAGTGCTATGGGACAGGTATATTGCGGAAATGCTAGCGGCGATCTAGTCGTGCATGTCCGCAGCTCTATAAGCTAAAACGAGGTTACAGAATCTCTTTAATGACCAGTCACTTTTTTGTGATTTAGCACACATGGTTCAAACACTTGTAACTTTTATATTTTTTTGGACAACCAAAATAACTTTTGCAGCTTTTTATTACATAACACAGGGCTTTTTAATATATGGGCTCAGGGTTGTGCACCCCTTTATACACATCAATACAATTTTAACATGTTTCTTGTTAGATGTGTCTAAAAGGGTTGTTCAGTGGGGACTAAGTTTTAGTAGAGAATTCAGAGTGGGTTAAAGGTTTGAAAGAATACTCAAATCACTAACTTCCAGCGTCCATTCCCATTCTGACATCTTCTAGGTGTTCTGTACATACATTGGAACAATTCCCTAGAGTATACTATGAACATGAGGTGTTGACAAAATGTAAACCGTCTATAAACTTTTTCTGGGGGAATACTGATGGACACTGCTGCTCACAACTACAGTTTTTTACTGAAGGAAATATTGTGCATTTTTATTGGTTCATGTTATTTTAGATGATGATCAAGCCAAATTAGGAGGCTATGAAATAGACAATCCTGGGGTATTTTCTAGGTTTCCGGGGATTCTCCAATCTTCATTCTTGTTACGAAGAAACTCGGTGACAGAATGGCTGGGGAAGTCCTCTTTTTGTCATGCCACCACACTCTTGACAATGGGAGTCAAAAGGTTAAACTCAGATCCTGGCCATTTGAGCAAGAGCTTAAGAAGTCATTAGACTGCTAAGCATCCACTCCATTGAGGTATGGTACACCTATGCAGGATGTGTTCTACAGCACTGTAAAAACACAGCAAAGTAAGATAAGGCAGCTTAACCCCTATTTGACCTTAGAGGAATTTTGAATTTCTTTGGAAACCCCCCAGGGACCCAGAGCAGGTGAGTATGCTCCCCTTTGCAGGTTTTGTCAAGCCCCCCCCCCCCCCCCCCCCCTCTTGGGCAAACCTGCAAAGGGGAGCATACTCACCTATTCCTACCTCTAGGTCCCTGCTCCTTTGCTCCCCAGCCTTGGCTGCCCCGTTTGCCAAAATACACAAAAAGATGTCCAACCCCTTTACAGGGATTGTGCAGGCCATCAGTATCTAATTGGCCGACACCTGGCACCCCTTCAGATCAGCTTTTTGAAGAAAATGTGGTGCTCATTGCGAGCGATGCTTCCTATTCATTACATTGTGTTTTCTTCCCTGTAGTAGTGGCATAGGGTAATTGCAAGTACTTGCATGGAGCGAGTACTTGTAATTACACTGCACTTCTATGATCAAGAAAAAGGCAAAAACGCCATGAGGTGGAGGCCAATTTTCCATCCCGACTCCAATCAGAAAAACTCCTTGGATCAACGACCCTTCTTCAGAATTCTAGTAATTATAGGCTGAAATATTATGACACTCCAGAAATACATCCACTCTCTTGAAATCTTTTAGTGAATTCACCATCACCATCTCTTCCGGCAGAGAGTTCCATAGTAGCACTGCTCTTACAGTAAATAATCCTCTTCTATGTTTATGTAGAAACCTTCTTCCCTCTAGACGCAGAGGATGTCCCCTTGTCACAGTCACGGGTATAAATAGATGATAGGAGAGATATCTGTACTGACCCCTGATATATTTACACATAGTTATTAGATCTCCCATTAGTCATCTTTTTTCTAAAGTGAATAACCCTAATCTTGATAATCTTTCAAGTTACTGTAGTCCATCCCTTCCAGTTATTACTGTAGTTGCTCCTCTGAACCCTCTCTGAACCCAGAATTATACACAATACTCCATGTGTGGTCTGACTAGCGATTTGTAAAGTGGCAGGACTATGTTCTCATCACGTGCATCTATGCTCCTTTTGATGCACCCCATAATCTTCTTGGCCTTGGCAGCAGCTACCGCACACTGGTTTCTACAGTTAAGTTTGCCGTCCACAAAAATTCCTTTTCCATGTCAGTGTTACCCAGTGTTTTACCATTTAGTACAGTATGTACGGGTGATTTGCATTATTCCTTCCAGTGTGCATAATCTTACATTTGTCAATGTTAAACCTCATCTGCCACTTCTCTGCCCAAGTCTCCAATCTATCCAGATCCATCTGTAGCTGTTTATTGTCTTCTTCTGTGTTCATTTCTTTACACAGATTAGTGCAAAAATTAATATTTTACTGTGAAAGCCTTCTACAAGATCATTAATAAATATATTAAAGAGAATAGAGCCCAATACTGACAACTGAGGTACCGCACCAGTGACAGTGACCCAATCTGAGTATGTACCGTTAGAAACCACCCTCTGTTTCCTATCACTGAGCCAGTTACTTACCCACATACAGACATTTTCTCCCAGTCCAAGCATTCTCATTTTATGCACTAACCTTTTATGTGGCACAGTATCAAATACTTTGGAGAAGTCAAGATATTTTGGATCCATTGACTCACCCTGGTCAAGTCTTGAACTTACCTCCTCATAGAAACTGAATAAATTGGTTTGACAGGACAATCCCTCATGAAGCCGTGTTGATACGGCGTTATTTGCTCTTTTTCATTCAGATATTCCAGAAAAGCATTTCTTAGAAAACCCGAAAACAGTTTACCCATGACAGATGTTAAATTTTCCGGCGTACAGTTTCCGGGCTCTGTTTTTGACGCCTTTTTAAATATAGCCACCGAATTGGCTAAGTGCCAATCCTGTAAAACACTTCCTGTCATTATAGAGTCCTTAAATATCAGAAATAAGGGTCTGTCTATTACATAACTCCCTTAATAAGACAGCCCACTTTTAATGGGGAGTTTATTTTGATACTCTGCATTTCATCTGTTCAGTTCATTTTCCTTAGCTAATACAATGGAGAAAAAAATATTTAATAGCTTTGCTTTCTCCTCATCGCTTTGCAAGGGGCCAACAATTTAAGAGTTAAACTTTTTACCAACTGTATCATTGAAGGACATTTTAGGGATGTTTTACTCTCTTTGGCAATGAATCTCTCTGTCTCCAGCTTGGCTGCTTTTATCTGACTTTTACATATTCTATTTTGTTTTATATATATATATATATATATATATATATATGTGTTTTCAGTGCTTTCTCACTACCTTCCCATTTTAGTGATTTAAATAATTTCTTTTTGTCATTCATTGCTGCCTTTACATTTCTATTTATCCACACTGGTGGCCTCTTAGCTGGTCAAATTGTGCTTTTTGGAAGTTTGCAATTTTTTTGCCTTCCATTAGAAACACTCTTTTGAATGACAATTGGAAGGTTATGATTTTATGGTCACTATTTCCCAGATGTCCCCCAACCTGCACATCTGTTGCTCTGTCAGGACTATTGGTTAGTACTAAGTCCAGTATGGCCGTCCCCCTAGTTGAGTCCTGAACCAGTTGGGAAAGGTAATTGTCTTTGATTATTGCCAAGAACCTGCTTCCTTTATGAGATCCACAGGTTTCAGTTTCCCAATTTACATCTGGATAGTTGAAGTCTCCCATAATAATGCCCTCATTATGATTTACCGCCTTATCTATTTTCCTTAGTAATAGATTTTCTGTGGGCTCTGTTATATTAGGTGGCTTATAACAAACATATATTACATTCATATATACCCTGCACATGTAGAGGCACTTAATATCGTATATACATTTAGTCGTAGACTACTGGTTGCCTACTCTTGACATGTGCATTTATGTAGTATTTTGTATTGATTTAAAATATAACTTTTATTATTTGTGATAATACTAAAATGAATTTTTTTCCCAATAATTATCTAACCTACTAGTTAAAACTCTCTCTGGACTTCGAGATGGTGCTTCCTTTTCTATTTATTTTTTGATTTTTATTTTTATACACTATAACTGCAGCAGTGGTGATTAATTAGCAGTTGCTATCGATTAATCAGCCTTTGTGGATGCAGGCTGCCTTATATTTCAATACTGTATTTATACCTTATCTTATAGTAATTAGGTGGTTATTACTGGTATATTTTGGCTCCAGCACTTGGATACTTTAGAGCCAGCCTGCTTGCTGCTCGTTGTCCAAGACTTGTGACTGTAGCCTATTTATTGCAACATTGTTGCCTGTAGTTGCCCAGTAACTTTTCCTATATAGCTGCTGCTATGCACACCACTGTCTGCTGGTAGTGCTCTTTCTGTAGTCTAACTGCTTTGATCGCTGACTATTTGTGACAGCCTGTCTCTGTTTAAACAGTCTATTGGCCCACTATTGCGGTTTGCTGCGTTTGCTTATAATGCTGTTGCCAGCGTGGTGCCATGGTGGGCTGTCACTAAGTTAGTCAGGCGCTGGGTCACTGATCTACTAGATGTCCAGAGTCTAAAATTCTAATTGCTGCCCCCCGACATGTTTCGCCATGTCTATGGCGTCTTCAGGGGATCGGGCAGTCTGCACGGAGTAATTGTGTGGCTCGGTTCTTTATAACCTCCCCTAGGGTGACGTGACATGTGCTCGGCCTATCACTGTCCTTGTAAGACTTCGCTTACTTGGTACCTGAATTCTGTGTGGCTAGTTGGATTCAGTTAGAACTGACGTGCGTCTTCTCGCGATAGTTGGTCAGTTTACGCGCATGTCATTTGACTTAGAGTATTTTCAGTTTGTTGTTATTCTTCGGCCGATGATGCGCATGTCTTTATCCTGTATCGTCATGTAATTCCTTTTCATACCTCACTGCTTCTTCATTCTTTTGCCATTGGTTGGCTAGTTTTCATGATTTGTTAGCGTTAGTATTACCATCTGAAGTTAGGTCTCTACTAAATGTGTATTAATTTTATATATACATCTAGGTGGTATTTATGATAGCTACTTATATCTGATGATTTATGAATGCTATATATTTATTTATTGGTTGTTCTAATTTTATAGTGATGCTTTGGTGCTTTGTGTGAACAATTGTATTTGAATTTATCAATTTACTTCTTTTATTACATTATAATTATATCCATGAGCTATCTACTTGTGACAGTTATAATGGTGATGGTGTGCTTACATATTTGCCCTAATTAATTGACAATTATTTTATAGTTGATCTTTATTCTATAATATATTAATTTCATAGTACTTTTATACCTTTTGTGATTTTTAAAAATTATTTATTGTGATTTTGAATTTTTGTGTATATTTTTTATTTATTTATTTTTTAAAATATATTTTATTTTATTTTAAGTGTATTTTTATTTTTTTAAGAGTTTTTATTTTTTTATTTTTATTTTATTTTTTTATTTTAAATTTTTAATTGGTATTTATTTTATTTTGGTGACTTTTTTATGTGGTGGAGACATGATTTGGAGTTCTATCTAACAATTATTTATTTCTTGATTTTACTCACAGATGGATACTTCACTTCGGATGGATTGGACAGTGAGGTAATGATTTGATTTTTAATTTTTAATATATTTTAGATTTTTTATTATATGGATTGTGATTTGGGTAGGTATTGGCCACTACTCCATGGTTTAATAATAGTTAGATACCTGATAATTCTCATATATTTATGATTTTTTAAGGGTGTGCATTTTTTCGTATATTAATTACAGGAATGATGCATACGTGAAGCCTTCGTTTAAACCTTGAGGTGTGAGGCTTTTTAGTCTATAAATCCAGCGCGTTTCTTCCTGCTGTAGTTTTTTATCTATATCGCCCTGTCTCGGGCCTGATTTGATTTTTATTATTCCCCATATTTTTAAGCTGTCACTTTTACCGCTATGTACTGCTTGTACGTGTCTGGATAGGGTGTTGTCCGTTTTTAGGTTGATGTCACTGAAGTGTTTTGATACCCTTCTTCTGAGTTGTTGTACTGTTTTTCCCACGTATATTTTGGGGCAACTGCATTGTATGGCGTAAACTACCCCTGTAGTCTTACAGTTTATATACTGGGAAATTTTGTACTTCTTCTGATCTACCGGATTTTCAAATTCCTTACAAGCTAGCATCTTGCAGCAAAATTGGCAATCGCCACACGGATAAGATCCTTTTGTGGTTAGCCATGTGGTCTTTTCTGTGTGTTGATAGTTACACTGAAAGTGGCTGTGCACAAGCTGTTCTCTGAGGTTAGGTCCTCGTCGGTATGTAATGGAGGGGTATGGTGTAATCACCTGCTGTATGTCCTCATCCATTCTTAGAACATTCCAATATTTTTTTAAAATGTTACTGACTTCTTTATGTTCGATATCGTAGGTGCCTATACAGCGCACTATTTTTTCAGTATTTTCCTTTTTGCGATCTTGTAATAAGTCACTACGTTTTACTTCTTTGGCCTTTCGATAGGCTTTATGTAGTACTTTTTTTGGGTATCCACGATCTAGAAATTTCTTATACAAAGTTTGACTTTCACGTTCAAACCCCTCCTCAGTGGAGCAATTCCTTCTTGCTCTAATGTACTGGCCAACTGGGATTCCTTTCTTTAATGGGATTGGGTGGTAACTGGACCAGTGGAGGAGGCTATTGCTTGACGTGGGTTTCCTATAAATTTCTGTTATTATGATTCCATCCTCTGAGAGGCTGAGAGCTATGTCAAGGAAATTTAGTCTGTTCTTGTGAATTTCACCTGTGAATTTGAGACCTATAGTGTTAATATTAAGAATCTTGACAAATTGGTGAAATTCTTCTTGCGTGCCTTCCCATAAAATTATCACGTCGTCGATATATCGACCGCAATACGTGATGTATTGAGTGAATAAACTGTGTGCTTCTGAAAAGACTATTTGTTCTTCCCACCACCCTAAAAAAGGGTTTGCGAAATTAGGTGCACATTTCGTGCCCATTGCGGTACCGGTTGTCTGTAAATAAAAATCACCATCAAAAACAAAATAATTGTGAGTGAGTAGAAATTCTAGTAATGTAAGAACAAACTGGTTATGATCCTTGTATTGGATACCTCTTGCATCCAAATAGTATTTTACTGCTCTCAGGCCCTCAGAGTGCTGTATGCTGGTATATAGAGCCTCCACGTCTAAGCTTGCCAATGATGTTCCTTTTTCTACGTGTATATTTTCTAACTTTGTCAAAACATCTTTTGTATCTTTCAGATATGATGTCAGACTGGGACAATGGAGCGATATCCACCCTCATCGACATATCCACTGATTCCCTCACACAGACTTTCATTACCGGAGCCGATGGGTCGTCCCGGGACAGGATGTCGATTTTATGAATCTTCGGGATCGCATAAAATGTCGCATACGAACTGTGATTCGCGTTTGTACATTATTTTGAACTCTTCCTTTGTTATAAAAATTTTTCTCTTTAGCTAGTTGTAAGATACTCTTCAATTGCTTCGAACAATATTATCCTAGATTCGGAACATCGAAAAACTAATACGCAGAAGGACTCTCTCATACTACCGGCACCATATTTTGATTGCTTCACGTGGGTCAAAGATATAAACCTTTTCGCAAGAAAAGTTAGCTTACATAAAGAGTTCAAAAATAAAGATAAGGACCCCCCATGAAATAATGAAACGGGAGCGTGAAGCAATCAAAATATTAGAAGATTTACAGCTAGAAAGCTCGGGACAAATTCAAGTACCACAACCTCCATTTTCAACTATGACCCCCCAGTCCAAATTCACACCACCATTCACCAAATATAATAACATACAGACGTTTGTAGAGCTTGTGACTATAGAACTGCAAAAAATCAAAGCAAAGAAGTCACAAATAGGCAGCAATCTAACTAAAAAAGAAAAGACAGCACTACAGGCACTAATAAAAATAAAAATTTGGAATCAAACCATCGGACAAAGGGGGCAACATAGTACTAATGGAAAAACAAGAGTATAAACGAATGTTTATGGACCTTTTACAAGATAAGTGGTACATATCCTTAAATTACAGAGCAACCCTACAATAAAATTTGTGCAGCAATTGAAGAGTATCTTACAACTAGCTAAAGAGAAAAATTTAATAACAAAGGAAGGTTCAAAATAATGTACAAACCGAATCCAGTTCTTGCGACATTTTATCGATCCCGAAGATACATAAAAATCGACATCTGTCCCGGGACGACCCATCGTCTCCGGTAATGAAAGTCTGTGTGAGGGAATCAGTGGATATGTCGATGAGGTGATATCCCCATTTGTCCCCAGTCTGACATCATATCTGAAAGATACAAAAGATGTTTTGACAAAGTTAGAAAATATACACGTAGAAAAAGGAACATCATTGGCAAGCTTAGACGTGGAGGCTCTATATACCAGCATACAGCACTCTGAGGGCCTGAGAGCAGTAAAATACTATTTGGATGCAAGAGGTATCCAATACAAGGATCATAACCAGTTTGTTCTTACATTACTAGAATTTCTACTCACTCACAATTATTTTGTTTTTGATGGTGATTTTTATTTACAGACAACCGGTACCGCAATGGGCACGAAATGTGCACCTAATTTCGCAAACCCTTTTTTAGGGTGGTGGGAAGAACAAATAGTCTTTTCAGAAGCACACAGTTTATTCACTCAATACATCACGTATTGGGGTCGATATATCGACGACGTGATAATTTTATGGGAAGGCACGCAAGAAGAATTTCACCAATTTTCAAGATTCTTAATATTAAACACTATAGGTCTCAAATTCACAGGTGAAATTCACAAGAACAGACTAAATATCCTTGACATAGCTCTCAGCCTCTCAGAGGATGGAATCATAATAACAGAAATTTATAGAAACCCACGTCAAGCAATAGCCTCCTCCACTGGTCCAGTTACCACCCAATCCCATTAAAGAAAGGAATCCAGTTTGCCAGTACATTAGAGCAAGAAGGAATTGCTCCACTGAGGAGGGGTTTGAACGTGAAAGTCAAACTTTGTATAAGAAATTTCTAGATCGTGGATACCCAAAAAAAGTACTACATAAAGCCTATCGAAAGGCCAAAGAAGTAAAACGTAGTGACTTATTACAAGATCGCAAAAAGGAAAATACTGAAAAAATAGTGCGCTGTATAGGCACCTACGATATCAAACATAAAGAAGTCAGTAACATTTTAAAAAAATATTGGAATGTTCTAAGAATGGATGAGGACATACAGCAGGTGATTACACCATACCCTCCATTACATACCGACGAGGACCTAACCTCAGAGAACAGCTTGTGCACAGCCACTTTCAGTGTAACTATCAACACACAGAAAAGACCACATGGCTAACCACAAAAGGATCTTATCCGTGTGGCGATTGCCAATTTTGCTGCAAGATGCTAGCTTGTAAGGAATTTGAAAATCCGGTTGATCAGAAGAAGTACAAAATTTCCCAGTATATAAACTGTAAGACTACAGGGGTAGTTTACGCCATACAATGCAGTTGCCCCAAAATATACGTGGGAAAAACAGTACAACAACTCAGAAGAAGGGTATCAAAACACTTCAGTGACATCAACCTAAAAACGGACAACACCCTATCCAGACACGTACAAGCAGTACATAGCGGTTAAAGTGACAGCTTAAAAATATGGGGGAATAATAAAAATCAAATCAGGCCCGAGACAGGGCGATATAGATAAAAAACTACAGCAGGAAGAAACGCGCTGGATTTATAGACTAAAAAGCCTCACACCTCAAGGTTTAAACGAAGGCTTCACGTATGCATCATTCCTGTAATTAATATACGAAAAAATGCACACCCTTAAAAAATCATAAATATATGAGAATTATCAGGTATCTAACTATTATTAAAACCATGGAGTAGTGGCCAATACCTACCCAAATCACAATGCATATAATAAAAAATCTAAAATATATTAAAAATTAAAAATTAAAAATCAAATCATTACCTCACTGTCCAATCCATCCGAAGTGAAGTATCCATCTGTGAGTAAAATCAAGAAATAAATAATTGTTAGATAGAACTCCAAATCATGTCTCCACCACATAAAAAAGTCACCAAAATAAAATAAATACCAATTAAAAATTTAAAATAAAAAAATAAAATAAAAATAAAAAATAAAAACTCTTAAAAAAATAAAAATACACTTAAAATAAAATAAAATATATTTTAAAAAATAAATAAATAAAAAATATACACAAAAAATTCAAATCACAATAAATAATTTTTAAAAATCACAAAAGGTATAAAAGTACTATGAAATTAATATATATAGAAATAAAGATCAACTATAAAATAATTGTCAATTAATTAGGGCAAATATGTAAGCACACCATCACCATTATAACTGTCACAAGTAGATAGCTCATGGATATAATTATAATGTAATAAAAGAAGTAAATTGATAAATTCAAATACAATTGTTCACACAAAGCACCAAAGCATCACTATAAAATTAGAACAACCAATAAATAAATATATAGCATTCCATAAATCATCAGATATAAGTAGCTATCATAAATACCACCTAGATGTATATATAAAATTAATACACATTTAGTAGAGACCTAACTTCAGATGGTAATACTAACGCTAACAAATCATGAAAACTAGCCAACCAATGGCAAAAGAATGAAGAAGCAGTGAGGTATGAAAAGGAATTACATGACGATACAGGATAAAGGACATGCGCATCATCGGCCGAAGAATAACAACAAACTGAAAATACTCTAAGTCAAATGACATGCGCGTAAACTGACCAACTATCGCGAGAAGACGCACGTCAGTTCTAACTGAATCCAACTAGCCACACAGAATTCAGGTACCAAGTAAGCGAAGTCTTACAAGGACAGTGATAGGCCGAGCACATGTCACGTCACCCTAGGGGAGGTTATAAAGAACCGAGCCACACAATTACTCCGTGCAGACTGCCCGATCCCCTGAAGACGCCATAGACATGGCGAAACATGTCGGGGGGCAGCAATTAGAATTTTAGACTCTGGACATCTAGTAGATCAGTGACCCAGCGCCTGACTAACTTAGTGACAGCCCACCATGGCACCACGCTGGCAACAGCATTATAAGCAAACGCAGCAAACCGCAATAGTGGGCCAATAGACTGTTTAAACAGAGACAGGCTGTCACAATAGTCAGCGATCAAAGCAGTTAGACTACAGAAAGAGCACTACCAGCAGACAGTGGTGTGCATAGCAGCAGCTAAATAGGAAAAGTTACCTGGGCAACTACAGGCAACAATGTTGCAATAAATAGGCTACAGTCACAAGTCTTGGACAACGAGCAGCAAGCAGGCTGGCTCTAAAGTATCCAAGTGCTGGAGCCAAAATATACCAGTAATAACCACCAAAATACTATAAGATAAGGTATAAATACAGTATTGAAATATAAGGCAGCCTGCATCCACAAAGGCTGATTAATCGATAGCAACTGCTAATTAATCACCACTGCTGCAGATATAGTGTATAAAATCAAAATCAAAAATAAATAGAAAAGGAAGCACCATCTCGAAGTCCAGAGAGAGTTTTAACTAGTAGGTTAGATAATTATTGGGAAAAAAATTCATTTTAGTATTATCACAAATAATAAAAGTTATATTTTAAATCAATACAAAATACTACATAAATGCACATGTCAAGAGCTTATAACAAAACTGCTCCAGTATTTTATTATTGTTTTTGCCTGTATTTTTGTAATTTCCCTCACTTGTATCTTCCTGCAGTATAAAGAAAAGGAAGTGGGACTCGCATGGGGCGCCGCCTGATCTGCAGGGGTGCCAAGTGTTGGATGTCTGCCGATTAGATATTGATAACTTATCCCATTCACTTTATGTTGGCATCATATTTTAAACATACCGTACTTTTATTTTTGAGGAGGTTAAAATGCTTATAACTAGCAGCAATTTATCAATATCTAAAAACAAATTTCCACAACCGAATTTTGTTAAATTTGCTTTTGAGGGGCCTATATATTAGAACCCACAATAAATAACTCAATTTTAAAAAATGAAACAAAAAAAAGTACCCAAAATTTAGGAAGTTTATTAACCCTTTAGGTGTTTCACGGGAATTACACAAAATGGAAGTGACATTTCAAGTTTATTTTTATTTTATTTTAATCTTTTTAGGAACAGAGCATGTACTCAAATAGAAATATGTGGCCCTAGAGTGCTACTTGACTCAAATATTGGTTTCAGAATGAAGGAGCACCTTGTAGATTTTTGGTCTCCATTATTCTAAAATGTTTTTTCAGGCGCCAATTCAGGGATACAGAGACCTTGAGGAGGAAAAACGTAAGAAACATCCCCCAAAATATCCCATTTTGGAAACTATTGCCCCTCAAAAAATGTATCTACAGTTGTGAGCATTTTGACCCAAGTATTTCATAGAATTTAAGGTAAGGTAAGGAATGCCATTTGGCCATTTGATGAAGATTAGGGGTCTGATCTGAGGTCTGATGAAGGATATTTGTTTTCTTATTTACCTCCTCTAAAACCTAGGTGCATCTTATAGAATCAAAAATAAAGTAACAAAAGTATTCAGATCCAGGGGCTGGTTTTTAAAAATTTTGAATAGTTTTGTGGCTCAACACCTTTAAGGACACAGCAGAGCTCAAAAGGGATAGAGTGCCATTTAGATTTTGGAACATGGCCTTTGAGCCATATTTTTTTTATTTTTTGTTCAGTGAGCTGTGTGAGGGTTAATTTTTTGCTGGACAGGCTGTAGTGTTCATTGGTATCTTTTTTAGGTACAGATGCCTTTTTGATCACTTTTATTTCATTATTTGGGAGGCTAGGTGGGCAAAATATTGAAATTCTGTCAGCTTATTTTTAATCACATTCACCATGCGGTTAAATGACAATTTTATTATTGGGTTGGTGATCCAAATTTTATATTTTTTATGTTTTGCTATATTTGAATCAGAAGGTCACCTTTTATTGCAAATCATTTTTTTGTGTCACCATATTCGAACACCCAAAACATTTCCCATCAAGGAGATAAAATTGTAATAGCACCAATTGACCAAAAATGGATTGGTGCACAACCCACGACACACCCAAGGAAGGTCTAACTTGTGACTCTACAGACTTCATATATCTTTTCAGTGTCCCTGCCACAAGCAGTATGTTGACAGGACCAAAAGACCACTCAGAAAAAGAATAGCGGTACACATGGCGAACATCAGAAAAGGTTTTGAACTACACTCTCTCTCTAGACATTATAAAGATTGTCATGATTGCGATCCCTCCAGTCTCATATTCACGGCGCTTGAGAAAGTGAAGAGGCCATGGAGGGGAGGCAATCATATTGCGAGTATGTCAAGATTAGAGGCGAAAAGAATATTTGATTTTAACACTTTGACCCCAGGAGATCTGAATGCCGAAATGGAACTGTTTGGATTCTTAGTCAGAATGTTTACCAGCACCCCAATCTCCCCTCCCCGGCAGGCCCCCCTCCCTTTACATCACAGGAAACTGTCACGGAACCATGAACCAGACGTACAACAAGAGATAAGAGAAAATAAGAAGGCTTTATTGAAAATAAAGCTGTAAAGCAAAAGTCCAAACGGATGGTGAAACCGAGCAGAGTCTTAGCGAAGCCAGAGGTCAGGAACCAGAAGGGTAGTCAGACGAAGCCAGGATCAGGAACCAGCAGGGTAGTCAGACGAAGCCAGGATCAGGAACCAGCAGGGTAGTCAGACGAAGCCAGGATCAGGAACCAGAAGCAGCAGCAGTCTTAGAAGCATGTGAACACAAGAGGACCAAGCAAGGAACTGAAGCCACAGACCTCCTATATATATGAGCTAGGCATCCAGCTCCTCCCAGTGGGAAGGAGGAGCCGCAGGGTGGAAGGCTACAAAGAAAACCAGAAACCAAGATGGCCGCCAGCACATGTCAAACGAAGGAGAACAGCAAGAAGGTAAGACCATGACAGAAACCTCCAATTTCAATATTTCAATATATCACCCTTCAATATATCACCTTTCACCATATGACCTTTGAACATCCAGGTATTACTTACCTTTACTTTCGATTTTTCCGTTTTAGTCACCTATTTATTTTAAGCATGCATATTCGTCCTCTGGTCCTGTAAATACAGGGTTATAATATTGATTAGATTCATATAGCACATTTTGATATAACTAAATCCCATTTGTTTCGTGATACAATTAAATTTTAATTGTTTATTTCAGAAGAATATGCATGTAGTCTTTCTGACCCTTGCATATCTTGTCTCCATCTAAATAAATGTCTGGCATGCAAAGGATGCGGTTTTACCAAAAACCGCATCGAAAACGCATGGAAATTGCATTTGCGTTTTTTATAAATTTAGGTGATTTCTTCAAATTTATGTGTGTTTATGTGGTTTTTATTAGATAGAAAGCTTTTTTTCTATAGCTTAACGTTACTTTATCATAAGCTGTTGTTTTTATTAATTTTTATTATATGTTCTAATATTTTTATGGCTATACATCTTTATGTAATAAACCTAAATGAACCTAAAGAAAACATCAACCCTGAATTTTGATTCCATGTATAACATCCAGTCCACCTTTTAGGGACATCTGTCACGACCATGGTTATGGTCGTGACTCCTGATCCGCATGCAGTTGCCTGCGGTTTGGTTTTCGTCAATCACATGGTGAGGGCGGCTGGATTGTTGCCTCACATGTGGTTGCCGCTGGCAACATGTTTGTGCTTGGCAGCTTGCTGCAATCTGCATGCGGTTACACCTGGCAACCTGTCTTTGTAGGTGTGCCGTTTTATATGTTTGTGTGCTGTGAAAAAAAAAAAAAAAAAGGTAAAGGGGACGCCAAGACAGACAACGGTGAAGGAATGGCGGGGAAAAGCCACTCACCGCGCCGTCAACGGCGAAACCCCCAAAACGCTCTCATGCTGCACCCTCTTCCGTCCACTTTCACTGATGGATAGAGCTGATCACTCGGTGCTCGACTGGTTGGTCTGTCGGTCATGTGACGCTGGCCACGTCACATGACCCTCACTCCCCACTATAAATACAGGCAGCCTGCTGGCCACAGGTTGCCTGTTAATTTAGGTTCCACCTGTGATTTGGTCTTTCCTGGCGTACTTACCTGCTGCTGAATTCCTGACGATCCTCTGCCTGCTCCTTGTGTACTTTGCTGCTCTCCTGGTATTCTAACCCCGGCCTCCTCCTGACGATCCTCTGCTGACTCCTTTGGTACTTCACGTCTCTCCTGGTATTTATGACCCCGGCTTCTCCTGACAATTCTCTGCTTGCTCCATTTGTACTTTGTAGCTTTCCTGGTATTGACTCGGTCCGTTCACGTCCTGTTGTTTGTCTGTCTGTCATCCCTGCACTTATTCCAAGTTAGGGATTGCCGTCCAGTTGTCCCCTGTCATTAGGACTCGCGAGGCAAGTAGGCAGGGCCAGGGGTAAGGGTGGAGCGCAGTGGTCACTTCCCTCCCCCCTGTGTGTGTGTGTGTACGCGACCGTTACAGATTAACAGGCCCAATAACCACTGTATAATGAATCCTCTGGTGACCCTGACTGACCATGTCTCTAATCTGACGCAGATGGTGCAGGAGTTAGGGGAAAAACTCAGTTCTTTTGAGTTAGGGCAAGGTTCTTCCACTCCTCAGGCCTCCAGTCCGCATTTTGAGCCCCAGATTAAGCTCCCAGAACCCTTTTCTGGAGACCGGAAGAAGTTTCTCTCTTTTAAGGAGAATTGCAAACTTTACTTCCGTTTGCGCCCCGTGTCCTCAGCCCCGAGAGTCAACTCGTGGGCATTATCATTTCCCGATTACAGGGTGATCCCCAGGACTGGGCGTTCTCTTTACCGGCTGGCGCCAGTTGTTTATCTTCTGTGGAGGGGTTCTTTCAGGCCCTGGGTACCCACTATGATGAACCAGACAGGGCTCTACTAGCCAAGACGGCTCTAAAGGCACTGGTTCAGGGCAATCTACCAGCGGAGGATTATTGCACCCAATTCAGAAGGTGGTGTGTCCCCTCAGGATAGAACGAACCAGCCCTGAAGAGTCAGTTCAGGTCAGGTCTGTCTGATAAATTAAAGGATCTTCTGGTCAGTTATCAACTTCCAGAGACCTTAGAGGAGATGATGACCCCTTGTTGTCCGACTTGACCGACGGGTTAGAGAGAGACGACAGGAACAACAGTTCTCTTCCCAGATGGTGGTCCAGCCAGAGGCCTATCCCAGAGACAATGCTGAGGTCTCCACCGAGGAACCCATGCAGGTTGGCATGACCCGAGGGAATCTTCGCCGCAGACATGGAGAATGCTTTTACTGTGGAGATCCTGACCATTGGATCAACCAGTGTCCTAAGAAGGTCCTCTCTGTCAAGTCTCCTAAGGCAAGTCAACCTAAAGACCAGGTACACCCTGAATTTTCTAAATGTAAGCTTTCGGTACCCATTACGATTTCTCTGGGAGTAGATAAATGGCCGGGTAAGGCCTTTATTGATTCTGGCTCAGCGGCTAGCTTTATTGACTCTGAGTATGCTGTAAGATTGGGTATTCCCTATGTTTGCCTTACCAACTCCTATTCATGTCATGGCTATTGATGCTACTCCTCTTATTGGTGGTACGGTGAGCTTATGTACCTCGGAGATTTCTCTTACTGTGGGTGTGTGCCACTCAGAGAGATGTTCGCTTTTAGTCCTGGAGAACCTACCGGCTGAGGTGGTACTAGGGTTGCCTTGGCTCCGACTACATAACCCCACTATAGATTGGTCCAATGGGGAGTTGGTGAGATGGGGGCCTAAGTGTGACTCGTGCTTGTCCGTGGTACAGGCTGGGGTCTCAGTAAAGTCTGATACTTTACCCTCTGTTGTTAGAGAATATTCTGATGTATTCTCATCACCAACCCCGGAGGTTCTACCTCCCATAGACCTTATGATTGTACCATAGAGCTAGTAGAGGGGGCCAAGTTTCCTAAGGGACGAATTTATAATCTTTCTATGCCCGAACGCAAGGCCATGGAAGATTATATTAAGGAGAGCCTTGGTAAAGGGCATATTAGACCTTCTGTCTCTCCTATGGGGGCGGGGTTTTTCTTCGTTAAGAAAAAAGATGGTGGTCTTAGGCCATGTATCGATTACCGGAGATTAAATAAAATCACTGTCCAGAATAGATACTCCCTCCCGTTGATTCCGAATTTATTTAAACAGGTTCTGGGGGCAACCTGGTTTTCCAAAATTGACCTGAAAGGGGCATACAATCTAATCCGAATCAAGGAGGGAGACGAATGGAAGACGGCGTTCAATACCCCCGGTAGGACACTTTGAATATCAGGTGATGCCTTTTGGACTCAGCAATGCCCCAGCTGTGTTCCAAAACTTCATGAATGACATTCTTAGGGAGTTCTTAGGTAAATTTGTTATTGTCTATCTTGACGACATTTTGATATTCTCTCCTGACTTCAAATCCCATGTGTCTCATGTTAACAAGTATTAGAGGTGTTGAGGAGAATCAGCTATCCGACTAAGCAAGAGAAATGTGTCTTTGGTTGTACAGGAGAGATTCTGTTTCTAGGGCATGTTCTGACTCCTCACGCCTTCAAGATGGATCTGGTAAGGTACTAGCAAATTAAGGAATGGGTAAGGACCTTCATCCTTAAAGGCCTTACAACGGTTCTTAGGTTTCGCCAATTACTATCGTAAATTTATTATGAATTTTTTCCGTAATTGCTAAACCGTTGACCGACCTTACTAAGAAAGGGGCGAATTTGGAGAATTGGTCTACTGAGGCCATTTCTTCATTTGAAAAATTAAAAAAGGCATTCAGTAGCGCTCCCATTCTGATCCAGCCTGATCAGGAGAAACCTTTTATTGTGGAGGTGGATGCGTCCGAGGACGGTGCAGGAGCAGTCCTTTCACAAGGTCCTGCTAGCCTTACTAACCTGAGACCATGTGCCTTCTTCTCCAGGAAATTCTCTCCCACGGAGAGAAACTACGACATAGGGAATAGGGAGCTGCTGGCCATTAAATGGGCTTTTGAGGAGTGGAGACATTTTCTGGAGGGGGCAAGGCATTGTGTAACTGTTGTCACTGACCATAAAAACCTTATGTTTCTCGAGTCTGCTAAGAGGTTGAATCCCCGTCAAGCCAGATGGGCTCTGTTTTTTACTCGTTTTGATTTTTCCATTACGTTCAGGCCGGGAAGTAAAAATGTGAAGGCGGACGCATTATCTCGGAGCTTCCAGGCTTTTCAACCTACTGAGGTACCACCTGAATCCATCCTACCAGCAAAAATCTTCTTAGCAGCTCTTACCCAGGATATTTCGGCTCGCATTAGGTCTGAACAACATCTGGCACCGGTATCCACCCCAACAGATAAGTTGTTTGTTTCCGTACAATTTTGTCTCCAGCTGTTGGGTGAGTGTCACGATTCTGCCTTTTGTGGACATCCGGGTGTTGAGGGCACTAAGGATCTGGTTTCTAAATCTTATTGGTGGCCTACTCTAACTAGAGATGTCAAGTCCTACGTGTCAGCCTGTGAGTGTCACGGCTGTATGTGAGCAACAATAGTAATACACAGTACAGAGCTACTGACTGGACCCAGAACTAGGGAGGATAACGGGTGACCCCTGTCCGACCCTCAACGCTCTCCCTATTCTGCTAAAGCACATGCCCGGATCCAAATGGCGGAAAGAGGCATGCCCACGTGCCTAAGACTAATGACCACTGTAACCCCTACAATAGTGGAAGGGGCACGGCCACCAGTGCCCTACTCAGTATATGGAGGGAACCGTGGCCACCTCAGATCCAGTCAGAAAATAAACAGGAACACAACAATGTCTGCACACTTAGCTGACGGTGTTGCAGCCGCAGAGAAGACGGATCCAAGGACAGGCTGGCAATATCCGGAGTGCTAGCTGCAGCAGAACACAGGTCCAGTGAACTGATAGCCACAAGTGAAGAAACTAAAGCAAGAGCTACAACTGAAGTGAGAACTATAATCCACATCCTATCATAGGAGGAGGGGTGATATAAAGAGAGGGAAATCAAACACATGAAGGACAGCTGTGGTGAAAGAAACCAAAAGTAAACAGAGTAGTGAGAACTCCTCCCAGCTCTAGTAGTGACATCATCAGAGGGGTGGAGAAACAGAGCTGTGAGAACGTCCCAAAGCTCTGGTAGTGACAGTACCCCCCCCCTCTACGGGTGGACTCCGGACACCCAGGACCCACCTTCTCAGGATGAGCCCTATGAAATGCCTGATGAGGCGAGTGGCTTTAATGTCCGACACCGGAACCCACATCCTCTCCTCAGGACCATAACCCTTCCAATGAACGAGGTACTGAAGAGAACCGCGGACCATGCGAGAGTCCACAATTCTGGAAACCTCAAACTCCAGATTGCCATCAACCAAAATCGGAGGAGGAGGCAAAGAGGAGGGTACCGTGGGCTGGACATATGGTTTTAAGAGAGATCTGTGAAATACATTATGTATCTTCCAAACCCGTGGAAGATCAAGACGGAAGGCAACAGGATTGATGACTGACAAGATTTTATAAGGCCCAATAAACTTGGGACCCAATTTCCAGGAGGGAACCTTCAACTTAATGTTTCTAGTAGACAACCACACCAGATCACCCACATTCAGGTCCGGACCAGGCACACGTCTCTTATCAGCCACACGCTTATACCTCTCACTCATCTTTTTAAGATTACTCTGAATCTTTTGCCAAATGGTAGACAAAGATGAGGAAAATCTCTCCTCCTCAGGTAAACCAGAAAGAGCCCCTCCCGAGAATGTCCCAAACTGCGGATGGAACCCATATGCACCAAAGAATGGTGACTTATCAGAAGATTCCTGACGACGGTTGTTCAGAGCAAACTCAGCAAGAGGGAGAAATGAACACCAATCCTCCTGGTTCTCTGAAACAAAACAGCGCAAATATGTCTCCAGATTCTGATTGAGGCGCTCAGTCTGACCATTCGACTGCGGATGAAAAGCAGAAGAGAAGGACAGCCGAACCCCCCAGGCGAGAACAGAAAGCCTTCCAGAACCTGGACACAAACTGCGTGCCTCTATCGGAAACAATATCAGAGGGAATGCCGTGCAATTTAACAATATGGTCGACAAAAGCTTGCGCCAACGTTTAGCATTGGGTAAACCAGGGAAAGGTACGAAATGAGCCATCTTGCTAAAACGGTCCACCACCACCAGGATCACCGACTTCCCCGAGGAACGAGGAAGATCCGTGATAAAGTCCATGGACAGGTGTGTCCAAGGACGGGAAGGAATGGGTAACGGGAGAAGGGAACCTGAAGGCCGTGAACGAGGGACCTTAGCGCGAGCGCACGTCTCACAAGCAGCCACAAAACCCTCCACCGACTTACGAAGAGCCGGCCACCAAAATCTCCGAGCAATGAGATCCACCGTGGCTCTACTCCCGGGGTGACCAGCAAGAACCGTATCATGATGCTCCTTAAAGAGTTTGTGACGTAGCTCAGGAGGCACGAACAACTTCCCAGAAGGACAACGGGCAGGTGTCTCAGTCTGGGCAGCCTGGACCTCGGCCTTTAAATCGGAATATAGAGCAGAAACAACTACCCCCTCCGCCAAAATGGGACCCGGGTCCTCGGAGTTTCCTCCTCCCGGAAAACAGCGAGAGAGAGCATCAGCCTTCACATTTTTTATCCCAGGTCGGAATGTAACAACAAAATTGAATCTGGAGAAGAACAGAGACCATCTGGCCTGTCTCGGATTCATACGCCTGGCCGACTCCAAGTATGCCAGATTCTTATGGTCGGTAAAAACGGTGATAGGGTGCCTGGCCCCCTCCAACCAATGGCGCCATTCCTCGAAAGCCAACTTGATGGCCAACAACTCCCTATCGCCCACATCATAGTTTCTCTCTGCCGGGGAGAGTTTTTTAGAGAAAAAGGCACAGGGTCGCCACTTGGCAGGGGAAGGGCCCTGGGACAAAACCGCACCCACACCCACCTCGGAAGCATCCACCTCAACAATAAAAGGTAAGGAAACATCGGGATGCACCAAGACGGGAGCAGACGCAAAATTCTCTTTAATCTTAGAAAAGGCTGCAAGCGCCTCCTCCGACCAAGAGGAAAAATCCGCCCCCTTTTTTGTCATGTCAGTGAGGGGTTTGACAACAGAGGAATAATTCAAAATGAACTTTCTGTAATAGTTCGCAAAACCCAGAAAGCGCATCAATGCCTTCTGATTCTCAGGAAGCTCCCACTCAAGTACAGCACGGACCTTCTCGGGATCCATGCGAAAACCAGAAGCAGAGAGGAGAAAACCCAGAAATTGAATCTCCGATACCATAAAAAGACATTTCTCCAGCTTGGCGTACAATTTATTTTCCCGCAGAATCTGCAGAACCTGAAAAAGATGATCCTGATGGGTCTGAACATCAGGGGAAAAAATCAAAATATCATCAAGATACACCAATACAAATTTCCCCATTAAATGATAGAAAATACTATTAACAAAATGCTGAAAGACGGCCGGAGCATTCATCAGGCCGAAAGGCATAACGAGATTCTCGAAATGCCCGTCAGGGGTATTAAAGGCCGTTTTCCATTCATCCCCCTCTCTGACCCTGACCAGGTTGTACGCGCCTCTCAAATCCAATTTGGAAAACACCTTGGCCCCAACAATTTGATTGAAGAGGTCCGGGATCAGAGGAAGGGGATAGGGATCGCGAATCGTGATACGGTTCAGCTCCCCAAAATCTAGGCAAGGTCTCAGAGAGCCATCTTTCTTTTTAACAAAAAAAAAACCCGCGGCCACAGGTGACTTTGAGGGACGAATATGCCCCTTTTCGAGACTCTCGGAGATGTAAGTTCGCATAGCGATTCTTTCCGGTTGTGAGAGATTGTAGAGGCGTGCTTTTGGCAGCTTGGCGCCGGGAATGAGGTTAATGGGACAGTCAAACTCCCGGTGAGGAGGTAGCTCCTGAACACCGCTCTCGGAAAACACGTCCGAGAAATCAGAGAGAAATGATGGCACCGTTTTAGTAGACACCTCTGCAAAAGTCGCTGTGAGACAATTCTCTCTACAAAAATCACTCCACTCATTTATTTGCCTTCCTTGCCAATCAATAGTGGGGTTATGTCTAGTGAGCCAGGGTAACCCCAAAACTAGAGGAGAAGGCAATCCGTTAAGGACAAAACAAGATATATCCTCCACATGAGTGTCACCTACAGCTAACCGGATATTGTGAACAATGCCCTTCAGAGATCTCTGTGAGAGTGGAGCAGAGTCAATAGCAAAAACAGGTATATCCTTTTCTAATGTGCAAACCTGAAAACCATGCATGGCTACAAATTGAGTGTCAATAAGATTGACGGCAGCTCCACTATCGACAAAAATCTCACAAGAAATGACTTTGCTCTCTAGCGCCACCCTGGCAGACAGGAGAAAACGGGAACTGCAGGTCAGAGGAAAAGCATCAAATCCTACATCAACTTTGCCCAAAGTAGCAGATGAAGCAGAACTTGATGATTTACCTTTTGAGATTTTTCTCTTATTATCGCTCTTAGTACGGTTCAAGAATCTCCTAGATGGACAAACATTTGCCAAATGACCTATGCCCCCACAACAAAAACAGACCATACTCTGAGGACTAAATCCTCTTTTATCAGGGGCAAGTCGACCTAGCTGCATGGGCTCCTCCTCAGAGGGGAGCGAGACAGGATGAGGCCCCTGCACACTGAATGAGTCCGCACCACTGCCCCTAGACTGACAATGGCTGGACAGAGAGGTCTCGTTTCTTTCTCTTAGAAGCCTGTCAAGGCGTACCGCCAATGACATGGCAGACTCTAAGGACGTTGGTCTCTCATGGAAAGCAAACGCATCTTTTAATCTCTCCGAGAGACCATGACAGAACTGACTCCGGAGTGCAGCATCATTCCAACCCGAATCAGCTGCCCATCTCCGAAATTCAGAACAATAAAGCTCCGCAGACCGTTTGTTCTGGCATAAAACACGTAGGTTAGATTCGGCCAGAGCAACACGATCCGGGTCATCATAAATCTGCCCCAGGGCCACAAAAAATCCCTCCACGGATCGAAGGGAGGGATCCCCTGATGGCAGCGAAAAAGCCCAAGTCTGAGCATTACCCCTGAGCAGGGAGATGACAATCCTCACCCTCTGCTCTTGATTACCAGAAGAGTGAGGACACAAGCAAAAATTGAGTTTGCATGCCTCTCTGAAACGAACAAAATTCTCACTGCCCCCGGAGAACGTCTCCGGAAGTGAGACCTTTGGCTCGCAACAGACTCCATGAGCCGGAGCAGGGCCCAATGCTTGAAGCTGGGTCGTAGATTGACGGAGATCCGCTACTTCCAAAGAAAGACCCTGCATGCGGTCAACCAGGTCAGAAAGCGGATCCATGTCAAAAAAGGACGGTTTTGGTGGATTATAATGTCACGGCTGTATGTGAGCAACAATAGTAATACACAGTACAGAGCTACTGACTGGACCCAGAACTAGGGAGGATAACGGGTGACCCCTGTCCGACCCTCAACGCTCTCCCTATTCTGCTAAAGCACATGCCCGGATCCAAATGGCGGAAAGAGGCATGCCCACGTGCCTAAGACTAATGACCACTGTAACCCCTACAATAGTGGAAGGGGCACGGCCACCAGTGCCCTACTCAGTATATGGAGGGAACCGTGGCCACCTCAGATCCAGTCAGAAAATAAACAGGAACACAACAATGTCTGCACACTTAGCTGACGGTGTTGCAGCCGCAGAGAAGACGGATCCAAGGACAGGCTGGCAATATCCGGAGTGCTAGCTGCAGCAGAACACAGGTCCAGTGAACTGATAGCCACAAGTGAAGAAACTAAAGCAAGAGCTACAACTGAAGTGAGAACTATAATCCACATCCTATCATAGGAGGAGGGGTGATATAAAGAGAGGGAAATCAAACACATGAAGGACAGCTGTGGTGAAAGAAACCAAAAGTAAACAGAGTAGTGAGAACTCCTCCCAGCTCTAGTAGTGACATCATCACAGGGGTGGAGAAACAGAGCTGTGAGAACGTCCCAAAGCTCTGGTAGTGACAGTGAGGTTTGTGCCAGGTCCAAGACACCTAGGACTCGCCCTGCTGGTAACCTACGACCCCTACCTATTCCCAGTAGACCCTGGTCCCATATCTCGATGGACTTTATAACTGACCTACCGCGGGCAGAGGTTAAGACTGTAGTTTGGGTAGTGGTCGATAGGTTTAGCAAGATGGTCCATTTCATTCCCCTGTCTAAACTCCCGAATGCCAAAACCCTGGCGTCTATTTTTGTGAAAGAAATTGTTCGATTGCATGGTATCCCGGAAAATATTGTTTCTGACAGGGGTGTGCAGTTTGTGTCCAAATTCTGGAGGGCCTTCTGTCAAAAATGTAAAATTTAATTGTCTTTTTCCTCTGCCTACCACCCTGAGAGTAATGGGCAGACTGAACGCCTTAATCAGTCTGTGGAACAATTCTTGAGGTTGTATGTTGCTGATGACCAGCAATTATGGGTGAAATTCCTTCCATTGGCTGAATTTGCTTTGAATAACCGTGTCAATTCTTCTGCTGCGGTTTCACCTTTCTTTTGTAACCATGGTTTCCATCCCCGTTTTCATTCTGGGTCATCCGTCTCCTCCTCTAACCCTGAGGCGGATAGGTTCTCCTCTGAACTGTGCACAGTTTGGGCCCGGGTTCAATTGAACTTAGAAAAGGCTCAAAGTTCTCAGAAACTCAAGGCCGATAGGAGACGTTCAAGGGGGGTGAATTTTCAGGTTGGGGATAAGGTATGGTTGTCCTCCAAGAATCTCTCTCTTAAGGTAGATTCTAAAAAGTTTGCTCCTCGTTTTGTTGGACCATATAAGATCACAGAGGTGATTAACCCGGTATGATTTAGGTTGGAGCTGCCCGAGTCATTCCACATTCATAATGTGTTCCATAAATCTCTACTTAAAAAATATTTTGAACCGGTAGTACCATCGAAAGCCTCGCCTCCGCCGGTTCTTGTTAATGATGCTGTCGAGTATGTGGTGTCTGATGTCAGGAAGGTGCGTAATTCCTTGCAGTACCTGATTCACTGGAAGGGGTATGGACCTGAAGAGAGATCTTGGGTACCTGCCAGGGAGGTTCATGCTCCTAGACTTGTTTCGAAAATTTCATTTAGAACACCCTGAAAGGCCATCGCCTGAAGTCTTGGGTCCGGTGGCCCCTCGTAAAAGGGGGGGTACTGTAACGGGGTTCCGAAGGTGCACTCGGTCCCCCATTAGCCGCTGACCTGCTGCTTAGCTTCGGGCTCCTAAGTCTGACTTGAGCGCCGAGCTGATAACTCTGTGCTCGACTGGTTGGTCTGTCGGTCATGTGACGCTGGCCACGTCACATGACCCTCACTCCCCACTATAAATACAGGCAGCCTGCTGGCCACAGGTTGCCTGTTAATTTAGGTTCCACCTGTGATTTGGTCTTTCCTGGCGTACTTACCTGCTGCTGAATTCCTGACGATCCTCTGCCTGCTCCTTGTGTACTTTGCTGCTCTCCTGGTATTCTGACCCCGGCCTCCTCCTGACGATCCTCTGCTGACTCCTTTGGTACTTCACGTCTCTCCTGGTTTTGTTGCTTTTGCAGTATGCTTTGGGTCATTGTCCATCTGCACTGTGAAGCACCGTCCAATGAGTTCTGAAACATTTGGCTGAATATGAGCAGATAATATTGCCTGAAACACTTTAGAATTCATCCTGCTGCTTTTGTCAGCAGTCACATCATCAATAAATACAAGAGAACCAGTTTCATTGGCAGCCATACATGCCGACGCCATGACACTACCACCACCATGCTTCACTGATGAGGTGGTATGCTTAGGATCATGAGCAGTTCCTTTCCTTCTCCATACTCTTCTCTTCCCATCACTCTGGTACAAGTTGATCTTGGTCTCATCTGTCCATAGGATGTTGTTCCAGAACTGTGAAGGCTTTTTTAGATGTCATTTGGCAAACTCTAATCTAGCATTCCTATTTTTGAGGCTCACCAATGGTTTACATCTTGTGGTGAACCCTCTGTATTCACTCTGGTGAAGTCTTCTCTTGATTGTTGACTTTGACACACATACACCTACCTCCTGGAGAGTGTTCTTGATCTGGCCAACTGTTGTGAAGGGTGTTTTCTTCACCAGGGAAAGAATTCTTCGGTCATCCACCATAGTTGTTTTTCCTTGGTCTTCCGGGTCTTTTCATGTTGCTGAGCTCACGGTGCGTTCCTTCTTTTTAAGAATGTTCCAAAGAGTTGTTTTGGCCACGCCTAATGTTTTTGCTATCTCTCTGAAGGGTTTGTTTTGTTTTTTCAGCCTAATGATGGCTTGCTTCACTGATAGTGACAGCTCTTTGGATCTCATCTTGAGAGTTGACAGCAACAGATTCCAAATGCAAATAGAACACTTGAAATGAACTCTGGACCTTTTATCTGCTCATTGTAATTGGGATAATGAGGGAATAACACACACCTGGCCATGGAACAGCTGAGAAGCCAATTGTCCCATTACTTTGGGTCCATTAACTGTCATGCCCTGCTCAGGCTATGTGCGGAGGTCTACCAGGTTAGCAGCACGTGTGTAACCTTTTGTTTTTGTTTTGGAGTTGAGCTATATCCGCCTCCCTTCAGGTGCACTGGGTGGGGTCGTTGGTTTGAGTTTAAGTTATGCCTACTCCCGGTGTCCTGTGCGGGTTATAGCTTCTGTCTGGCTCAGAGGAAGGAAGGATTTGCTGTTCCTGCTCAGTAAAGATAAGTTGGTTTTGTTTATCTTGTGGTTGTCTGTCTAGGCTGTTAGAGAGGCGCCTGCCCCCTCTAGGACTGAGGGAGCAGGCTGCCGTATTCCCCCTTTCACCATCTTAGGGATTCTAGGGAATCTTTAGCCTAGGCACAAGGACACGTTTATTCCCACCTTCAGGGTCTAAACGTGGGCATAGAAGTCTAGGGAGAGCTGGTAGGGATTTGTCAGGAGGTGACCTTTATCCCCAGCTTCTTGCCTAGACACTTGTTTGTTTATATTCTGTGTATCTTGTATCCTGTCCGCCGTGACATTAACAAGTGGGAGGCACATATGCAAACTGTTGTAATTCCTACACTGTTCACCTGATTTGGATGTAAATACCCTCAAATTAAAGCTGACAGTCTGCAGTTGAAGCAGATTTTGTTTGTTTCATTTCAAATCTATTGTGGTGGTGTATAGAGCCAAAAATGATAGAATTGTGTCGATGTCCCAATATTTATGGACCTGACTGTACATATAGCAATGCCTCGCCTGCCCCAGCCTCTGCCTGCCCTCCTATTCCCTTGCATGATCTTTCGGTCCGGCCGAGATCCCGCGCCTGTGCACTGCCTTGCCGGGGCATGCACACAGCGATGCCCATTGTTGGCACGGCATTGGTTTAGCTATTGCGCATGCGCCGACAAACAGCACATTGGCGCTGGTTTCGCACCGTTTGCCGGCGCATGCATAGTAGTTAAACCGATGCCGTGCCAACAATGAGCATCGCAGTGTGCATGCCCCGACCCGGCGAGGCAGTGCGCAGGCGCGGGATTTCGGACGGACCGAATGATGACGCAAGGGAATAGGAGGGCGGGCATAGGCAGAGGCTGGGAAACAATAAAAAAAAGGCAGAGCAGCCTGGGCTCCAACACAGTGAACGCCGCCCCTGGGCACTTGCGAGTGCTCATTTGCATATGAATCAAAGTTCATTTTTCCTGCTTCTACAAGTGTAAAGAAAAAGACAAAGGTACCATTACATTCATGTATAGGTGTACTATAGGACAATGTAAGCACTGTATATGGCCATATGGAGGTGACAGACTCCCTTTAATGGTACACTTGGATGCCAATTTTGAACTGTGAACACCAGTGGACTTTAATGAATTTATGCCTCTCATACAATAGGATCTACGAAGTAAACCCTACCTTCTTTTTATATGATTTAAATGATTATTATTGCTATTATCGCGCTATATAGGGGCAAAAGATTTATGCTATATCATCTATGAGGTTTGGGTAATAATGTTGTGAATAAGGTTTTACATCCACTAGACATTTAGATATTGTATTATTTTAGAAATAAAAAAATTATTTTATATACCGTTACACATTGGGGAGAGTCTATTTATAACCAGATATTCGAGTGCCCCCCACATTTTCTTTTTTTTTTCCGCTCAAGGCTGAGCAACTTTGGTTCCTAGCCTTGTCTAAGTTCCTGTGAGTGAAGGTGATACTGTGATTTTTGCCATTACTGTGTACCGGACCCCTGCATCCTGTTTAATGGACCTTGCCTTACTGCCGCCTGACCTTGTATTTTGTCTTACGGATTTTGCTATCTTGCCGCCTGCCTTGACCTCGTTTATTTGGCTTCGTCATGTTGTCGTCTGCCCTGACCTGAGCACATAGGGCGGCTCTTTTTCCTACAGTGTGCAAGTAAGGCCACTGATGCTGGATTACAAGGTGGACGTAACCATGGAAACGAGCAATGTATAATGTGATGGAAAAATGTATGAAGCCAGCAAAGGAGGCAATATGGACAATCACAATACATTAGTAAGTGCCTTGTATTAACTTTCTCTACATAATAAATGTCATTTGCTGAAGTGAGACAACCCCTTTAACACGGTCTATACCTCCGATTCTGTATAATGAAGCTGTAGGCACTCCCTGTCACCATATGGTGCCTTCCATGAGCGAAGAACACACGAGTGCCTTCTATGGGCGATTACCTCCATAATGCAGCATGCATTGGTAAGTGCCACAAGAAACAACCTCATGGCACCTTACTGGAAAAAAAACTGAAGGTAAAGTATGGTATAGCGCTCTATAGGCATAGTTCAGTGGTACAGTCACATGTACTAGTTATCTTGTATAGTCTTTCAATACCATAGCAACATAACATTGTACTCTACCCCAGTGTATCGAAATGCCCTTTAATTAATAGCTATAAACTATGGGTGACCCCGTCGCTTGGCACGTGTTATTTTCCTCTCCAGTCTCTGTATCCTGGATACTTTCCACACGGATTAGGCGGAAAGGCGGCAATGCGCCTGCGCACTGGACTGTTCCGTCCGCGCAGTGACATCACTCCGCACTGAGACGGGCAGCTGGAACTTTGAACGGGAGGCGCCTTCCACAACAGCCCTGCTTGGCACCAACCGGAAGGGGGCGGGACGTGCTTAGCCATTGGTGGACGCCTCACAATACTGCAAACACAGCGAGACGTGGAACGCAGGCTTCACGCTGCCATTGGCTCGTCGGCTGTGAAGGTTTGTCGATGTCAGCTTCCTGGTTAGACAGAAGAGGGGAGCAAGCGAACGAGATTTAATACGGAGTCTTCATTAAGGTGAGCGCTGCCGTGGTTTCTTTCTAGTCAGTCATTCACGCTACTGGTGGGATTTGCGACATTTCATCCAAAATACTGATCGGCCGGCCTTGAGCCTTTCTTGGATAGGAGTGGCAAGTGGTAGATTTGTTTAGGGCTTGTTCACTTGTGTTGGAGGCGCAAGAACAGCTGCGAGAAAAGTTCTGCCTGAGCTACAGAAGCCAGATCCCAAATGTAAACCCAACAGACCCCATTATAGTCAATGGTCTCTTTTTGGCTCTGTTTTGGTAATCCGCAGGCAGCGTGTTATAGAGCAGGAGGAGCTGAGCAGATAGATTGATAAATAAGTGTGTGGGGAAAGATTCAATAAAATGTGTAATTTTATAATATCTGCTCTTTCTGAGCTCAAGATGGTGCATTCAGCTATTGTGAGTGATAGCATTCAGTGTGTCTGTGTATACAGAGATAGCTGTCAGTCACCCGCCCATGTACAGCTGAGCGTAGGCTACTCTCACACTGGCGTTTTGGCTTTCCGTTTGAGATCCGTTCAGGGCTCTCACAAGCGGTCCAGAACGGATCAGTTTTGCCCTAATGCATTCCGAATGGAAAAGGATCCGCTCAGAATGCATCAGTTTGCCTCCGTTCCGCTCTGGAGGCGGACTGATGTAACTGAGCCAAACGGATCCGTCCTGACACACAATGTAAGGGCTCTTTCACACCTGCGTTCTTTTCTTCCGGCATAGAGTTCCGTCGTCGGGGCTCTATGCCGGAAGAATCCTGATCAGTTTTATCCTAATGCATTCTGAATGGAGAGAAATCCGTTCAGGATGTCTTCAGTTCCGGAACGGAACGTTTTTTGGCCAGAGAAAATACCGCAGCATGCTGCGCTTTTTGCTCCGGCCAAAAATCCTGAACACTTGCCGCAAGGCCGGATCCGGAATTAATGCCCATTGAAAGGCATTGATCCGGATCCGGTCTTAAGCTAAACGTCGTTTCGGCGCATTGCCGGACCCGACATTTAGCTTTTTCTGAATGGTTACCATGGCTGCCGGGACGCTAAAGTCTTGGCAGCCATGGTAAAGTGTAGCGGGGAGCAGCATACTTACCGTCCGTGCGGCTCCCGCGGCGCTCCAGAGTGACGTCAGGGCGCCCCAAGCGCATGGATCACGTGATTGCATGGCACGTCATCCATGCGCATGGGGCGCTCTGACGTCATTCTGGAGCGCCCCTGGAGCCACACGGACTGTAAGTATACTGCTCCCCCGCTCCCCACTACTACTATGGCAGCCAGGACTTTAATAGCGTCCTGGCTGCTATAGTAACACTTAAAGCATTTTGAAGACGGATCCGTCTTCAAATGCTTTCAGTACACTTGCGTCTTTCCGGATCCGGCGTGTAATTCCGGCAAGTGGAGTACACGCCGAATCCGGACAAAGCAAGTGTGAAAGAGGCCTAAGTCAATGGGGACGGATCCGTTTTCTCTGGCACAATAGAAAACGGGTCCGTCCTCCATTGACTTTCAATGATGTTCAAGACGGATCCGTCTTGGCCATGTTAAAGATAATATAAACGGATCCGTCCGGAACGGATGCAGACGGTTGTATTATCGGTGCGGATCCGTCTGTGCAGATCCATGACGGATCCGCACCAAACACGAGTGTGAAAGTAGCCTTAGAAAAAGCAGAGATGTAAATGAATAAATGACAGATTTTACTGAATTTCCTCACAAAACTATATAACAATCTGCTCAGCTCCTCCTGCTCCATAACAGGCTGCCTGTAGCTTACATTGCATTTTGCGTTGACAGCTTCTCTTGAAAAAGCCTCCATTCTAATCAAATCTACGAGCCTAATTTATCATCATGTACTCCAGTTTCAGCCATGAAAAAGTCACAAACTGTGTTTGTGACTTTTTCAAGCCACTTGTGCAACATTTTTCATGCAATTGGTGTTTCTCTGCTGCCTTCCCCACTTTCCCGATAAGTGGGTGTGCGACCAGTAACGCCGGCTCATTTATCATCTTTTATATTAGTTTTCTGTAGTAAAAGATTACTGGAATCTACACCAGAGGCTGGCATAGATCTCAGTATCTGCACATGGACTGCCACCAGCAGCATGCCTGGTTATGATAGACCGACGTGCTATGCCAGCCTATGAGAAATCACTCCCTGCGTGTTTTCAGCCTCTGTATGTAAATAATGATTGCTTACAGTCAGTGAATGGAAACTTCATAAACAAAAGTTGAAAAGAAGTTTATTAAAGGGTTTCTGTCACCCCATTAAACCGTTTTTTTTTTTCTTTACTAATAATCCCTATAGTGCGATCTCATGATACATAAGCAAATGAATCATTTTGGTTCAGTAGAATTTGCTAAAAATCGATTTTTAAAATATGCTAATTACCTTGCTACCAGCAAGTAGGGCGGCTACTTGCTGGTAGCAGCCGCATCCTCCGATGGTAATGACGCCCCCTCGGCATGCTGATTGACAGGGCCAGGGAAGGGAATCGTTCTCTGCTGGCGCTGTTAGAATTTGAAATCTCGCGCCTGCGCCGTACCTGGCTTCAATCGGCGCAGGCGCACTGAGAGGCGGCCGCTCGCTCGACCGCTCCATCCTCAATGCGCCTGCGTCGATGACGTCATCGCATACACCCGGAAGAGAAGACGCCGGCGTTGCTGGATGCTCGAATCAGGTAAGTATGTATGTAATAAGGATGCTGCCACAAAAACCACCAACGAAATGGTCATAAAAAACAATAAATAATTGTTATCAAAAGTACAATTATTAACACTATACCACCAACGAATATGAATAATAAGCCCTACTCAAATATACAGATGCTTATATATGACACATATATAAATATCTGTATATATCTGTCAAATAGTTTATATATATATATATATATATATATATATATATATATATAAATATTGCGGCTGCTACCAGCAAGTAGCCGCCCTACTTGCTGGTAGCAAGGTAATTAGCATATTTTAAAAATCGATTTTTAGCAAATTCTACTCAACCAAAATGATTAATTTGCTTATGTATCATGAGATCGCACTATAGGGATTATTAGTAAAGAAAAAAAAAAAAAAACGGTTTAATGGGGTGACAGAAACCCTTTAAAAAATTGCTTAATTTATCGTTAAGGGGGTTGGCACCTTTACATAGGCAGATTATCGGGAACAAGTCTGACAATAGTGCAGTGTAAACCCATGCCTTTTAACACTTACTTAAAGGGGTTGTCCAGGTTCAGATCTGAACCCGTACATATCCCCATCTTCACCCCTCCAGCCCCTCTGATATGAGCGCATCGGAGCATGCCATGCTCTGATGCTCTCCTTTGCCTTGCATTGAATCGCGCAGGGCATAGGCTTTTTTTTGTTTACATTGGCTTCTGCCCAGCACTGTTACCGGTGACCTCATCGGCTCTGATGGGCGCCCATTAGTGCCGGTGACATCACCGGGCTCACTGCTAGTTCGGAAGCCTCCACCTAGCTTACCCATGAAGAGCCCAGTACGTCGCCGTATCTCCAAAAAACGCCTTTGCCCTGCGCGATTTAATGCAGGGCAAAGGAGAGCATCGCAGCATGAAATGCTCCAATTCTCATATAAGGGGGGCCGGAGGGGTGAACATGTGAATATGTACAGGTTCAGCTTTAACCCCTTAGTGACCAGCCTGTTTTGGGCCTTACTGACCAAGCGTTTTTTTCTAACTTTTTTCATCATCGTGTTCCAAGAGCTACAACCTTTTCATTTTTCCGTCTATATAGCTTTATGAGGGCTTGTTTTTTGCGGGACAAGTTGTAGTTTTTAATGGTGCCATTTGGGGGTACACTTAACTTTTATTAACTCTTTCTGGGAGGGAGATGTGAAAAACAGCAATACTGCCACTGCGTTTTTACGTTATAAATTTTATGGTGTTCATTTTTCGGTATAAATAATATAATATCTTTATTCTCTGGGTCACTACGATTACAGTGATACCAAATACTTTTTTTTCCTTTTTTTAAAAAAGAGGGTTTTATTGCAAAAAAAAAAAAAAAAAAGTTTTTGCATTGCTGCTTCCAAAGACCCATAACTTTTTTATTATTCTTTCTGTGGAGTTGTGTGAGGGCTTAATTTTTGCGGGATGACTTGTATTTTTCATTGGGCTACTTTCACACTAGCGTTCGGGGTTCCACTTGTGAGTTCCGTTTGAAGGCTCTCACAAGCGGCCCCGAACGGATCCGTACAGCCCCAATGTATTCTGACTGGATGCAGATCCGCTCAGAATGCATCAGTCTGGCACCGTTTGGCCTCCGTTCCGCTCAGCAGGCGGACACCCGAACGCAGCTTGCAGCGTTCGGGTGTCCGCCTGGCCGTGCGGAGCCAAACGGATCCGTCCAGACTTACAATGTAAGTCAATGGGGACGGATCCGTTTGAAGTCGACACAATATGGTGCAATTTCAAACGGATCCGTCCCCCATTGACTTTCAATGCAAAGTCTGGACGGATCCGTCTGACTAACTTTCAGACTTAAAATTTTTTCTAAAAGATAATGCAGACGGATCCGTTCTGAACGGATCCCATTGTTTGCATTATAGGAGCGGATCCGTCTGTGCAGACACCAGACGGATTCGCTCCGAACGCAAGTAGGAGTAAATAGGTAGTAGGAGTAAATGGCGCTATTTGATCGCTTGTTATTATGTTTTTTCAGTGGCAACTAAGAATAAATTAGCAATTCAGTTATTTTTTTTATGGTGTTCACCATAGGCGATAATGTACGTGATATTTATGTAGTCCGGGTCGTTACGGACGCGGCAATACCAAACATATGGTGGAGATTTTTTATTTATTTTTTGCAATTTTTGGGAAAAAAGCATCATTTTTTAATGGGATTTTTTTTTATTGAATACATTATATATTTATTTTACCACTTAATAGTCCTACAAGGATACTATAACGGACAACATTCTGATATGGACCAGCAGGCTGCACCAGAGAGGCGCAGCCTGCTGAAAATTACTAAAGGCTGGTCTGGGGCCTAACGAGACGCCAGCCTTCATACACATCGGCACCCTGCAATCACATTTGCGGGGTGCTGATGGGAGACAGAGGCCCGCAGCATGTAAAGTGTTAAACAGTCCAGATCGGCACTCCTGCTCCCCACTGCACGCTGGACCCGTGCAGTGCTTAGACTTGGCCGCTGTAAAAAAAAGATGCGCCCCAGCCTAAGGCCTCTTAGTAACCGCTGTAAAAAGTCGTATGGGTGGTCACTAAGGGGTTAAGTAAGTGTAACAGGCATGGGTTTACACTGCACTATTGTCAGCCCGATTATCGGGGGTGACTGTTCGTATGTAGACTTATTCCCAATAAATTGCCTGTGTAAAGGTGCCGGAGATCACGTAATATTGCCATGTTACGGTGGTTGCAGTTACACACTATAGGAGAAAGTGCCGAGCTATGCGCGCTCCCACATTCCTGGCCACCAGAGAAGCCAGGGCATTTTTCCTATAGTGTACAAGCGCAGCCACCGCTACTGGATTACAGGGTGGACGTAATGATAGTAATAACAATACATTAGTAAGTGCCTTGTATTAACTTTCTCTACATGGTGACTGCCATTTGCTGAAGTGAAACAACCCCTTTAGGTATGATAGGATCGATCTAGAAGATATGTTCTGTATGAAGATTTAATGATGCAATTATTGTTATGACTCAAAACGCTATAATTGGAATATAATGTGGCATTCATATCATTTTACAGAAGTGTCCCCCGTGCACATTTTGTATTCTTTTTCTCTTTTTGTGCAGATGGATAGAAGTGGAACATCCCCTCCATCAGCGATAAACGAATATCTTTTGCGAAGCAGCGTGTCCTCTTCCGGAGCACGGTGTATGTTTATATCTTCTGCAATCATTTTAATTTATTACTTTCGAAATTGTACGCTTCTTAATGTCTGCGGGTCGCTCTGTAGACATTATGGGGGCTGTATATGCAGTGGTCTTCTTTCTTCATTTCGTGTTGTCATTTTGATAAAAAAAAAGCTCTTTTTCTGTTATGCAAATTAACCTCCAAGGTGCCTAGAGCGGCGGTTTTTTGTTGTTGTGTTTTTTTTCCATTTCTGGAGCCAGCCTGCCTTAATTTGAAGCCCAAGCATGAGAAATATCCTCCCACAGCCGAGGCAAACGACACCGCTCCCTCCGCTACATCATCTTTAACTTTCCAGATACGCCCCGTTATTCTTCATGTCGGCCGCCGGAAATCTGGCGCAGGCGCAGTGCCACTGACTGCCTGCACGATCATAAAGCTCCTGAGGGCAACAGCCTCAAAAGTGTCACTGGGCATGCGCCGAGCCCAGTGACATAATCTGAGCACTGTTACCTCAGGAGCTTTATGATCGTGCAGGCAGTCAGCGGCACTGCCCCTGCGCCAGATTTCCGGCGGCCGGCATGAAGAATAACGGGGCGTATCCGGAAGGTTAAAGGGGTTCTGCACTTTGTTTTAACTGATGTTCTATCCTATGGCTAGATCATCAGCTTCTGATCGGTGGGGGTCCGACACCCGGGACCCCCGCCGATCAGCTAATTGAGAAGGCAGCGGCGCTCCAGCACAGCCCCGGCCTTCTCACTGTTTACCGCCGGCCCAGTGACGTCACGACTAGTATCAACTAGCGTGGGCATGGCTAAGCTCTGTTCAAGTGAAGTTGATACTAGTCGTGACGTCACTGGGCCGGCAGTAAACAGTGAAAAGGCAGCGGCGCTGCTGGAGCGCCGCTGTCTTCTTAAATAGCTGATCGGCGGGGGTACCGGGCGTCGGACCCCCGCCGATCAGATGCTGATGATCTAGCCATAGGATAGAACATCAGTTAAAACAAAGTGCAGAACCCCTTTAAAGATGACGTAGCGGAGGGGGCGGTGCGGTTTGCCTCTGCTGTGGGAGGATATTTCTGGATCAGGAGGCGGACTGGGCACTGCAGGGGGAGTTACTGGGCTCCAGAGATGGAAAAAAACACCCCTCTGGGCACCTTGGAGGTTCATTTGCATAACAGAAAAAGAGCTTTTTTATCAAAATTACAACACGAAATGAAAAAAGAAGACCACTGCAGGAAATAAGGTAGTTTGTTGAACATGGCAATGGTGACAGCTTAAAATGATAAAACCAGGTGACAGATTCCCTTTAACATTATGTCACTGTGGGCAAACTGTCAATGCGGTAAATAAAATTGAGGGTTTGTTTCATCACTGTGGATCAGGCTCTGGGAAATTGCTAATCTTAATGGGTAAAGGTCTATTGGCTGATCATTTCCCTTAGGCCGAATGCACACAGCCGTGTTCCGCGGCCGTGAGTGGTCCGTGGTATGCCGGCCTGGATTCCTGCTTACAGCAGGAGCGCACGGAGTCATTGGTTGCTATGACGCCGTGCGCTTCATGCCGGCGCTGCACTACAGTAATACATTCGTATAGATCAGTGATGTCGAACCTTTTAGAGACCGAGTGCCCAAACTGCAACCCAAAACCCACTTATTTATCGTAAGGTGCCAACACGGCAATTTAACCTGAATACTATAGTTCAATATAGTATATATTCTATGTACTTTATCATTTAGCTATTAAAGCCTGCCTGCATTCAGTGCACTGCCTGTGCTGTTCATAGTGCGCCCTGCGCTGATGAATGGCAGGAAAAGTCTAAGGCATATTGGTACACCATAGACTTTTTTTCACAGTGCGGGTGCCCACAGAGAGGGCTCTGAGTGCCGCCTCTGGCACCCGTGCCATAGGTTCGCCATCACTGGTATAGATCATACCAGTGTATTACTGTAGTGCAGCGGCGGCATGAAGCGCACGGCATCATAGCAATCAATGACGCCGTGCGCTCCTGCTGTCAGCAGGAATCCAGGCCGGCATAACACGGCCATGTGCATTCAGCCTTAGAGCAACAAAAACATATATAGCTTCAACTAATACATTATATCTCATTAATCCCTTTGGCCAGTCTGCAGGACAGAGGCGCTTCCTCGGTCTCCTTTCGACCTCAAGCCAACGCTGCTCTCCCACTGCATCTCATGACTGAATGCGATAGTATCGCTCAGCCTGCTGAGCGGCACTTCCTGGAGGTGGATGGCGGTGTAGTCAGAATAGGGATTGGGGTCAGGTTCCGGACAGGATCGCCTTCTCAGGGCAAGTACCCTGTGGCCAGGCACATTAGGGCATACATGGTTACCTCTGTAGGGTAGGCTAGGTTTTAAGACCACCACTCATTTTTATACTGAGACCAACGGGACCATAGGTCACACTTCATTTTTTCCAGAAAAGTTAAAATACTCATTTTACCATTTTTGCGGATTATTTTTAGGCAAGGAGGAGTACAAAAGATGCAGTAATTCGAATACATAATACATAGGTCTACACTTATCTGCGTTGGAGGCTGCCTCTGTTGCAGATTCTGTCAAAAAGACCAGACAAAAGAGCCTCATGTGCAGGACTTTTTTGTCTGTTAAAATGACAGGCTCCTGAATGGAAACTGAACGGATCCCATCAAAGTCGGTGGAGTCTTTTCAGCTTCTTCCCTGTCAGTTAGGCTGGGTTCATATCACGTTTTTGTCATACATTTAATGTACACACAAAACATGTATATGTGTTAACAGACGCCATACTGTGGCATCCATCACCATAGAGTTCCATTGTAAGAAGGACATTTTTATTTTTGCTGCATTTTGCAGGATGGAAAAACATGGTACACATTGCTTTACCATCCTGCACAGTCCTGCTAAAAAACAAAAACGTTCTCTCTCATATATATATATATATATATATATATATATATATATATATATATAGAATAAAGAAGGACACCGCAGCACATCCGTTTGGTGAAAAAAAGTGGGACCCTTTATTCACCTGTGCGACGTTTCGGTCCGCTTACTGGACCTCCAGTATGGCATCTATCTGAGGCGTCCGTTAATGTATACGTTTTTTGCGTAAGTTAAACGTATGACAAACCCACACTAACTTGCCTGATCCAGCACTTACAGAGCAGAACAACAGAAATAAATAGTGGTGACGTGAATGTGGCCTAGGAGGTTGGTATTTACGTAGGGAACCATTACTACTCTAAATAACAGCAGGTTATTATAGTGAAGTGATAAAGTACAGTCCAATATAGTAGATCTTCCCTGTACTTTACCACTTGGCTATAATATCCTGCATTCACTACACACTGCACTACATACATCACAAACATTACACACATAGATACATTACATGCTGCTGCTGTCGCCTTGATCTGCAGGTACATCTTGATGTCCGGGCCATATTTGCCAGGGTCCTTGGGCAGCGTGCCCGGCACTCCTTACTCTAGCAACCCCGGGAGCTAGCCCCTTCCAGCTTTCGCCAGATTCCCCTGCTGCAGGACATGATCCCGTTCCGGCAGCCTGCCCAAACTAACCAATAAAAAAGCTCCTTGCTGCAAGGAGCTTTGTTATTGGTTATTGCAGCCACAGGCAGCATTGCTGAGCTGCCCATGCCATTAACAGCACTCACTGCGCTTATGAAAGACTAAGGCCCCTTTCACATGGGCGAGTATTCCGCGCGGATGCGATGCGTTAGGTGAACGCATTGCACCCGCACTGAATACCGACCCATTCATTTCTATGGGGCTGTTCACATGAGCGGTGATTTTCACGCATCACTTGTGCATTGCGTGAAAATCGCAGCATGCTCTATATTCTGCGTTTTTCACACAACGCAGGCCCCATAGAAGTTAATGGGGTTGCGTGAAAATCGCAAGGAAGTGCGGATGCGGTGCGATTTTCACGCACGGTTGCTAGGAGACGATCGGGATGGAGACCCGATCATTATTATTTTCCCTTATAACATGGTTATAAGGGAAAATAATAGCATTCTGAATACAGAATGCATAGTAAACTAGCGCTGGAGGGGTTAAAAATAATAATTTAACTCGCCGGGCTGTGCAAGCAAGTGGATTAAGGTGAGTTACTTTTTTTTTTTTTTTTAACCCCTCCAGCGCTATTTTACTATGCATTCTGTTTTCAGAATGTAATATTTTACCTTATAACCATGTTATAAGGGAAAATAATACAATCTACAGAACACCGATCCCAAGCCCGAACTTCTGTGAAGAAGTTTGGGTAGCAAGCATGCGCGATTTTTCTCACGCGAGTGCAAAACGCATTACAATGTTTTGCACTCGTGCGGAAAAATCGCGGGTGTTCCCGTAATGCACCCGCACATTTTCCCGCAACGCCCGTGTGAAAGAGGCCTAAGGCTGGTTTCACACGGGCGTTGCGGATTGGGGCCGGATGCGTTCAGAGTGCGTTCTGTGAAACTCGCACTATTTTGCAAGCAAGTTCAGTCAGTTTTGTCTGCGGTTGCGTTTAGTTGTTCAGTTTTTTCCGCGCGCGTGCAATGCGTTTTGATGCGTTTTTCACGCACGTGATAAAAAACTGAATGTTTACAAACAACATCTCTTAGCGACCATCAGTGAAAAACGCATCGCACCCGCACTTGCTTGCGGATGCAATGCGTTTTTCACGCAGCCCCATTCACTTCTATGGGGGCTGCGTGAAAAACGCATAATATAGAACATGCTGCGATTTTCAAGCAACGCAGAACTGATGCGTGAAAAACAACACTCATGTACACAGACCCATTGAAATGAATGGGTCAGGATTCAGTGCGGGTGCTGTGCTATGCGTTCACGTCACGCATTGCACCCGTGCAGAAAACTCGCTCGTGTGAAAGGGACCCAAGTCTAAAAAGTCTAAGGCGTATTGGTACGCCTTAGGCCTCTTTCACCCTCGGATTGGCTTGGGAACGCACCGTTCAGTGAAACTCGCACCGTTTTGCAAGCACGCCCAGTCAGTTTTGTCTGTGATTTATGTTCAGTTGTTCATTTTTTATTTTCCGCACGGCTGCAATCCTTTTTGATGCGTTTTTACAAACCTCTCCTAGCAACCATCAGTGAAAAACGGATTACATCCGGATGCAATGCGTTTTTCAATGAAGCCCCATTCACTTCTATGAGGAGCCTTAATATAGAACATGCTGCAGTTCTCACGCAACGCAGAACTAATGCGTGAATAAAAACGCTCATGTACACAGACCCATTGAAATGAATGGGTCACGATTCAGTGCGGGTGCTATGCGTTCACGTCACGCATCACACCCGCGCAAAAAACTTGCTCATGTGAAAGGGGACTTTTTCCAGGGAGTAAAATGGCCTGAAGAAGAGTCTACGACCTGTGCCTGTGACACTCCACCATTACCACAGAAGGCAGTTGGCCAGGTTGGTTATATTCTCTATGACATGATTGGTGGGTGCCACCTTGTCCCTTTGTGCGATAATATGTCTCTGATTTATCCGTAGGGGGTTGAAACTTTTGAGGATAGCTGACATTGTTTTAATATAAGGATTTTCACTTTCTTTTTCCATAGCATCATCACGACGGCATACAAGGAGATTGACCCCTGACCTCTGTAGGGGCAGGAACAGAGAAAGGTTAAATACCCTCCTCCCACCACCAACACCAGTGTTTCCTGTCCCTACAGAGGACAGGGCAGAGAAAGGTCTCCCTGTATGCAGGGAGATGAAGCTAAGGAAATGGAACCTGTTTATTTTTTATTTTTCCGTTACCTTTGGGAAAACGCCGGCATCCAGCATGGCGTCCCCCTGCCCTCCCGCGGTCCAAGACTAACGCTGGGCAGGGGGTTCAGGGCCTATCTCGTCCTGGTTATTCCGGGGCCTGTTCCCTGGCGCAGACTCCCTCCTAGCCTACTTGGGCGATAGCTGGGTGCGCGCCGGCGCATGGAGCGCATGTTTATGACGTCACGGCCGGCGACCCGGAAGTGACGTCGCGGCGGCAGCGTGGAGCCCAGTTTAAAACCGAGGCATAAACGCTGGTTACCGCCCGTGTCAAAACGCTCCCAGGATCGGTCCCCACTGGTGCGGAACCCTTGCCTGCAGAGAGGACGATGTCGGCATCTGAGCGATCCCCCAGAGCTGAGCCACCGGCGCTGCTACCAACTGTGAGTCCCCTTCGGGGGTATTGTTTGTGCAGGTCAGGGAGTCTGTTGATCCCCCTCTCCTGCTGTAATAGGTGGAAGGGGGAAAAAAGAGAGAGAGGAAGTTATTTCCAGGGGCAGCTAGCTCGCTTCTGCTGACCCCCTCTTGCTCTCTCTCTCTCCCTCTAGTGGTCATACCCTGATGCCCTGCCTTCTCCTCTCTTTTAGGCTAAAGTCAAAAAAAAAAAAAAAACACTCAAATGTATCTCCTGCAATAGCAGACTTCCTGACTACTACCCTAAAAAGTTGTGCAAGTCTTGTATTTCTAATATTGTACGGGATGAAGCACCCTCCTTAAAAGAGGAATTGAAAACTATGATTCAGGAAGAGATCCGTTCATCCCTGGCCCACCTGTCCACTAATCCCCCCGACTTGCCGCAACCTAAGAGGAAGCGGGCTAGGTCTCCGTCCCCTCCGGACCTAGAAGTTATGGCGGATGAAAGTGCCCACTCCGTTAAGTCATGGGAAGAGGGGGAGAGAGTCTCTGATACAGACTCAGTGGATGACAGTCGTAGATATTACTTTTCTACAGAAGAAATGTCCGACCTATTAAAGGCAGTAAGGTCGACCATGGGCGTGGAGGAAGTGCAACGTACCCATTCAGTACAAGAAGAAATGTTTGGGGGCCTAAGAGTCAAGAAAACTCGTGTGTTCCCCATTAACGAGAGTATTAGGGATATGGTCCTTGATGAGTGGGCAGATCCAGAAAGACGTCTGGGAGTCCCGGCTGCGTTCAAAAATAGGTTGCTTTTTGATCCAGAGGAATCTAAAATTTTCAATGAAATTCCCAAGATCGATGTACAGGTGGCCAAAGTGAACAAGAAAACATCTCTCCCATTTGAAGATACCTCCCAACTTAAAGATTCAATGGATCGTAAAGCGGACAGTCTTCTCAGGAAATCCTGGGAGGCGTCCATGTTCAATATTAAAACCAATATTGCGGCTACCTCAGTCGCCCGATCCATGTATCTTTGGTTGGGAGAATTGGAAACTCATATTAAGGATAGAACATCTAGGGAACAAATTCTTAGTTCTCTCCCTCTTTTAAAATCCGCCACGGCCTTCCTGGCGGATGCCTCTGCCGAATCAGTCCGATTCTCCGCCAGAGACGCGGCACTTTCCAATGCAGCCAGAAGAGCCCTCTGGATGAAGTGCTGGTCGGGGGACAAGACGTCTAAATTGAAGCTCTGTTCCATACCCTTTTCTGGAGAATATGTGTTTGGCCCGGTGCTAGATAAGATTCTAGAGAAGGCCGCGGACAGAAAGAAGGGGTTTCCGGAAGATCGCCCCTCCAGACGCCGGTATCCTTTTCGCCCCTCCTCGGGTCAAGAAAAAAACTACAGGGGGAAAGGGAAATCAGGACGTTGGAGCTATCCAAAAGGAGGAAGAGGAAGAGGCCAATCCTTCTCCCACCCAAAATCCTCCGATAAGCAATGACATCGGGGTGGGGGGAAGACTCTCAAGATTCCTGGGGTCATGGGAATCCATCTCCCAGAACCCCTGGATTTCCAAGGTAGTCGGGGCAGGCTACCAAATAGAGTGGTCTTCAAGACCCCCAAACAAATTTTCACTGACACGGTTCCAAATGAACCTTTGGCAAGGAGTCCAGAAACTTCACTTAATGAATGTAATCTCACCGGTCCCGCCTCCAGAAAGAGGCAGGGGTTTCTATTCTACCCTATTTCTAATCAGGAAGAAAGAAGGCACTTTTCGGACTATCATAAACCTGAAACCACTAAACAGATTCATCCGTTATCAAAAATTCAGGATGGAGACCCTAGCATCTACAATCCCTCTGCTAAGCAAAGACGTCTTCATGTGCACAATAGACCTACAAGACGCTTATTACCACATTCCCATTCACACCGACTCACAGAAGTTTCTCCGGTTTGCAATCCAGGATATATCAGGGAACGTCCATCACTACCAGTTCAGGGCCCTTCCCTTCGGGATTTCATCTGCGCCAAGAATATTTACCAAAGTAGTGGTAGAGATGGTCGCCTTTGCCCGAAGACAGGGACTTATGATAATCCCTTATTTGGACGATTTCCTTCTAGTCAGCGAAAGTCTCAGCCAAATCAGTTCGAACCTGAAGCTTTTTCTCTCCATCCTAGACGATCTGGGGTGGATCGTGAACAAAGGAAAGTCCGTCCTCACCCCCTCAAGGGAAGTTTGTTTCTTAGGGATGATCCTAGACTCCCGAAGGCAAGCGGTATTCCTACCTCGAGACAAAATATCAGTTCTCCAACAAAAGATCAGGTCCTTTCAAAAAAGAAGATCCTGCTCTATCAGAGAGGCGATGAGTCTGCTGGGCCTGCTAACATCCTGTATTCAGGCAGTTCCCTGGTGTCAAATACACTTCAGACCCCTACAGTCCTGGATCCTGAGTGTCTGGAACAGGTGCCAATCCTCTCTAGATCATCAAGTAAGTCCACCAACTCAGATTCTGCAGTCCCTAAATTGGTGGAAAGACCACGGAAACTTATCACGGGGAAATCCGTGGCAGAAGACTCCCCAGGTCCAGGTAATAACAGACGCAAGTCTGTCCGGCTGGGGTGCAAAGGTGGGGGATCGTATGTTCCAGGGCACTTGGCCAGATTCGATCAGATCCCAGTCATCGAACTTCAGGGAACTGAGAGCAGTCTGGGAGGTGTTAAAGGTAGCAGAGGAGATGTTGTGTCATCATCACATAAAAGTGCTGTCGGACAACACTACGGCCATTGCCTACCTTTCCCATCAAGGGGGAACGCGGTCCGTAACCCTACAAGCACTGTCAACAAAAATCTTTGCTTGGGCAGAACAGAATGTGGCCTCGATATCGGCAGTTCATCTGAAGGGAATACTAAATCAGGAAGCGGATTTTCTCAGTCGCCACAGAATCGACCATACAGAATGGTCTCTAAGTCCAGAAATATTCGGGCTAGTAGTAAGGAAATGGGGGATGCCCGACGTGGATCTATTTGCCACCAGGGCAAACTCAAAGGTGGAAACATTCTGTTCCCTAAACCCCAGGGACAGACCTCATGCCTTAGACGCCTTCGCCATTCGTTGGCATTGGAATCTGTGCTATGCCTTCCCTCCACTTCCTCTAATTCCGAAGGTGGTACAAAAAATTCTTCAAGACAAGGCCACGGTGATTGTGATCGCTCCCCTATGGCCAAAGAGAAGCTGGTTCTCATCCCTCCAAAAATTTTCCCTACAAGATCCATGGCTCCTTCCTGTGCGGGGGGATCTACTCCAGCAGGGTCCAGTTCTACACCCAAACCCGCAGTTTCTGAAATTGGCGGCTTGGATCCTGAGTCCCAAACCCTGAAGCTTCAGGGCCTGTCAGACAAAGTTATTTCTACTTTGAAAGCCTCCAGAAAGAAGGTAACGTCAGCAATTTACCTTAAGATCTGGAAACGTTTTTGTTCCTGGAGTGGGGACGAATCGCCACATTTGCGTAAACCCAACATCCAAAGAATACTGGATTTCCTACAGCAAGGTCTGGACCTGGGACTTAGACCCTCTACCTTGAAGGTCCAAATCTCAGCCCTAGGTTGTTTCTTTGACCAAGATATAGCCGGCCATCGTTGGATCAAAAGATTCATTAAGGCGGCGACGAGGCTCCGCCCAACGATCACCGCCCGTGTCCCTTCCTGGGATCTAAACGTCGTTCTTACAGGCCTTACTTTACCACCCTTTGAACCCATGTCTGACTGTCCAATAAAATTATGGTCCTTGAAAACGGCCTTCTTAATTGCGATAACTTCGGCCCGCAGAGTAGGGGAATTACAAGCCCTATCAATCAGGGAACCCTACCTCCGTATTCTAGATGATAGAATTATTCTCCGTTTGGATCCTGGATTTCTCCCCAAAGTCGTATCCAATTTTCATCGGAGCCAGGAGGTTACCCTACCTTCTTTTTGCCAGCACCCCTCTAATAATAAAGAATCAGCGTTTCACTCTCTGGACGTTAGACGGGCAGTCCTAAACTATATCACGGTGACGGGGAAGTTTAGGAAATCTGACAATCTTCTAGTCCTGTTTGGAGGAAGATTTAAGGGCCAAAAAGCCTCCCGGTCCTCTATAGCTAGATGGCTCAAAGAAGCCATTAGTCTTTGTTACCAAATACAAAACCTTACATGTCCAGTCAACATTAGGGCCCATTCCACTCGGGCCATGTCTTCCTCTCAGACGGAGAGAGCTGGGGCTTCTCTGGAGGAAATCTGTCGTGCTGCCACTTGGTCCAGCATTCATACATTTATAAAGCACTATCGCCTGGATCTTTCCAGATCTTCTGATCTGTCCTTCGGGCGGAAAGTCCTCCAGGCTGTAGCCCCCCCTTAACTGATATATTTTTTATATCTCCTTGTATGCCGTCGTGATGATGCTATGGAAAAACCGGAATTAGTCTTACCGGTAATTCTGTTTCCATGAGATCATCACGACGGCACGTTATTCCCTCCCTATGATTTAAATCGTTTTTGACCTAGTAGGTCTCTAGAAGGTATGAAGTAATACCTTTTGTTTCACTATTTTCCACCACCGGGTTGCTCTGTGTGATTTTGGAAACACTGGTGTTGGTGGTGGGAGGAGGGTATTTAACCTTTCTCTGTTCCTGCCCCTACAGAGGTCAGGGGTCAATCTCCTTGTATGCCGTCGTGATGATCTCATGGAAACAGAATTACCGGTAAGACTAATTCCGGTTTTTAAGCCTCATTCACATGTCCGTGCTCAAATCCGTGAGCAGGTGGTCAGTGATGCATCCATGAAGCTGTCCGTGAAGGATCCGTGTGTCCGTTTTTTGCTGTCCATGTTGCATCCGTGTTTCACTGACACTGAACAGCTGAAAAATAATTTTCAAAGCATCTCTTCTTAATGATCCATGAAACACGGATGCCATCTATGTTGCATCCGTGAAAACGGACCCATAGACTATAATCGACGTGATGGATTCGTGAACACGGATAAAATAGAGCATGCTAAAAACACTAATCCACGGACCTTGCTAAAACACTGTGTTGAATACCCACATTAAAATGAATGGGGACGTGTGCTGTCCGTGGAGAACACGTACAGCACAGGTCCATGAAACACTGACGTGTGAATGAGGCTTTATTAAGTCACGTTTTATACCTCACACCCAAATCGCAGAGCAAAAAAACGCCCGGTATGGAGCTGTCCTAACTAACTACAAGTAAATACCCAAAACTAGACTCAGAACAGCATGTAATATAGAATCACAAAATTTTTATTGGACACACACTTGTATAAAACATAGAAATCCATATATATTAGCAGCGTTTAATCACATAGGATTGATATCCACAGGTCTGTCACATTATAATACATATAACTAGCAATAAAACTCCCAGGCTTAATTAAGATTAATCTTCTATGGGTCTTCTCTATCTTTCCCCGTTTTTTATGGCGATATGTGTGATCAGTATGAGTGTTGCAGTGTCCGGACACTGACTGGACCGGAAGTGATCTGGTGCGTTCCAGCGTGGAACGCACCGCACTTCCGTTTCCTGTCTTTGGGCGTCTGTTTGCATCCCATGTGCTCCCAATCTACCTAATTTTCAGAATATACACCCTGTACAGAATTATTAGGCAAATGAGTATTTTGACCACATCATCCTCTTTATGCATGTTGTCTTACTCCAAGCTGTATAGGCTCGAAAGCCTACTACCAATTAAGCATATTAGGTGATGTGCATCTCTGTAATGAGAAGGGGTGTGGTCTAATGACATCAACACCCTATATCAGGTGTGCATAATTATTAGGCAACTTCCTTTCCTTTGGCAAAATGGGTCAAGAGAAGGACTTGACAGGCTCAGAAAAGTCAAAAATAGTGAGATATCTTGCAGAGGGATGCAGCACTCTTAAAATTGCAAAGCTTCTGAAGCGTGATCATCGAACAATCAAGCGTTTCATTCAAAATAGTCAACAGGGTCGCAAGAAGCGTGTGGAAAAACCAAGGCGCAAAATAACTGCCCATGAACTGAGAAAAGTCAAGCGTGCAGCTGCCAAGATGCCACTTGCCACCAGTTTGGCCATATTTCAGAGCTGCAACATCACTGGAGTGCCCAAAAGCACAAGGTGTGCAATACTCAGAGACATGGCCAAGGTAAGAAAGGCTGAAAGACGACCACCACTGAACAAGACACACAAGCTGAAACGTCAAGACTGGGCCAAGAAATATCTCAAGACTGATTTTTCTAAGGTTTTATGGACTGATGAAATGAGAGTGAGTCTTGATGGGCCAGATGGATGGGCCCGTGGCTGGATTGGTAAAGGGCAGAGAGCTCCAGTCCGACTCAGACGCCAGCAAGGTGGAGTACTGGTTTGGGCTGGTATCATCAAAGATGAGCTTGTGGGGCCTTTTCGGGTTGAGGATGGAGTCAAGCTCAACTCCCAGTCCTACTGCCAGTTTCTGGAAGACACCTTCTTCAAGCAGTGGTACAGGAAGAAGTCTGCATCCTTCAAGAAAAACATGATTTTCATGCAGGACAATGCTCCATCACACGCGTCCAAGTACTCCACAGCGTGGCTGGCAAGAAAGGGTATAAAAGAAGAAAATCTAATGACATGGCCTCCTTGTTCACCTGATCTGAACCCCATTGAGAACCTGTGGTCCATCATCAAATGTGAGATTTACAAGGAGGGAAAACAGTACACCTCTCTGAACAGTGTCTGGGAGGCTGTGGTTGCTGCTGCACGCAATGTTGATGGTGAACAGATCAAAACACTGACAGAATCCATGGATGGCAGGCTTTTGAGTGTCCTTGCAAAGAAAGGTGGCTATATTGGTCACTGATTTGTTTTTGTTTTGTTTTTGAATGTCAGAAATGTATATTTGTGAATGTTGAGATGTTATATTGGTTTCACTGGTAAAAATAAATAATTGAAATGGGTATATATTTGTTTTTTGTTAAGTTGCCTAATAATTATGCACAGTAATAGTCACTTGCACACACAGATAGCCCCCTAAAATAGCTAAAACTAAAAACTACTTCCAAAAATATTCAGCTTTGATATTAATGAGTTTTTTGGGTTCATTGAGAACATGGTTGTTCAATAATAAAATGAATCCTCAAAAATACAACTTGCCTAATAATTCTGCACTCCCTGTATATACGGGGTAGGCAATCTCTGGCACTCCAGCTGTTGTGAAACTACAACTCCCAGCATGCATACTTCCTATACTCTTCTCAGACCTCTACTAGAAATGAATGGAGCATGCTGGGAATTGTAGTTTCACAACAGCTGGAGTGCTGAAGGTTGCTGACCCCTGCTATATATGATCAGTGTATACACACCACCACTATCCCTTGAGAAAGCGACCGCGGAACACGTGTTGGGATCCAGCACTGTCTTGGTCTGTATATATCTTGACTGCATTTATCTCCTATATGTTATTTGTACTTTGTGGCACTATGCACTTTATATACTCACTGTGGGCTGTGATTTATTATCTCACAGCCTGGGAGTTTTATTGTTAGTTATATGTATTATAATGTGACAGACCTGTGGATATCAATCCTATGTGATTAAACGCTGCTAATATATATGGATTTCTATGTTTTATACAAGTGTGTGTCCAATAAAAATTTATTACATGCTGTTCTGAGTCTAGTTTTGGGTATTCACGTTTTATACCTGTTCACATGAGGGATTATTGGTAACGCCACCAAAATCGGAAGGTTCAGCTGTCATTCTGCTAATGTGTATGACCCCTTTACAGTAAAACGTGGTGGCCTAGCTGAGCATTTATGATATGGGTTCTACACCACAAATCCGCAGAAAATCGCAGCAGGATTCTCAGCGCAAACAAAAACAAACCTGTTGTGGATTTCCAGTTCCATGGCGTGCTCATTCTACTGCAGACTTTTTGATTTATTTTATTTTTTTACTGCAGTCTGTGGGATGGAAAAGCACAGTGTACGACACCATCGTTCTTTCCCCGATGTATACATTAAACATACGACAAAACATGTTATAGAAGCAGCCTTATGGTATGTCCACATGTAAAATACTGCTGGTTTCTCATCACGGATTCGCATGCGGTAAATCTGCAGCATTTTACAGTACCATCATCCACACGCTGCGAAAAAATCTTTAGCGGAAATTGACCTATGGTGCTGATTGGTGTTGAGCAAAGCGAGCTTCGGGCGCTTCATCCGAAGTCGCTTCGTTTAAAACTTCAGATTAATACTGTATGGAGATCCGTCTCCGTACAGCAGGGATGCTCAACCTGCAGCCCTCCAGCTGTTGCAAAACTACAACTCCCAGCATGCCCTAATAGCTGTAGGATGGCCAGGCATACTGGGAGTTGTAGTTTGGCAAAAGCTGGAGGGCCGCAGGTTGGGCATCCCTGCCGTATAGTATGAAAATGTATGGGATCCGATGAGCCGAAGTCAGTTATTCACGAAGTTATGCGCGACTTCATTGAATAACTTTGGTAGTTGATTTTTAAAGTGGAAAACCACTCTAGAACTTGAAAGCGAACTCTGGTTCGGTCCCGAAAGTGTTCTTAGATTTGTGCTAAAAAGGAAGTGTAGATAGCTTTGTTTATAAATATGGTAAATATGACACCTAGCAGAATTTACCATTGGGCAGAAAGGAGTGTTTTATCTATACCGGCAATGGAGTACCTTCAATGGAGGAAGACCATGCAATTGCTACAGGCTCCCCTGGAGAGTGAGGGGTGACTCTATACTGCTCTCATAGACAGTCACCACTAGGGGGAGCTCAGTGCAAAGAGTTTATTACAACTTCCATGGTAACTGTAAAAAATTCCTATGCACTGAGCTCCCCCTAGTGGTGGCTTCAGGAAGCCAGCTTTGTCATAGAAGGCAAACAGGAGATTGATCAATGTATTTAGTGGATTTATTTGCGTTTCTGCAGCATACCCGCAAAAATCTCATCCTTCCATTGAAAAGGGTGAAATACGCAGCTAAAACTGCAATTATAATTGACATGCTGCAGATTTTGTAATTCACAATGCAGGTCACATTCTGCACGGAAAAAAACACGCAAATTGTAAATGAGATTTGTGTAATCTCATACACTTTGCTCGTACTGTTAATACGCTGCTGTTTTCTGCACGGGAATCCGTGAAACAAAAACAACAACACACGTATTCCCCATAAAGTCCGCCGGCGCAGAATGTGGCACAGGCCTCAACAAATTTGGCGCATTTCCAGGGAATCCATGTGGCAGACTTTCAAATTTACATCAGCTATGAGCTGGCGTGGTGTAAATGATAACCTGGCCACGTACCTTAGCTAAGCCCCACCCACTTTTCTCACCACTTTTAAAAAGCAATGAGACAAGTGAAAAATCATAAATTATAGCTTGCGTCATAATCTATGACTTTTGTTTTTTACGTCAAAATAGCGGCGTAAAACACTTTAGTAAATGTCCCTCATTCCTTGCTAAAGGGCAGTAAATATTACATCTGCATTATTAAAGGGCATCTGTCAGCAGATTTGTCCCTATGACACTGTCTGACCTGTTACATGTGCACTTGGCAGCTGAAGGCATCTGTGTTGGTCCCATGTTCATATGTGCCCGCTGTGCTGAGAAAAAAGATTTTTTAATATATGCAAATGAGCCTCTAGGAGCAATGGGGGCGTTATCGTTACTCCTAGAGGCTCAGTTTTCTCTGCAACTGTTGCACCATCTCCACTTTGATAAAAACCAGGTGTGATCACATTTACGCTGCTTGGCCCTGTCAATCAGGTGCAGAGGGCAAGCAGTTGCAGAGAGAGCAGAGCTTCTAGGGGTAATAGCAACGCCCCCGTTGCTCCTAGAGGCTCATTTTCATATATTAAAACATAATATTTCTCAGCAATACGGATACATATGAACATGGGACCAACACGGATGCCATCAGTTGCCAAGCGCCCTTGCAACAGGTCAGCCAGTTCCATAGGTACTAATCTGCTGACAGATGCCCTTTAAGGAGCAAGATAACGTGTCAAAGTGTTTACAAAATAATATATTACATGTTGCTAAAATTTTCCCATCTCTTCTCTCCTTAGCTGTGGATGTGATTGTCTACTTGATAAATGATGCTGCAGTTCCACTTACAGTAGATGGCCTTTCATCCTCAACATCGCACGAGCTACACAGGAAAGTTCTCGAAGTCCTCCATCTCCCTGATGTTGCTCAGGAAGTGTTTGCCCTGTGGCTCATTTCTCCATTTTTAGGTAGAAGGCTTAAAAACCTTTATTGTCCTCTTACAGAATTAAACGAATCCACATGCTTCTTCTATATTCTTTTGTACCCGTTTTGCAGAAGTACAACTCAAGCCAAAGCATCATCCCTACAAAGTGTGCAGACAGTGGCATGATCTCCTGGCACGTTTCACAAACTGTACACTGGAGGATATTCACCACGGTAAGTTATGGTTTGAAAATATTGGCTTTGTAATGTTGTTTCACAGTGGTTTCATGTTTCTCATGTTGCCTCGTCATAATCATGACACAGATTAAAAACGAAAGGGGTTTTCAGATTATTTTTTTTATTTTTTTTTTACTCTGATGACCTAGGTCATCAGTATCTAATCGATGGGGGTCCGGCACCCAGGACCCCCACCGATCAGCTGTTTTGAGAAGGGAGCAGCTCTCCTGTGAGCGCTGCTGCCTTCTCTCAGCTCACCAAGCACCGCTCCATACATTGTGTTTTGTATTGCACTCATCCCCATTCACTTGAATGGGGCTGAGCTGCTCCTAGGTCACGAGACTGATGAACGTGATATCACCGGCCTAGGAAAAGCTGTGAGAAGGCCACTGTGCTCACAGGAGCATCGGTGCCTTCTCAAACAGCTCATCGTTAGATAGGTCATCAGTAAAAAAAAAAGAAAAAATCTTGGAAAACCCTTTTAATAACACAGTGCAGATCTATGAACCAAGCCCAATGAAACACCATCTAAGGTTACTTTCACATCTGCAACATGGGTTCTGCCTGGCTCTGACGCCCATTGCGAAACAGGGCAGTCTCCTCCTCCCTGTACCGATGATATTCATTTACATGCCAGGCAGGAAAAAGTAAAAGGGGGGAACAGAGCGCCGGACAGATAAACTAGTAAGTGATCTTCCATCCCTGCAATATGCCCTACACAACCCCCTACTTATTTGATAATGTCTGGACCCATGAAAGGTCCTCTTTAATATATTCTGCTCAGTCGCCGGCAACTTTGGTGCTGAAAGTACAGAGACATGTTTCTGCACAAATTGTGCAACTTAATACTTTTCTAGTGAAACTTTACTAAAATGGCATAAAGAGAAACTAAAAGTGTAATACATAGCATTTTGTCTGCGAGCCCTGATTAAAGGGGTTATCCAATGATTAATGTAAAACTCAGTGGCTATACAAAATTTTTAATTTAATTGCAATTACAAAAGTCTTCAGAGTCAGGTACTGGTTTGAAAACTGTAGAATATCTTTTGTTGGACAACCACTTTAAAAGTCACAACACTATGATGGGACTTTATTGCCTTCCCTGTTGTAATTCCTTTAAAGCAAACCTGTCATTAACCCCTTCTAACCCATTTTATTTTTTTTTACTTTTTCGTTTTTCGCTCCCCGCGTTCCCAGAGCCATTACCTTTTTAATTTTTCCATTCACATAGTCATATAAGGGCTTTTTTTTTTTTTCCAGGGCAAGTTGTAATTTCCAACGCCATCATTTAATATTGCATAGAATGTAGTGGGAAGTGGGTAAAAAAAATTCCAAAGGTGGTAGAATTGGGGAAAAAAAAAAATAATAATTTGCCACAGTTTTACACGGTTGTGTGTTTTATTTTTTTTTTTTTTTTTGTTTGTTTTACAGCGTTCATAATGCTGTAAAACTGACTTGTGATCTTTAGGCTGAGTTCACATGGGTGAGATTTCCGCGCAGGTGCAATGCGGGAGGTGAACGCATTGCACCCGCACTGAATCCGGACCCATTCATTTCTATGGGGCTGTGCACATGAGCTGTGATTTTCACGCATCACTTATGCGTTGCGTGAAAATCGCAGCATGCTCTATATTGTGCGTTTATCACGCAACGCAGGCCCCATAGAAGTGAATGGGGCTGAGTGAAAATCGCAAGCATCCGCAATCAAGTGCGGATGTGGTGCGATTTTCACGCAGGGTTGCTAAGATAAATGTCTATTCACTGTATTATTTTCCCTTATAACATGGTTATAAGGGAAAATAATAGCATTCTTTAATACAAAATGCTTAGTAGGTGGCAATTGAGGGTTAAAAAATAATTAACTCCCCTTCTCCTCTTGATCGCATAGCTGCCGATCTCTTCTTACTTCTTTAATCCTGAGCTGCCGGCTAAAGGACCTGTGGTGACGTCAGATCACATGGTCCATCACCACGCCTTGCGTACAGAAATACACATTTCTACAATGGGGCCCTTGAAAAGTGCGGGACGCAAACAAACCACATGGGTATTTTGCATATCTGCAATCTGCAGACCACAAAATGGATACGGTCGTCTGCAGGAGGCCTAAATACTGTGGAATGCATTTTTCTTAAAGTCTGTTATTTCTTATCTCAGATGAACCTATACTCCAGTTTCGCAGAAACATTTTGTTTCCCAAAAGTAAAGAACTTCAGGTGAGTTGAAAGAATTATTTATGCCAATAAATAAAAATAAAAAATTCTGAGCAAAAACGTATTCTTTCTTTGCAGCATTTTGATGCTGTTATACAATAAACTATTAGCCTTATTTAATAATAAATGTATTTCCCTCTATGTCAGTCTTTGTATTGAATAATTTTATTAAACAACTTATGACATAAGTAAAAATAAATGTTAAAAGCGGTTTTCCGGTTTCTTTTTATGATAGCCTACAGTCAGGATAGGTCATCAATATATAGAAACCGCAAAACCTATTAAAAGTCAACAAAGTTTCATAACATTAAAAAAGGCAAAAAAAAAAGGACATGGGGGAACTGTGTCCTCTTAAGGCCTACGTTTTTGTCTTGCATTTATCTTATATGTTAAAACAGATGCCATACAGTGGCATCCTTCACCATAGAGTTCCATTGTATAAAAAAACATATCCCTTAATGCAAACTTTGCAAGAAAAAAAAATAAACTGAAATCTAATTGACATTTGAGCCTGACTTTATCATCTTGGCTTGAAAATTTGTGCAGATTTCTGATGAGGGCGTATTACGTCTACTGTATGAAGAGGCAAAATACAATGTTCTGGAGGGAAGGTACCCATGTGATATAGAGGACTGTGAACTCTTGGGTGGCCTGTCTTGCTGTTTGGAGATGGGACCATACAGCCAAGAAAAACATACTCCCTCTGCACTAAGGTATGGTCGTATATATGTTTCTTTTATATTATCATGTGTTTTTGATACGCCATAATATTCCTGTGTTTTAAAGATAGAACATGTTCACTTATGTACTTACATTGGTGATTCCCAACCTTATTCCTGCAGAGGAACACCTGAAAAATGTCTCCACTCTTGGGGAACTAACGCTATACCTGCCTCAAAGAAACTTGGTGTAGTGGGCGGGTAAAGCATTCTATCATTCTTGTCCAGTGCTATAACCTGGCTTAGGCTACTTTCACATTAGCCGCAGCCTTCGTAGTTTTGTCATAGTCTTATTCCGGCCTCCTCTCTGCATTTTTGCCGTGCTGCGGCCGGACCACCGGCCCACCCCCATTATAGTCACCTGCCGGAGAAAGCTGCCGCTAACGTGAAATATTTTCTGCTTTGCAAAGCATGTTTTTGCAGCCCAAATCAATTTACCTTCCCTATTGTAAAGGGATAGGTTTTTTTTGCGTTCCTCCTGGTCTGTGCTCATGGAGCCCCAGGGTCCCTGGGAATCCACACTGGAAAAAAACAGAGTTAGGCCTCTTTTCAGACGGGCGTTGCGGGAGCGTTACGGGAACATTGTACATTGTAATGTGTTTTGCACTCGCGTGAGAAAAATCACGCATGTTTGGTACCCGAACATCTTCACAGAAGTTCGGGCTTGGGATCGGTGTTCTGTGGATTGTATTATTTCCCCTTATAGCATGGTTATAAGGGAAAATAATAGCATTCTGAATACAGAATGGAGAGTAAAATAGCGCTGGAGAGGTTAAAAAATAAAAATAAAAAATTTAACTCGCCTTAGTCCACTTGATAGCGCAGCCCGGCATCTCCTTCTGTCTCCTTTGCTGAACAGGACCTCTGGTGACGTCACTCCGGTCATCACATGATCCATCACCATGGTAAAAGATCATGTGATGGATCATGTGATGACCGGAGTGACGTCACCAGAGGTGCTGGTACTGTAATGAATGCTCACCACAGGTCCTGTTCAACAAAGGAGACAGACGAGAAGCCGGGCAGTGCGATCAAGTGGACTAAGGTGAGTTAAATTTTTTTAAATATTTTTTTTACCCCTCCAGCGCTATTTTACTATGCATTCTGTATTCAGAATGCTATTATTTTCCCTTATAACCATGTTATAAGGGGAAATAATAATTATCGGGTCTCCATCCCGATCGTCTCCTAGCAAGCGTGCGTGAAAATCGTACCGCATCCGCTCTTGCTTGTGGATGCTTGCGATTTTCACGCAACCCCATTCACTTCTATGGGGCCTGCGTTGTGTGAAAAACGCAGAATATAGAGCATGCTGCGATTTTCACGCAACGCACAAGTGATGCGTGAAAGTCACCGCTCATGTGAACAGCCCCATAGAAATGAATGGGTCGGTATTCAGTGCGGGTGCAATGCGTTCAACTCGCGCATCGCATCCGCGCGGAATACTCGCCCGTGTGAAAGGGGCCTTACATTGTAGACCTCTCTCAGAGGGTGGAATTTATGAACAGATTTGCGGTATTTTTATTTTTTGCTTCTTTAAAATGTCACAAATTGCCAAATGTTTGAAAGGTGGACATGGTCTAAAACAGGTATCGCAACCTCCAGCACTCTAGCTGTTCAGAAACTACAACTCCCAGAATGCTTCATTCACTTCCGTGGGAGTTAGAACAGCCGAGCTTGTTTGCATGCAGGGAGTTGTAGTCTCACAGCAGCTGGAATGGCAAAGGTTGCTGATCCCTGGTCTAAAACTTTTAGGATACGACCTGATTGTGTGGCTGGCTGCGTGAAGCCAAGTCTTGCCTACACACGGCAGCCAGTGGGGGCACAAGTTTGCGGTCAAATTGCACAGGCATTGGCTGTCGTGAGTCAGCGGGTCGTGCCCTTAGACCAGGGGTGCACAGCCCGTGGGCTGCATGCGGCCCCCAGAGCCAAGGTTCGCAGCCCCGTCCCCCCGTCATTACTGCTCCTGCACTGTAGCAGGAGGGGCCCCCGGCTGTCAGTGACAGCAGGGGAGCAAAGGAGAAGGCAGAAGCTGTGTATCAGCACTTCCGCCTTCTTCTCAGATAGATGAGCGCTATGCAGGGTGGACACGGCTTGGGGGCAGAAGAGCGCAGAGCTGCAGGGTCAGGTGACCCTGCTCAGCCCCCACAGCAGGCTGCTTTCCACTGTAACTGGGGCTCCTTTGGATGCCCAGTTACCGTGGAAATAGTACCAAAAAAAAGTCTGTGTCCCCAAAGGTCCTTCAGTGACCTCTTGGGGACAAATTATGTGGAAACAATATATTACAAAAGAAGTTAAAAAAAATTATTATAAAAAAACTAAATTGAAAATATATATATAAAAAATAAAAGGAAAAATTGCAAAAAAAAAGTGTTCACTGTCCCCTAACAGTCTTTTTATGATCCCTTGGGCGGGACACATTATGTGGCAAAAATATATTTAAAAAAAAATTTAAATTGAAAAAAAAAACTATAATAAAATACAAATAAAAGAAAACACATAAAAAGCACAAAATAGTAGAGTGTTCATTGTCCCCCAACAGTCTATTTAGGACCTATTGGGGGACATATTATGTGGCAAAAATATATTTAAATAAGTAATAAACCAATGATAAAAAATATATAAATAAAATACATTTAAAAGTAAAAAATGGAAAAAGTAACAAAGTCTCAGTATCCCCCCCAAAGGTCTTTTTTTGATCTTCAAGCCCAAATGAATGGGACAGCTGCATACATTTCTGCAACATAACTACCACGCATTTTAGACTCCAGTCTTAATTAGCCCCATACCTGTCAGTGTATCCCCCGAAGTTATGAAGAGGTGTCGGCCTCTACATAACTTCGCCGGATCCTCCGCCACTTCTAAATACAAGATAGCTTCCTTGCTGTCTTACATTTACACAATTTTCTACTCCTAAAACGGGCATAGAAAATTGTAAATGAGACGGGCCTGCTGGCCCGCCAATGTCATGCCCACTTTATTAGACCTGGCGTGAGTGGGGAGAAGTCGTAGATTGCGACGCAAAATCTGCGCCAGAAATAAGCATAATTTAGGCAAATTTCTGTTTTATACAGTAAATGACCCCCATACTCTTTTTGTGGTTTAGGGTCCATTCACACGTGCATTCCGCAATTTGCGGACCGCACATCGCTGGCATTTGCGGATGCAGACAGCACATTCTGGCCCCATTCAAAATGAATGGGTCTGCACCCGTTCCGCACAATTGCGGAACGGATGCGGACCCATTTTGCGGACGTGTAAATGGAACCGTAATCATTTATTTCTAACCAGAATAAACCTCCCATTTGTGCGTTTTTCTGGTAAATAATTTTGTGTCAATTACTTTATCTGTATAGTTACCATATGCGTCCACTAGGCACAATTACACAGATGGCTTTCTTGTACAGTTTCCAGCTAGTAACAGATTTTCTCTGCATACAGTAAAAAAATTAATTAAAGGGATTATCCTGAAAATTATATTGATAACCTATCCTCAGGACATCATTAATATCAGATTGGCAGGGTTCCAAATCCCCCACCCCCAGCAATCAGCTGTTTGAAGAGGCCAGGAGTTCTATGAGCGCCGCAGCCGCCTCCTAGGCCATGTGAGGTCAGCGTACCTCGGACACATAGCCTACTTGCAGCTCAGCGCCATTGAAGTGAATGGGGCTGAGCTGCAATACCAAGCACAGCCACTTTACAATGTTCGGCGCTGTGCTTGGTAAGCTGCTGGGAGTTAGCAGTTTTCACCAGTGCTTCGGTGAGCGCTGTGGCTCTCCAAAACAGTTAATCGGCATGGGTGTCGGGACTTGGATAGGTTATCCTTATCGCAGCAGTGGGGGTCCGAATATAGGTCATCATTATCATTACCTGGATAACGCTTGTCTCACTTCAGCAAATAGCATTTCTCATGTAGAGAAAGTTAATACAAGGCACTTACTAATTTATTGTGACTGTCCATATTTCCTCCTTTGCTGGCTTGATTCATTTTTCCATCACATTGTACGCTGATCGTTTCCATGGTTACGACCACCCTGCAATCCATCAGTGGTGGCTGTGCGTGTAAACTATAGGAAAATAGCACCGGCCTCTCTAATAGCTAGGACCATGGGACCGCACATAGTCTAGTGCTTTTTCCTATAGTGTGCAAGACCCCCCACCGCTGCTGGATTGGAGGGTGGTTGTAACTATGGAAACGAGCAGTGTATAATGTGATAGAAAAATGTATCCAGCCAGCAAAGGAAGCAATATGGATAATAACCATACATAAGTAAGTGCCTTGTGTTAACGTTATCTACATGATAAAGGGGTTGTCTCATTTCAACAAATGGCATTTAAGGTTTAGTACAAAGATGCTAGATCTGCTAATGTAGTGCTTTATTTCTTTTTTTCTGCTACTCTTACAGGCCAAAGCTGGAGTCTTTTCTTCCTCCATATATATGCAAAAAGAAGATCGGAATACTGAATGCATTCAGGAATAGAGGGAATCGCCAAGCCAGTTTTGAAGAGACTTTGGTGAACACATACAAAGCAGCTACAGAAAATGTTACATCTGAAGACGGAGATGTCGTGAACTGCAGAGAGTATTTGAAGAAGTGCCATGAGCTTCCTTACTATGGGTATGTGTGGTATTGAGGTATAACAAACATTTGGTGCATTGGAGAGTAAAATCCTACTGGCGAACTAAGTGGTTTTTGTTTTGTGTTCAGATGTGCCTTTTTCCAAGGAGAAGTGGACAAGCCCTCTCAAGGCTTCCTCAACAGGAGTGGCCGTAAAACTGTGTCAGTGGCTATCAATATGGAAGGCGTGTCTGTTATAGACCGCAAGGAAAAGGTATTTGTATTTGATGATTTTGTGTCCTCTAATTAGAACAGGTTGTTTCTATATAATATCATTTAGAAAAATCTCAAACATGAAGAAAACTAACAATTTATAAAAATGACCTTGGAACAGTAACTACCTAGTTGCTTCCCTTTGGTTCAAGAAAAAAATCCACATTAACTTGGGATCAAACAAAAACCTTGTCTGGTGACCTCCTTTTTTTTTTTTTTTCTTATCTTTTTAGTTGCAGACGTGCTAATTCCTTCTTGTCCTGCCCTGTTCTTGGATTAGCCAGCACTGTTCACATGTGGCCAATTGAAGAGCAGCTTCCAAATGCACATTGTGCATCAGACAGGGCCGCCGTCTTGATTGGCAAATAAGGAGTCTAGGAATCAATGGGTCTGCATCTAAAAAGATTGAAAGGAGAATACCATGAAAGTGTTCTGTTTTATTTCTCTGTTAATATGAGTCATTATTGCCTTTTTAGTTTCCAAACCTCAATGGAAAACCTTTATGGTACCTTATTGTCACAAATACTGGATAATACAAGCGATCATATCAAACCACTATAAAGTCACAGAACAGGAATAAAATTAAAAAAAAGACACGGTGAGGTCACAGCATTAGGGCTCAGGCACACGACCATTGGATGCTTTGCAGTCTGCAAAACATGGGCATCTCAGCCGGCCCCTAGTAGAACAGTCCTATCCTTGTTCGTAATGCGGACAATAATAGGACATGTTCTATTATTTTTATTTTTGGAATGGCCATGTGGAAATACGGACACAGAATGCACACTGAGTCATTTCCGTTTTTTTGCGGCTTTGTTGAAGTGACTGGTTTGGCATATAGGCTAAAAAAAAATAATTGAGAAAAATACATTCATGTGCATGAGCCATAAAGATGTTATGTACAGTGATCCACTGCTGGCATAATGAGCACCGAAATGTCACTGTTTTCAGGGTTTCTCTGAGTTGAAGTGGTCATGAGCAATTCGTTCTAGAAAATACCGTAACTGGGATGGGTTGCCTCCACTTGCAGAGCTGTCTAGGGTGGTGACTGGGCAGGACCGCACTACACACTGATGTCTACATATAGGCCGCTTTCAAAAGAATCCTTCAGGATCCTGATGATATAACATAAGTATGGATTTACATGTGTATTTCTTCCTTCCTTCAGTATTTATGCACTGCACAGACTGTAATGTAACATCATCAGGAGCTCAGGGCATAAGCAAGCGACACACAGACAGACATTCAGCGCAGCCCCTCTCACATGTGGAGGCGGCAGCATCGGCGCTAGGATGGCCGTGACGTGGGCGCCAGAGACAGCTGATTAAATCATCTAAGCCATTCCCACAAAGGGTGGGAGCCACTCCCACAATGAGCGGAAGCCACTCCCACAAAGGGCGGAAACACTCCCCAAGGCAGCCAATGGTGGGGCTAGAGGTGCGGTTACCTCAGTAAACCACCGCCCCCCTTACTGCCGCCCACTCCAGCGACGATCCACTAACAGTGTCAACACACTGTAATTCACATAGGAATAATTTGGCGGTTCATCGACCATAAGCAGGTACATATGTATATATTAGGAGCGGACTATTAATCCTACAGATACTAAGTAGAATTAGGACGCTTTTTTATGAGCCCAATTCAATGAGCCCTAGGTATACACTGGTTCCATATTATAATCCCATATTGAAGGGATATCAAGGAACCAGAGTTTAATCCAGAGCAACCATTGATAAGACTGATTGATGTACACCAGACTGGTATATTGTGTAGGGGGGTGATGAACTATCGGAGATTACATAGGATCCCTACTGAATTTACAGTGGTCCCATGTCATCACATCAAATCCGATAAAACTATATAAAGCAGGCAAAAGAGATGTGTTCATTTAACCCTTCAGGGCGCACCGTCCGTAGCCTGAAGGTCCATTGTGCCTCTTTTTGCAATACTTTTTTATCAAATTCACCCCCTCTCACAGATCTTCTTACTGCCTCAATCTCCTGAAATTGGATTGGATCTGGTTCATTGCTATGGACAACAGCAACATGCCGTGCAATTGGGGTATCTGCACCATTCTGGATATCATTTAGGCCCCTTTCACACGAGCGAGTATTCCGCGCGGATGCGATGCGGGAGGTGAACGCATTGCATCCGCACGGAATCCTGACCCATTCATTTCTATGGGGCTGTTCACATGAGCGGTGATCCTCTTTGTGCGTTTTTCACGTAACGCAAGCCCCATAGAAATGAATGGGGTTGCGTGAAAATCGCAAGCATCCGCAAGCAAGTGCGGATGCAGTGCGATTTTCACACACGGTTGCTAGGAGACGATCGGGATGGAGACCCGATCATTATTATTTTCCCTTATAACATGGTTATAAGGGAAAATAATAGCATTCTGAATACAGAATGCAAAGTAAAACAGCGCTGGAGGGGTTAAAAATAAAATAAAAAAATCATTTAACTCACCTTAATCCACTTGATCGCGATGTCGGCATCTCCTTCTGTCCCCTTTACTGAATAGGACCTGTGGTGAGCATTAATTATAGGATCAAGGACCTTTGATGACGTCACTCCGGTCATCACATGGTACGTCACATGATCTTTTACCATGGTGAATCACCATGGTAAAAGATCATGTGACGTACCATGTGATGACCGGAATGACGTCACCACAGGTCCTGTTGCTGCACAGAGATCAGATGAAGCCAGAAGGAGATGCCGGACCGCGAACAAGTGAACTAAGGTGAGTTTAAAAAAAAATTAACCCCTCCAGCGCTAGTTTACTATGCAGTCTGTATTCAGAATGCTATTATTTTTCTCTTATAACCATGTTATAAGGGAAAATAATACTATTTACAGAACACCGATCCCAAGCCCGAACTTCTGTGAAGAAGTTTGGGTTTGGGTACCAAACACGCGCGATTTTTCTCACGCGAGTGCAAAACGCATTACAATGTTTTGCACTCGCGCAGAAAAATCGCGGGTGTTCCCGCAACGCACCCGCACATTTTCCCGCAACGCCCGTGTGAAAGGGGCCTTAGGTGTTCACTGATCCGTCTCCAAAATTCTCGGATCGTTTTTCCCACATATTGCATCCCATAATGGCACTAGTTTTGCAGTTAATAAACAATCTGATCGTGTATCGGTTTTGCGTGACCGTGCTTGTAAAAATACTTCCGGTTTTGATGACATTACATGCAACAGAGCCGCTGCAACGAAATGTGCCCATCGGTCTGGTGCCCAGCCCGGTAGGTGCAACAGGAGATTGATACAATCCATGCACCAACCTATCCCGTAGATTTCTCCCCCGGTGATACGTGATGCTTGGTTCATCACCCACTAAATGACCCACATCTGGGTCCGATTGTAAAATTCCCCAGAACTGGGTCAGTGCGGCCCGAACGGTTTCATGAGCATCATCAAAAGTTGCAATAATGCGTACTTTGTCATCCTCTGGTTGTTTCAATCGTGGAACCAGTAAAGTATTACGGTCAGCTGCCAGTGAGTGCTGATGCGCTTTTGCCAAAACATGCTGTGGGTACCCTCTCCTCCGAAACCTCTGTTGTAAGTCCTTTGCTGCCACCAAATAGTCTGATACCTTAGAGCAATTGCGTCGTAACCGCAAATATTGCCCTTTTGGGATACCTTTTTTCAGGGCCCTCGGATGGTAACTGTCCCATTGCAGCAGACTTTTTGTGGCAGTCTTCTTACGGAAAAGACGGGTCCCTAGGCATCCCTCCTGGTCCTTAAACACTGTCAGGTCAAGAAAGTCAATCCTATCCGTATGGATCTCTGAGGTAAAAAAAAAGTCCCATTTCATTTATATTTAAAACCTTCACAAAATCATCAAAATCTGATTTTTCTCCAGACCATAAGATGAACACGTCATCGATAAAACGTAACCATAAATTGACGTATTGTGTCCATCTAACGTTCTCATCCGTAAAAACGACTTCTCGCTCCCACCAGCCCAGGTAGAGGTTTGCGAACGTGGGGGCACAAGGGCTCCCCATCGCCACCCCCCTGAGCTGGTGGTAGATCCGGCGATCAAAGCGGAACACGTTATTCTCAAGGGTGAATTGTAAAAGTTGGGAGTATGAACTAATTATGTGGCCATAGATGGGTTCCCCGCTGTTTAAGGAAGTCTCCCACAGCCCTACACCCCTTGTCATGGGGTATAGAGCTGTAGAGCGCCTCCACATCCAAACTGGCCAACCAAGTATGTTCATCAATCGGAATCCCCTCCAACTTCTGTATCCCCTCCATTGAGTCACGTATATATGATGGAAGGGATAGCACAAAGGGACGTAGAACAGTGTCGACATATGTGCTGATGCCATGCGTAAGGCTATCCATGCCTGAAACAATGGGTCTTCCCTTGAGGGGGGAAAGACCTTTTGTGAACCTTGGGAAGGCTATAGAAGCAAGGCATTTGTGCATGTTTTAATGTGAATCAATAAAGTTTATGTTTTAACATCTACACATACAAACGTTCTATTCATCGGTAAAAGTGTTTTAGAGGTGAACGTAAACCGACTAGATCTCAATCAGTGATTTGTTCTATTTTACTGTCTTCCAGCATGTTCTTCTAAGTTTAAAGTTTTCAGAACTATCCTGGGATCACACATATCCAGAAGAAGAACACATTCTGTGGCTTGAGTTTGATGGAGACAATGAAGGAACACCAGTAAATAAGTTGCTGAAAATATATTCTAAGCAGGTATTAATCCTCGCTATCCGTCTGGGCTAAGATGAGGGAATTCTTTTATAATCCTCTGTAGATGTATTAAATAAGCAGATTGCTGTGGTTAGATCTATTGCACAACTGTATTTAGGTATATACTTAGATATTTTGCCATACTTTTGCTATTTCCATAAAAAAAAACAATTTCTAGCGGAGGTTGTGAACTTTGGGAGGGTATGTGCTATAACCGCCACGATAACTGGAGCGAAGGTGCTGTGGCACCCACACCTTGCTCTGGAACTGACAATAAGATGGTAAACGATGGGTCCCATAAAATTGAATGGGAGTTAGGGAAGCAGCGTAGCACAACCTGCTTCACAGTTTTCCTAGTCCCGACTACTTCCTATATAAAGAATATAAGGAGTGTTCCATAACTGGGATTGCACTTTTATTATATAGGTGCTTTTGTATGAATAAATGGCAATATAGGTCAAAACTCTTCTATTTTACAAGCTTTATTACTTAAAGGGGTTGTCTCACTTCAGCAAGTGGCGTTTATCATGTAGAGGAAGTTAATGCTAGCCACTTACTAATGTAGCGTGATTATCCATATTGCTTCCTTTGCTGGCTGGATTCATTTTTCCATCACATTATACACTGCTCGTTTCCATGGTTACAGACCACCGTGCAATCCATCAGTGGTGGTCGTGCTTGCACACTATAGGAAAAAGCGTCAGCCTTTCTGGTGGCCGGGACCATGGGAGCGCAAATGGTCGTGCTTGCACAATATAGGAAAAAGCACTAGCCTATTTGTGCTCCCATGGTCCCGGCCACCAGAAAGGCTGACGCTTTTTCCTATAGTGTGCAAGCACGACCACCACTGATGGATTGCAGGGTGGTCTGTAACCATGGAAACGAGCAGTGTATAACGTAATGGAAAAATGAATCCAGGAAGCAATGGATATTAACAATATATTAGTGAGTAGCTTGTAATAACTTCCTCTACATAAAATGCCACTTACTGGAGTGAGACAACCCCTTTAAAGTCCCTGCCTGTTTGATCTGCCAGTGCTGATGGCTTGCAGCCCTGTTTCTCTCTATGTTCCCAGCACATCCCTGGTTAATTAGGAAGTCCTGGGAACATATAGGGGTGCAGAGCTGCCAGCAGTCAGTGCAATTTAAGAGGGTGTCACATATTTTTTAATCTTCTGGATGGATAAAAATTCCTGGTTATGCATTAACACTCAGCTTGCCCCCATAGTACTGCATTGTGTGGCTTTTAGGTATGGCATTCCTGGTGCAAAGGAAAATAGACTCAACCCTTATAGAAACTGTATCCTGCCCCCTACAGATATAGAACATATTTTACTATGTATTTTGAGTCTTTGCCCATTTCATTTGCTTCCAGTGCTGATCGTTGGCAGCCCTCCTGTTCTCTACCTTCCTAGCACTTATTATATAGCCAGGGATGCGCCGGGAAGATAGAGGAGTAGGGCCGCCAGCAAGTGTACTGTGCTCCCATGTGTGTCAATTACCGTCTACACTGACTGCTGGCAGCTCTGGACCCCTAGATCTTCCCAAGGCTTACTTATTAACCAGGGACGTGCTGGGAAGATAGAGAAGCAGGGCTGGAAGCCATCAGCACTGACAGTTAAAATAGGCAGGGACTTTAATAGGATCTACATACGGAGGGAGGCAGGTGCTGGGACAGCGAGAGGCAGACTGAGGAGTTACAGACCTATTGTCCTGATGAAGGGGGCAGTCCGCCCCTGAAACGCGTAGACTTTTACAAATAAAGACCCACTTTATTTTACCTACCTGAGTCATGTCTTCTGCAGCAGCGCCGCTTTATATAAGGTTACATTTTTTGTTTACCTCTATCTACCATTACCTATACCCGGACACCGTACCCCACGGCTACGGGTAAGAACCTGGGCAGCAGCAGCAGTCACCCCCGCAAGCTGGACGGGCTTTTTACCAGCATAAGTGATTCATAAGAGTTGTGCTTTGGTGTTTTTATATAAAATATCATACGGTTTTACACACGAGGCGCTGCCTCCTGTCTTTCTTTTTATCTATAGACTGAGAAGTTAGCCATCTTATGCATACAATACACGCTGAAGACAGATTCTGCATAGCAATGCCCGGTTAGAGGGTTTCTAAGCGGACACTTTACAGGCTATTCTTTTTAATAAGTGTGCATATTTCCCTAATAAAGTATGTTACAAAACACTTAAATCATTGCCCTTGAAATGACAATTATTGTTTATGTTCTGTACTAATTCCAATATATAGTATAACCTTATCCTAATCAAAACTTTGACTATGATAAATGATTTTCATTTTCTTTATTACAGGCTGAGCTGATGAGTGGCTTGATTGAGTATTGCATAGAGCTCAGTCAAGGTGTTGACTTGCCATCTCCAGAAACTATTCCAGGGAATTCGCACATTTCGGAGAAACGCACCAAGCTACGCAGACAGGAAAGTGTGTTGTGCAATCGCATTAAAGATCTAACTACAATAGATTATGTTGATGACGGTAAGTCACAAGCTGGCAGAAGAGAAGCGCATTAAAGGCAATGTGTCATCGGAAAATGAACTATTGTTTTAAATCAAGTTTTTATGTTCAAATTTTTTTACTTATTTTCATAATTTTCCATGTCGCTATTTTAAAAAAATCCTAAAATTATGGAGTTTTTATACAGTTATAGAAATGTAATACCTGTAATTGTAATCCTGCCTGTGATGATAATGAGATGGCTACTGAAAAGTTACATTTACAGAACAGGAAGTCTTGACCTATTTTAGGCCTATTGGTCAGTGCAAAAACTGCTAAATTTTAGGGATATTTTCACCTGTGTCACGTTAAGTGCAGCTTAACTTTGGAGCCGCTCTCTTCACAGATTAGGTCAGCGCTCGCCAGTGTGACTTAGAATTACAAAATGGCGACAAGACTTTGTAGTCATTTGCGCCTAGACCCTCCACTGCTCTGCCTCTTTAAGAAATTTCATCCAGCAGACACACGCTGCTGGGTGAAGATCTACCCGGCAGAGAGGGTCGGCGGGGCTTGGGTTCCCGCATCTTGTGCTCCCGCTTCTAGCAATTTCCTGCTTCCCGGCCATCGCTCGCGCGGTCACCGCCCCTTCACGTGTATTTGCTACTGCACAAACACTCGTTTCTATTGGACGGTTGCGAGTTTCCTCCTGTGTCCTGCTCACTGATTGGCTTGTAAGTGTGGTGGGCGGAACAAGCGTCGCCTGTGTGTTGTCCTGGCTGGCGTGCACATAGATCCTGAGAAGGGAACTGGCCATGTTGTGTGCTGGGTGAGTGTTTGCTGTGCAAATAAAATTACATGTTCTTGTGAAGGGACATGCTGGTAGTGGCCTACACTCTGCATATTGACGGTGACCAGTCCAGACAAACCTTTATCTTCAAAATGGAACTCCCTCCCTTTCCTCTTGCCACACTGCATCAAATTAAAGATGTCTGCATGTCTGCTTGCTGTCAGTGAATGCAGATTGTGGGGTTGTTACAATATGTCAGTGTAGCTTGGTGCTGTACTCCTGGTTGAGGGTAAGAGGGGTAATACCCCAGCGCCTCTTAGTGGCAAAAAGGTTGGAGAGGAGAACATAGCATCCAAATCTAAATTATGTGCTTTAGGGCTCATGCACAGGACCATATGCATTTTCCGGTCCGCAAAAATTAGGCTGACATCCGTGTGCATTTCGTATTTTGGAACAGCTGGCCCCTAATATAACAGTACTATCCTATCCTTTGTCCGTAATGCAGACAATAATAGGACATGTTCTATTTTTATTTTTTTGCGGAACAGAAATACGGACATACGGAAACCGAATGCACACGGAGTAACTTCTTTTTTTTGCGGACCCATTGAAGTGAATGGTCCTGCATACGGTCCGCAAAAAAACTGACACGGAAAGAAAATACGTTCGTATGCATGAGCCCTTACTCTGGCTAGTCTGACAGGTCATGGAAATGAGTGCACAACCCCTTTAACTGTGTGGGCTGCAGCTCAGAAAACCCATTCTCCTAAGCATCCCAGCGATATTATATGTATTTAAATTTTGGCGACTAAAAATTTTATTTGGCTCCTAAATTTTTAAGGTTAGGAGCCAATGGCTCCTTGATATTTTTTTGGTCTGGAGTACTGTTAGGTGTTTGTCTTTTCTTTAACCCCTTCCCGACCTATGACGTAATGGCGGCAGGTGCATTCCTGCATTTTAACATACTATTATGTCATGGTGATCGGGCGGGCACCGGAGTGGCACCAACTTATGCCAACATGTTCATGGCAGAGGTCGAGGACAAACTTGTATATATATCATTTTTTTTATCAGTGGGTCCTGTGTTGGTGGCGCTACATCGATGCCATTTTCATGATTTGGAGTGGCTCGATGGACTCCCTGTATGAGTTTTACCAACACCTCAGCAATGGGGTACCCGGGCTTCAGTTCACTGTGAGGAGTTGCAGTTTCTTGATGTCAGGGTATACCGTGAGGGAGGTGAGATAAAAACCGATTTGTACAAAAAGCCGACAGATAGGAACAATCTCTTAAGACACAACGGTAATCATCCACGTCGCATGCTTGACTCCTTACCTTGGAGCCAGATGCTGCGCGTGAGACGAGTGGTATCTGATGATGACATGTTCATGAACCGCATTGACGAGATGTGTAATACATTTTCCAAAAGAAGATATCCAGACAGGTTGTTACACAGGTCGAGGACCAGAGTCTCCTTGGTGGACAGAGTGTCCACCTTTCAGGCTTCCCCTAGGAGAAGGAATGTTGGACGTATCCCGTTTGTATCCACGTATGGCAATCATAGTGCTGACATAGCACAGATTCTGAGAAAGGAGTGGCAAATTTTACACAGGGGCCTACCTACAGTAAGTGAATTTGACAACCCGCCATTGATGGCATACAAACGGGGTACTAATCTGCATGACAAGCTTATTAAGACCGACATTGGTGATGTTAGTAGAGGGGGTCAGACGTATCTGAAGCCCAGAAAGACAGGGAATTTCCCTTGTTTGGGTTGTTGCAATTATGGGAATATGCTAAAAGGTAACACTTTTGTTCACCCATATAGTGGCAAAAAATTCAATATCACAGAATATTACACGTGCCGGTCTAAGTTTGTCATATTCATGATCATTTGCCCCTGCAGTTTGATCTATGTGGGAGAAACGACCATGGAGATCAGAGAGCGTATCAACAAACACAAAAGTACTATCAGGAAAAAAATTATAGATAAGCCGGTGGCTAAACATTTCATTGATTGTGGACACTGTCAGCCAACTGATGAGATTTCGGGTCATCGACTCTGTTCAGGTTTCCAAAAGTGGTGGATAGGGTTGTTGCGGGTATCGAAATTTCGATACCCAATCGATACTTTTGTCCCGGTATCGATACGATACCGGGATTTCCGTTTTTTCGATACTGGGCTGCGCTTCTGCGCAGTCTAGTATCTCTGAACATGAGCGCGCTGCTATCGGCGCGCTCATGTTCTCTCAGCAGCACGGGGAGAAGGAAGCTGTCCTCCCTCCCCCTGTGCTGCTGCCGCTGCCACCAATGAGAAGAGAGGGGCGGAGGAGGGGCGGCAATGAGAAGAGAGGGGCGGAGGAGGGGCGGCAATGAGAAGAGAGGGGGTGGAGGAGGGGCGGCAATGAGAAGAGAGGGGCGGAGGAGGGGCGGGCGCACTGCGCCACCAATGATAGGATTACTATCGGAGCGATGGGAGGAGACATCAGCTTCACTAGTGGGCGTTCCTTTTCCCTGCGCTGCGATTGGACAGCGCTACAGCCAGGGAGAAGGAACGCCCACTAGTGAAGCTGATGTCTCCTCCCATCGCTCCGATAGTAATCAGCAGCATGTGGAGCAGGAGAGGAGACAGTAATGGGGCACTGCGGGCGAACGGAGCGGCGCCCAGGACTAAATGGTGAGTGCTGAGACATCGCTGGGCGCCGCTCTGTGTGGCCTAATAGTGAAAGTCTGGACTCATACAGTAGTCAGTCTTTAACACATACAGGAGGCGGGTGCCGGCAGCAGAATCGCATTGCCGGCACCCTGCCCCTGACAGGGAGCTGCGATCAGCGGCAGTTAACTGCCGCTGATCTGCTAGTACCCGCCTCCTGTATAAAGGGGTAAAATCATTGGTGGTGCAGTGTGCCCCCCCCCTCAATCCCCCCCATCCCATTAAAATCATTGGTGGCACAGTGCGCCGGCCCCTCTCAACCCTCCAGTATTAAAATCATTGGTGGCAGTGGCCACAGGGACCTCTCCACTCCCCCTCATTGGTGGTGCAGTGGCAGCTTCTGATCGGAGCCCCAGCTGTGTAAGCCTGGGGCTCCGATCGGTTACCATGGCAGCCAGGACGCTACAGAAGCCCTGGTTGCCATGGTAACATCCCTGATGCTGTGTGCACAAAGCACAGAGCAGCAGGGACAGTGTGGAGTCCTATTCACCCTGATAGAGATCTATCAGGGTGAATAGGAAAAGGGATGAAAGATCCCAGGTTCTAGCCCCTAAGGGGGGAAATAGTTATTAAATAAAAAGTGGAAAAAAAACCCACTAAAATATGAAGTATAAATCACCCCCCTTTTCCCAATTTCACATATAAAATATATAAATAAACATATTACATCGCCACGTCAGAAAAGTCCAAACTATTAAAATATAAAAAAAAAAATCTAGGTGGTGAATGCCGGAACAGAAAAAATAAAATAAAAACTGCGCGATTCGCCATTTTTAAAAATGAGGAATGCACGTGGCTTTTTTTGTTTATTTTTTTCGCGTGGTATCGAATGGTATCGAGTATCGCAATACTTTTTCATGGTATCGAAACCGAATCAAAAATTTGGTATCGCAACAACTCTAGTGGTGGAGATAGGGAACGTATGTTGAGAAAGAAAGAGTTAAAATGGATCTTCACATTACAATCCTTACAACCCCAGGGACTTAACATAGAATTTAATGTAAGCAGTGTAGATAGGTAGAACATCTTCATATATTGCTGTCCGATTCAGTATAGTAGGATTTTATACAGTATTTCAGGTAGAATTGTTTACACCTTTATTTGCACTTTAATTATTTGTCCCCCTTTTGGGTATATTTTTGATCACTTTTATGTGCTCCACACATACACTCACCTAAAGAATTATTAGGAACACCTGTTCTATTTCTCATTAATGCGATTATCTAGTCAACCAATCACATGGCAGTTTCTTCAATGCATTTAGGGGGGTGGTCCTGGTCAAGACAATCTCCTGAACTCCAAACTGAATGTCAGAATGGGAAAGCAAGGTGATTTAAGCAATTTTGAGCGTGGCATGGTTGTTGGTGCCAGACGGGCCGGTCTGAGTCACAATCTGCTCAGTTACTGGGATTTTCACGCACAACCATTTCTAGGGTTTACAAAGAATGGTGTGAAAAGGGAAAAACATCCAGTATGCGGCAGTCCTGTGGGCAAAAATGCCTTGTGGATGCTAGAGGTCAGAGGAGAATGGGCCGACTGATTCAAGCTGATAGAAGAGCAACGTTACAACCGAGGTATGCAGCAAAGCATTTGTGAAGCCACAACACGCACAACCTTGAGGCGGATGGGCTACAACAGCAGAAGACCCCACCGGGTACCACTCATCTCAACTACAAATAGGAAAAAGAGGCTACAATTTGCACGAGCTCACCAAAATTGGACTGTTGAAGACTGGAAAAATGTTGCCTGGTCTGATGAGTCTCAGAATGAGAACATGTATCCATCCTCTGGCTACTTCCAGCAGGATAATGCACCATGTCACAAAGCTCGAATCATTTCAAATTGGTTTCTTGAACATGACAATGAGTTCACTGTACTAAAATGGCCCCCACAGTCACCAGATCTCAACCCAATAGAGCATCTTTGGGATGTGGTGGAACGGGAGCTTCGTGCCCTGGATGTGCATCCCTCAAATCTCCATCAACTGCAAGATGCTATCCTATCAATATGGGCCAACATTTCTAAAGAATGCTATCAGCACCTTGTTGAATCAATGGCACGTAGAATTAAGGCAGTTCTGAAGGCAAAAGGGGGTCCAACACGTATTAGTATGGTGTTCCTAATAATTCTTTAGGCGAGTATATATATACCGTTACTCGTTGTTCCATCCATTACCTTTTCCCTTTCAAGCCGATGTCTGGTGACTACTTCATTAGAACTATCCGTCATAAGGCATGTAGGGATATGTAGATGACCTTCATCTGAAGCCTCCAGCAATATGACTGGATGTGAGTGAGACATGTTTTGTGTCCCCATTTATATGTTGGTGGCTTGAGATGATAGACACACACAAGGTTTGCATTTTCCCTTTGGTTATGGTGGATCGAGGACCTTTTCGCTGGTCATGTGACGGTCACGTGTGCCGATGATGCGATACGCATGTGATTTGGTATGCGAGCGGTGATTGGCTGTATATAACGCAGTCATTGGATTGGGTGCGGCTGCATCCTTGATCCTGTTGACGGCGGTCTGCCCACATCGGAACGTGATGACGTCACTGACATGCGCAATAGGCTTGTCGAGACGCCGACTTGAGTTAGGAACATGGCTGAGGTCATTGGATGGCACATATTGGGATATCAGGTACACATTGTTTTTATTATTAGTGATAGACAGTCTGATTGATTGGAGCCCAGACCATTTTAAATGACACACATGTGCTGATTTGACTGAACCCTTAGTTGATTGGCTCTACTATGTCACCGGAGTGGCTAGTGTGGTGTATATAGTGAGGTTTGCCCTCTTTTTGTATTGGTATACTTGATAAAGGCTACTGCGTAGCCGAAACGTCGTACTCTTTGTGTGTGCACTCTTGGCTCCCATTAAACAGTCACATCGGACATGCTGCTGTGAATCTTATTTATTATCTACTGCAGGGGCACGCAGTCCCTAATAGCCGGGCCACTGCTGGATCCGCCAGCATCGCTGTACAAGCCGATGCCGGTGGATTAACCCATTCTATGCCGCGATCAGCGCTGACCGCGGCATAGAAGGGATTTGCGACAAGTGAGGGAGCCCATCGGGTACCCGCACTGCTGTGGCGGGGACCCCGATGGGTGAGAAGGCAGCCCGATGCCGTGCAGAGACTGCCCAATGCCTTGCACGGCATCGGGACCTGCCTTCTTTGGGTGCCCAGGAGATCCAGCCTCAGGCTCCATTCACACGTCCGTGGTGTGTTGCGGACCCTCAAATTGCGGATCCGCAACACACCCGCCCGGCACCCCTATAGAAATGCCTATTCTTGTACACAAGCTGCGGACAAGAATAGGACATGTTCTATCTTTTGCGGACCTGAAGATCGGGGCCGCGCTCCGAAATGCGGATGCTGACAACACACTGTGTGCTGTCCGCATCCATTCCGTCCCCATAGAAAATGAATGGGTCCGCACCCGTTCCGCAAAATTGCAGAACGAATGCGGACCCATTTGCGGACGTGTGAATGGAGCCTCAGGCTGCGTCTCCTAGGCAACCTGTTAGTGTATGACTCGGTGTCATACAATCACAGGCAATGCATTACAATACAGATGTATCCTTACGCCATTCGCCGTATTTGAAAAATATTTTTATATTTTAACCCCTTAAGGACCCGTGCCGTACATGTATAAAGCTGACCGCGCCATGCATAGGGTTTGCAGAGGGTATGCGTGCCCTCCCCATCTCCATCGGGTCCCGCACTGCAGTGACGGGGACCCGATGGCAGAGAAGGCAGCCCAATGCCTTCCATAGGCATCTGGGGGCTTGCCCTCTACGGAAGCCTGTGAGATCCAGCTCTTAGGCTGGGTCTCACAGGCAGGCTGTCAGCATAAAAGCTGACAGCCAATGCATTACAATACAGGTTGTATTTTAATGTCTTGCAGAGGGGATCAGACCCTCAAAGTTAAAGTCCCAGAGTGGGACAAAAGTAAAAAAAAAAAAAAAAAATTCCCAAAATAAAACTTTCAAAATTCTAAAATAAAATAGAATAAAAAGAAAAACTGGCATATTGGGTATTGCCGCTTCCGTAATGACCTGCTCTATAAAAATATCACATGATCCACCTTCTCACCCGAACGCCGTAAAATACAAACTGTGCTAAAGCAACAATTTTTTTTTGGAACCTTACATCAGAAAAAGTGAAACACCAAGTGATCAAAAAGGCATATGCCCCCCTAAAATAGTACCAATCAAACCGTCATCTCATCCCGCAAAAAATGAGCCCCTAAATAAAACAATCTGGCAAAAAAAAATATGGCTCTCATTATGAAGAAACTAAAACATGCTTTTTGTTTCAAAAATGTTTTTATTGTGTTAAAAGTGGAAAAAAAGAAAAAAGTTGACATATTAGGTATTGCCGTGTCCGTAACAACCAGGTCTATTAAAATATCACATGACTTAACCCCTCAGGTGAACACTGTAAAAAAAAAACTGTCAAAGCCATTTTTGTCACCTTACATCACAAAAAGTGTAATACCAAGCGATCAAAAAGTCATATGCACCCTAAAATAATACTAATCAAACCGTCATCTCATACCGAAAAAAATGAGCCCTTACATAAGACAGTCGCCCAAAAACGAAAAAAATAACTATGGCTTTCAGAATATGGAGACACACAAAACAATTTTTTTCAAAAATGCTTTATTATGTAAAACTGAAACAACCCCAAAAAGTTGTCATATTTGGTATTGTCGCATATAGCACATGATCTAACCTGTCAGATGAACATTGTAAAAAAATAAAAACAGTGCCAAAACAGCTATTTTTTGGTCACCTTGCCTCACAAAATGTGTAATATAGAGCAACCAAAAATCATATGTACGCTAAAATATTACCAGCAAAACTGCCACCTGATCCCGTAGTTTACAAAATGGGGTCACTTTTTTAGAGTTTCTACTCTAGGGGTGCATCAGTGGGTCTTCAAATGTGACATGGCAACTTAAAATTATCCCAGTGAAATCTGCCCTCCAAAAACCATATGGCGTTCCTTTCCTTCTGCGCAATGCTGTGCCCGTACAGCAGTTTACGACCACATATGGGGTGTTTCTGTAAACTACAGAATCAGGGTAATAAATATTGAGTTTTGTTTGGCTGTTAACCCTTGCTTTGTTACCTGAAAAAATTAATTAAAATGGAAAATCTGTTTGTAAAAACAGTTTTGAATACCTTGAGGGGCCATTTATGGGTGGTTTCTATTATGTAAGCCCCACAAAGTGACTTCAGACCTGAACGGGTCCTTTTAAAAATTGGGTTTTAGAAATTTTCTGAAAAATTTTAAGATTTGCTTCTAAGCCTTCTAACATCCCCAAAAAAAAGAAAATGTAATTTATAAAATGATCCAAACATGAAGTAGATATGTGGGAAATGTAAAGTAATACCTCATATCAGATCAGACCCCATATCAGTCCTCCATGTCAGACCCCCAACAGACCTCGGAACAGCCCTTTTCTATTAGACCCCCATCAGACCTCAGATCAGCCCTTTTATTTCAGACCCCCCATCAGACAAAAATAAAAAACTTCCTTGCCTCTCCTGCATGGCGACTCCGCTTCAGGTCCGGCGTCGAGCTTTCCTGTCTTCTCTGGCTCACGCTGCACTGTCACCTGACTGCGTGCAGCGTCCGGTCATAGTGTGCACACTACGTCCTGATGCTGTACGGGGTCAGGATCGTGGAGCGCGGGCCCTAGCAAAAAGACCTGGGAGGGCAAGAATCTGAAGCGCTTGCAGTGCTTCTACACTGCTCCCGGCACCTAATGCATACTAGTGAGCGCTTCCACAATGGAAGCACTCAATAGTATTCGCTTTATAAGACGCACAGCCATTTCCCCCCTACTTTTGAAGAGGGGGGGGGGGGGTGCGTCGAATAAAGTGAAAAATACGGTAACTATTTTAGGAGGTATCACTATCTGTTTTAAAAGCAGAGAAATAAAAATGTTGACAATTGCGAATTTTTCCAAATTTTTGGTAAATTTTATATTTTTCATAAAAGTACAATATGTGATGAGAATGACTTGGATAAGTAAAAGCGTTTTAAAGTGATGACCACATAAAGTGACACATGTCAGATTTGCAAAAAATGGCCTAGTCCTTAAAGGGGTTGTCTGAGTTATGAAAAAAAAAAATATAGCACTGTAAATCTGATGGGCAGCAATATATAACTAAGCTAAGCAAGTTTTAGGCAAATAAATATCTCTTTTCTCATTTCCATGGTTCTCTTCTGGCCCTTTGTTTACCTGCAATAACAACAATCTTTGCCCCTCCACTCCTCTGCAAAGGGAGTGAATACAAGTGCTGCCCTGAGTGACATGCCTGCCTGCTAGGATACTCAGCAGCATATTATATGTGTAGCACTACAAGTCCTAGCTGTACAATGACACTGCTGATACACACAGGATCTTCCCCCTACCTGTTCTTGTGCAATGCTCTGCAGAACTCCTCTGTCAGCTCCTGTGCCCAGCATTTGTCTCCTCACTGCCTGCAGCTACTCAGTAAAGCCTTCAGCCCTGAGTCTGTGCAGCTGAAGAGGTTAATGTTTTTCCTCAACAATCCAGGGAGAGAGCAATAAGCAGCAGCCTGCAGTGCAGGGATGCGTAGCCAGTGACGTTGCGTGTACAGGCACATATCTGTTCTCTCAGGCTTGTGCACTAGACCTCATCATAGCAGCGAAAGAGGCTGAGATCTCAGGTCATGTTACCCCCCAGTGAAATCTGAGAAAGCAGCAACTGGAGATGCAGTAAGTGCATGGTAAAGTCCTTATATTTGCCTAGAACACAAAAAACTCAGAAAACCCCTTTAAGGTGAAAAATGGCAGGGTCCTGAAGGGGTTAATAGTACCAGCGTTTTTGGACCTGGTGATGCCAATGATGTTTATTTTTATTTTTTTTATTCTACAGAAAGGGGGTTGATATAAAAAAAAAATAATTTCATGTTATATATTTTACAATTTTTCTGGTTTTACTTTCTTATGGTTTTGTAGCTCGTATTTGAAGCTACAATTTTTTTTTATGCTGAATCATCATGTTTCTTTGTCGATCCATGATGAAAGCAGAATTGCTCATTCCTTATGTTGGCCTGCCACCTGCTGGCCATAATACAAATTACAGTTCCAATACGCTGGGTCTCTTCAGAGAGACCTAGCGTATTGAAACCAATTACCTGCATCCTCATTGGCCGCAAAGGATGCCGATAAGAAGCATGGAAACGCGTGCTTCCGGGTTTTTGACCTTTTTAGATGCCGTGATCACACTTGATCACGGCATCTAAAGGCTTTAATGACTGCGATCGGCATTATTGCTGGTTGCGGTCATTAGCCATGGGCGCCATGTTTACATGTACAGCGCTGGTAGCGAAAGGGTTAAAATGCAATTATAAAAAAATTGTCCCAGAAGGTGTACACAGCCTTTAACCCTTAGAGGACTGGGCAATTGTCAGTTTTTGCATTTTCATTTTTCACTCCTCCCCAGAGTCATAACTTTTTATTTTTCAGTTTTCACATTTTTTGCAGGAATAGTTGTACTTACTAGTGACGCTATTTACGGTTGCATACAATGTAGTGGGAAGCGGGGAAAAAAAATTCCAAATGGGGTGGAATTTGGAAGAAACCACAATTCTGCCAGTTTTTTTTTTTTTTTTTTTTTTTTTTTACAGCGTTCACCATGAGGTGAAATTGACCTGTTAACTTCATTCTCCAAGTCAGTACGATTACAACAATACCACACTTGTATATATTTTCTTGCGTTTTAATGCTAAGGGAAAAAATAAAAAACCTTTAAAAAAAAAAAAAAAAGTTCTTTCTCGCCCATATTCATTGGGGGACACAGGAAACGTGGGTATAGCTATGTCCTCTAGGCAGGGCCGTCTTTAATATTGATTGGACCCTGGTCAAGAATTTACTTGGGCCCCCTGGATCCCCCCCCCCCCCCCACACTTTGCTGTACTTGCTATACAGCAGCACTTACCTGTCACGTCCAGGGCCTCCAGGTGACGTCTCCTCTCTGTCATCATCTTCTCTGTAGATCTTCTCTCTCATCATCTTCTCCACTCGGTCTGGACAATTTCTCTCAGCCGCCTCGTCTCTGCCGAGTGTGACACACAGACATCTTAGCTTCCTCACATTCTATCATTATCCCCCAACTGGAGTCCCCACAGTGTTATCCTGCTGCTTGCTGGGCCCCCCCCCCCCCCCCGGGGTGTAGCTATAGGGGGTGCAGAGGTAGCAGTCGCTACCGGGCCCAGGAGCATGAAGGGGCCCAAAGACACTTGTGCCGCATAAGAAGACTCACAAAGCATTGAGGGAAGGGGGGCCCAAGCTGAACTCTTGCACCGAAGCCCATGAGCCTTTAGTTACGCCCCTGCCCCCCCCCAATACTATCCTGAAGAAACATTACTGCCCCCCATAGTAATAGTGCTCCTCATAGTCCCACCAATAGTAATTCCCTTCTAGAATGCCCTCATTAGTAACACTGCCCCAACCGTGATAATGCTCCTCAACAATGCCCCCATTATTAGAAGAGCCCTCCCATATTAATAATACCATCACAGAGTCCCCAGTAGAAATAAGGCCCCCTATTGTTTCCCCAGTGGTAATAAAGCTCCCTACAGACCCCTCAGTAGTAATAAGGCCCCCATAGTGCGCTTAGTAGAAAAAAGGCGGATCTATAAGACCCTCCTATAGTGCCCCCAGTCGTAATAAGACCGCCTATAATGTCCCCTGGATCTGCAGTGCCCCCTGCAGTTATAATCCTCCCTCCACCATACAGTCCCATATAAATAACATCACCTCCTCCCCAGCCGCCTCCAACGCACAATCCCATGTAAACATCACCCCCTAAGGCTACTTTCACACTTGCATTCGTGCGGATCTGTCCTGTACTTGTACAGGACGGATCCGCACCGATAATACAAACGAATGCATCCGTTCAGGACCGATTAGTTTGTATTAGATTTTAATTTCTAAGTCCCAATACGGATCCGTCCTGACTTACATTGAAAGTCAATGGGGGACGGATCCGTTTACAATTGCACCATTTTGTGTCAATGCAAAGGGATCCGTCCCCATTTACATACATTGTAAGTCAGGACGGATCAGTTTGGCTCCGCAAGGCTATGCGGACACAAAAACGCTGATTGCAGCATTTTGGGGTCCGCCGCCAAAACGGAACGGGGGGCTGTACGGAGCCGAACGAATGCATTCTGAATGGATCCGCATCCATTCAGAATGCATTGGGGTTAAACTGATGCATTTGGGGCTGCTTGTGAGAGCCTTGAAACGGATCTCACAAGCGGATCCCCAAACCCAAGTGTGAACGTAACCTAAACATTAAGTCCCATGTACATAAACATCATTCCCCCCCACCATCCACTTTCAACATAGTCCCATGTAAATAACATCACTCCCGCCCCCAGCCACCTCAAGCACACAGTTCCATGTCAATAACATCCCTCCCTTCAGCCCTAACATACATCCCAGTTAAATAACTACAACTCCCAGCATTGCTCTGCCTCTCCTTTCACTTACCTCTCCAGTCCTCATATACAGACATCAGCATTAGGCTCCTTCTCCTCTTCACTCCGGTCCAATCCTGCACTGGTCACTTGATGGTGACATCATCCAGGTCATCCTATCACAGCCTGTTTTGCTGATCACATGACCCGTGATGTCACCACAGGTCCTTCACCTGTATTAGATTCAATTGTATTGCCGTTCTGTGTACGGCAATACAGTTGTATCTAGCAGGCAGGCAGGACATTCGGGGCCTGGGTCAAAACATCAGGGGCCCAGGCCCCGAATGTTTTAACCTAGCGACGCAGTCACTAGTGAATATGGGAGTTGGGAAACGGAGCTCCCTTGGGCCCCCAGGAGCAACTGGGCCCGGGGCAGCTGCCCCTTTTGCCCTGTGGCAAAGACGGCCCTGCCTCTAGGAGGCATTGATACAAGATAAAGCTGTTAGCTCCTCCCATGGCAGCTATATATTATAGGGTAGCTCCTGAAGATTTTTTATTTTAGTTTATTTTCCTTCTTTTCAGGTGGGAAATAGTGGTCGCCTAGCCTCCCTGTTCTCCCGGGGGGAGCATGCCAGTGTTGGTCTGCCACGCTGCCTCCTCCCCCACAAGAAGACAAGGTGAACCAGGGCAGCCTCGCTCCCCTGCATCCTGCCAGCAGAAGGGTCACCCATCCAAGTCCCTCTTCCAGCGTCCTGCCACTACGGTGCCAGTAGCTGAAGGGGTGACCCTGCTGGAAAAGAGGAAGGGTGATTATCGCGGCAGAAGAAGAGAACAGGATGAAGATGAGGTGAGTACACGGGGCTAGGTAAGTATGTTTAACCCTTTTCCCCCTCCTTCCCTCGTTGATTATTAGGCAGGGTCAGCCTATACCTCAAGGGTTCAAGACCCGCTCTACCAATGATAGCCAAGTGGTTACACTGTCAATATGTCTGAACAATGTCTCTTGCGCAGATTCAGATCCTGTTCATGGTATGAATCGTCATTTTCCCTCTTTATAAGGCTAATGGGGCTTAATGGCACTGTTATACAGCGAGAGGCCGAGCGCACCGATGTGGACCGGGGCGCTCGGTCAGACATGCAAAGGGGGGGCGGAGGAGGCTCCCGCTCCCCGACACCTACCGCCATAATCCACCCCTTTCCGGAGCGGACGTCGGCGCTCCGCTCTGGAGGGGGTTAACCGCAGCGTGATCGGCCGTGCACTACGGTCCACATTGGTATCTGCCCGGCCCGCGGTGCAGAATTCGGTGGCCTCTCCTGATCAGCTGTGTGCAGGGAGGCGGCACTCTCTTTGGATCGGGGCACTCTGGCACAAATTCTTCCCGCCCTACTTCCCCCTCCCCCTGACACCTGCTGAGCTCCGCCCACCAGTCCTCAAGACAGCCTTAACCCTTCCTGGCCAGCCACCTCTTTAGGCCGCTATCGGATTATCTGGTGTTCTACCTCTAGTACAGTGTGCCATAATGTGGAGGAATTTAACCCCTTCCTGCCTCTTGTCATTGAGGCCGACTTCTTAGTTTTCATTAAAAAAAAATAATAATAATGTGCGTCCATACAGGTTCCCCTCCTCATCCCTCATCACCGCAGGACTACCCTGTCTGTGTGGTCCCAGACTGGGCCCGTGTCCTATCTCGGATAAGGAGGACCTCTGGTTGATAATTCTCCACCTGTGCAATACAGATGAGAACCTCTGGAATTCTGAATCCACCCTGCTGGGTCGTTTGGTAGATAATTCTCCACCTGCGCAATCCAGTGGGGGGGGGGACCGCTGGAACCTCCCATCCACCCTCCGGGGTTGTTTGGTTGGTAATGCACCGCCTTCGCAATCCGATGGAGAGACCTCTAGAAGTTCCCATTCCACCCCCTGGGTAGTTTGGTTGATAAGTCCCCACCTGCGCAGTCCACAACTGCCAGGGACAAGACTCTGAGGGGTAGCCCTATGCGCAAGCGAACCACTGCAGGACATCTTTTCTCCTCGAATATCTCCGCACCCCCACCCTTCCTCCCCTCCCTCCCCCTCTCGGGGGAGGGTCCGTCCGAGGGGGGAGGGGGGAGAATCACTGATTCAGACACTGACATGAGTCCGAAGCAATCTCCCAAGATTGCGTCTACGGTGGCCAGCAGTACTTGTTGTGTGCATTACCCCCTTCCTTAGGCGGAGTAACTGCGCTACTTCGGGATACAGTACTTGCCTTATACATTGTCCCCTGCCATTGGTGGACTAAGTACAATAACATGGGGTACCTACCATTTTCATTAGCCCCTTCCATTGGACATTATAACATTATAACCATGACATTATCACTGGTTACACTGTGTGCTGTATGCATTACCCCCTTACTTAGGTGCAATAATTGCACTCCCACGGGGTACAGGACTCGCCATATGCACTAGTTCTCGCCGTGGGCATTCGCCCACTTTCATAGGTGGAGTATTCTCCCTACCACTGGCTTAAGTACTTGCCTTATGCTTCCACCTTCCTTAGGTAGGGTAATTGCACTACCATTGAATACGGTTCCAACTGTCGCGCTATCCTTCCATAGGCGGAGTGTTGCACATCACCGTGCTTTCTGTTGCATTACCCCCTTCCACAAGTGATCCACTAGCGGGGCAATAACTAAACCTCTTCAGTTGCTGCAATTCTGCGTTGCCATGGCTCTAGGTGCCTTCGCTTATTTTACAAGGGGGCGTGGCAACAGTCGGTACTCGCGGGTGCCCGGTACTCTTACTCTAGTGCTATATGGGTGCCACCAGTATACACAGTGGCTATTCACTTGGATTTAATAACTGGTTGAACCTCCTTTTGGCAGCAATAACTTCAACCAAACGTTTCCTGTAGTTGCAGATCAGACGTGCACAACGGTCAGGAGTAGTTCTTGACCATTCCTCTTTACAGAACTGTTTCAGTTCAGCAATATTCTTGGGATGTCTGGTGTGAATCGCTTTCTTGAGGTCATGCCACAGCATCTCAATCGGGTTGAGGTCAGGAATCTGACTGGGCCACTCCAGAAGGCGTATTTTCTTCTTTTTAAGCCATTCTGTTGATTTACTTCTATGCTTTGGGTCGTCCTATTGCAACACCCATCTTCTGTTGAGCTTCAGCTGGTGGACAGATGGCTTTAAGTTCTCCTGCAAAATGTCTTGATAAACTTGGGAATTCATTTTTCCTTCGATGATAGAAATCCGTCCAGGCCCTGACGCAGCAAAGCAGCCCCAAACCATAATGCCCCCACCACCATACTTCACAGTTGGGATGAGGTTTTGATGTTGGTGTGCTGTGCCTCTTTTTCTCCACACATAGTGTTATTTGTTTCTTCCAAACAACTCAACTTTGGTTTCATCTGTCCACAGAATATTTTGGCAGTACTGCTGTGGAACATCCAGGTGCTCTTGGGCAAACTGTAAACTTGCAGCAATGTTTTTTTTGGACAGCAGTGGCTTCCTCTGTGGTATCCTCCCATGAAATCCATTCTTGTTTAGTGTTTTACATATCGTAGATTCGCTAACAGGGATGTTAGCCTATGCCAGAGACTTTTGTAAGTCTTTAGCTGACACTTTAGGATTCTTTTTCACCTCATTGAGCAGTCTGCGCTGTGCTCTTGCAGTCATCTTTACAGGACGGACACTCCTAGAGAGAGTAGCAGCAGTGCTGAACTTTCTCCATTTATAGACAATTTGTCTTACCGTGGACTGATGAACAGCAAGGCTTTTGGAGATACTTTTATAACCCTTTCTAGCTTTATGCAAGTCAACAATTCTTAATCGTAGGTCTTCTGAGAGCTCTTTTGTGCAAGGCATCATTCACATCAGGCAATGCTTCTTGTGAAAAGCAAACCCAGAACTGGTATGTGTTTTTTATAGGACAGGGCAGCTGTAACCAACACCTCCAATCTCCTCTCATTGATTGGACTCCAGTTGGCTGACACCTCACTCCAATTAACTCTTGGAGATCTCATTAGTCTAGGGGTTCACATACTTTTTCCACCTGCACTGTGAATGTTTACATGGTGTGTTCAATAAAAACATGGTAAGGGCTCTTTCACACCTGCGTTATTGTCTTCCGGCATAGAGTTCCGTCGTCGGGGCTCAGGATTATCCTAATGCATTCTGAATGGAGAGAAATCCGTTCAGGATGTCTTCAGTTCCGGAACGGAACGTTTTTTGGCCGGAGAAAATACTGCAGCATGCTGCGCTTTTTGCTCCGGCCAAAAATCCGGAACACTTGCCGCAAGGCCGGATCCGGAATTAATGCCCATTGGAAGGCATTGATCCGGATCCGGCCTTAAGCTAAACGTCGTTTCGGCGCATTGCCGGAGCCGACATTTAGCTTTTTCTGAATGGTTACCATGGCTGCCGGGACGCTAAAGTCCTGGCAGCCATGGTAAAGTGTAGTGGGGAGCCGGGGAGCAGTATACTTACCGTCCGTGCGGCTCCCCGGGCGCTCCAGAGTGACGTCAGGGCGCCCCAAGCGCATGGATCATGTGATCGCATGGATCACGTCATCCATGCGCATGGGGCGCTCTGACGTCATTCTGGAGCGCCCCGGGAGCCGCATGGACTGTAAGTATACCGCTCCCCTGCTCCCCGCTCCTACTATGGCAGCCAGGACTTTAATAGCGTCCTGGGTGCCATAGTAACACTGAAAGCATTTGGAAGACTGTTCCGTCTTCAAATGCTTTCAGTACACTTGCGTTTTTCCGGATCCGGCGGGCACCTCCGGCAACGGAAGTGCATGCCGGATCCCAACAACGCAAGTGTGAAAGAGGCCTAAGGCTACTTCCACACTAGCGTTTTTCTTTTCCGGCGCTGAGTTCCATCCTAGGGGCTCAAATCCGGAAAAGAACTGATCAGTTTTATCCTAATGCATTCTGAATGGAGAGAAATCCGTTCAGGATGTCTTCAGTTCAGTCTTTTTGACTGATCAGGCTTTTCAGAAAACCGTAGCATGTTGTATTTTTACCTCCAGCCAAAAATCCGGAACACTTTGAACGCCAGAGCCGGCCTTTTTCCAATTGACTTGCATTAACGTCAGATCTGGCGCCGTGTGTTCCGTCAAAACAGATCCGGCTTTTGCATGTTAAAACCGAAAAATTTGAAAAAAAAGGTTAAAGTCCATAAATGGCGGATCCGTTTTTTCCAATGCATTTTTTTATTGTGATCAAAATCCTGATCAGGATTAAAATGTAATCAGTTTTCACACGTTTTTCCGGATCCTGCGGGCAGTTCCGTTGACTGAATTGAACGCCGGATTCAAACAATACTAGTTTGAAAGTAGCCTAACATTTAATTCTTTGTGTGTTATTAGTTTAAGCAGACTGTGATTGTCTATTTTTGTGACTTAGATGAAGATCAGATCACGTTTTATGACCAATTTGTGTAGAAATCATATAATTTCAAAGGGTTCACATACTTTTTCTTGCAACTGTATATGGTGAGTACGTTCCAGCGAGTCGAGTGTTTCACTGACTGTATTCTCTATCCACCACTCCTCCTTCTCTGGGAAAGTGGTTATGCTGGCACTCTGGTTTAGCTACTACAGCGTGTTCTCTTCCACAGGTGCAGTTTTTCGCTAATGCTCGAGTTCGTGGTCGCTGCAGTGGGACATCCCCTCAGGTAGGGTTCCTACCCTGGCGTTGGCTTGGCAATTGCTCCTGTTCAGTGCCCTTCCAGGTAGAGGTTTTAAGGTTAGCTCTACTTATCTGGAGCAGTATGGTACGTGGCTTCCACGGATAGTCTCAGGCCCCCCCTCAGTTTTGCGCTGATGGGGCAAGCGCTGGCTACTACTGTGGCTGCGGTACTGCGTTACCACTACATACTTGGTTCTTACTGCACAGCTCTTTAGTCAGGTGGTGGACTCTTCTAGTACTGAATTCGGTGGCCTCTGCGGGGTATGGGGCTAGCAATACAGTGTGACTCCCCTTGCCTGGCTTCCTCCTCAGGCAGAGTTTTTCAAAACAATCACTTAATTCCTGGCTACTTCTGTATAGCGCCGGTCTCAGATGGGGAATGGGCTTAGACCTAGCCTATTCTTCTCCTTTCTTTTCCCCCTCTGGCTCATGATTCATAGCCACCCCGCAAGCCGTGGTAGCTCCTACGTTACTACCTTCCCTCATCTGCATTTGCACTGGATATTTGTTTTTGTGGCTCCCATTTCCAGACACGCTCCGGTCCAGACCGGTTGGCTGTGGCGCCCACCACTTCCCTCCTTCTACAGGGAATCCTTCTATGGTCCCGGGTGTGCTAACTGTATCCACACCACAGCTGCCACATTCTCTCCCGGGCAAGAGATCCGGAAGCATGCGGTGTAGACGCCCTAATATCTCTTCGGCAGGAGTTCTCCCTCCTTTACATGTTTTTCCCCTTCCACCTCCTACCCAGAGTTCCATGGAAGATCAAGATGGAGGGCATTCCGACAACTCCTAGTCGCTCCGGATTGGCCGTCACACGTGGTACGCCGACCTCGTTCTCCTTCTAGGAGACGTCCCTTGGTCACTGCCACTCAGGCGACCTTCCTTCACAGGGTCCGGTCTTACTTCAGCATTAAGCATTTTGGTTTGACGGCGTGGCTATTGAAACCGCCATTCTAACGTGGAGAGGGTTTTCGGTGGACGTCATCCGCACTATGATTAAGGCCAGGAAGCCTGAAATCGCCCAAAATCTATTATAGGACCTGGAGCTCCTTTCCTGGGCTTCTGTAAAGGCCGGCACATCCCCTCACTCCGTTTTTTTTCTCCCCACGGTCCTATCCTTGGACCTTGGTTTAGCCCTTAGTTCCTTGATGGGTCAGATGTTGGCGCTTCTGTCCTGAGGGACACAGCTTTTCCAGCGTCCCCTGGTGCCCATAAAAACCTTCCTTCAGGGAGTGGCACATACAGTTCTTTCGTACCGTCCTCTACCGCCTTGGGATCTGAAAATAGTTCTCTCAGCGCTCCAGTCTTCTCCCTTTGAGCTATTGCGGGAGATCTCACTCAGACTCCTGTCCTAGTAGGTAGTTTTTCTTGTGACTATCACATCCATCAGACAGGTGTCCGAGTTGGGGGTGCTCTCTTGCAGAGAACCCTTCCCAGGTATTCACAAGGATAAGGCGGTTCTCCGGCCCGTTACTTCTTTCTCCCGAAGGGGGTCTCTGACTTCCATATCAATGAAGAAATTGTCCTACCTTCACTGTCCCTCTCCTTCACACTCTAGGGAAGGGAGTTACATCATTGGACATTGTCAGGGCTCTGATCATTATTGGCAGCCTCCAGTCCCTTCCGGCGTACTGAACCCTTTTTTGTCATCCGGAGGGTCCTCGCAAGGGATTGGCAGCCTCCAAGGTGGCAATTGCACGATGGATTCGGTCTGCAAGTGCTGAACCATACTGCACCCGGAGCATGGTTCCGCCCTACCAGTGCGGTGGGCGCTTCTTCGGCTCTGAGGAATCGCGCTTCGGCTGCACAGTTGTGTAAGGCGGCTACTTGGTCCTCCTTACATACATTCACAAAATGTTACCAGGTGCAGTTTCTTAGATGCCTGCAGGGACGCTTGCTTCCATGGATCTGTGGTTTTTCCCTCTCTGTGGACTGCTTTTGGATGTCCCACGGTTCCTGTGTCCCCCAATGAATATGGGTGAGAAAAGGAGATTTTTGTATAACTTACCAGTAAAATCTCTTTCTCGCTCTTCATTGGAGGACACAGCACCCACCCAGTATTGTTGTTCGACCACAGTTGTGGCAGTTGCTGGTTTGAACCCCGTTGGGTCTTTTGGCATGGTTGGTGTTCCATGTTTTTTCTTGGTTGGCTTGCTTCTCCTACTGCTAGTGCACAAACTGAAGCTCTCTCTCCAGGCTGGAGGGGGTAAAGCTGCCAGGGCTGGAGCTAACAGCTTTATCTAGTGTCAACGCCTCTTAGAAGACATAGCTATACCCACGGTTCCTGTGTCCCCAATGAAGAGCGAGAAAGAGATTTTACTGGTAAGTTAATATAACAATACAGTGCTGCCACCTAGTGGCCTGTATTGGTATATTCGGGCTTTTGTTGCAGTGTAACAGTTTTATCTCAGCCGGGAAATGCTGTTACGGGAGTGGGAGCGCGCAGCTCCTGCTTTCGGGCAGATCATGCCGTGGTCACATCTGAGGGTAAATTGTGCTGCGGGTCTCTGTTTGAAAAGCTTTGCTATACTATCATAATAAAGGCTCGTAAAATGTCAGCTGGCCATTAGGTGGAGCTGTAGTACAATACCGGTACATTTGTGGCAATTACAACAATGCTACGTACGCCAATATCTTTACTTCATTTTCTTTCAGGTACTGAAATTAAACGTGTGAAGCCGAAGAGAGCAGCGTCCTTTTTCAATCGACAGTCTACTCACAGTTATGCCTCTGTGCAGCCTGCGGAGACCCAGGGACAAAGCTGACCTTTGCTGCAGTAGATTGCAAAGCCAAAGACCAAATGGACTTCTAAAGCACTGAGAAAAATAAAAAAAACTTTAATATCCACTGTATGGACCAAGCCAAAAATTAAGAACATTAACAAATGTGCCTAATGATTTCACTGCTGTGTCTAAAGGGATGGACCTTCAAGGTTGTCAGGATTACTCTGGATAGTTTGCAGTTCATTTTTTAACTGCATACATTTCTATAAAGCAAAAAACATCTCTCGTTTGACCAAGCTTTATATGTGTTACTATATAACACAAATTCACTCCTCTTTTTTTGTGTCATACACGAATTATTTCTTGTAACAGTGAAAGTATTGCGAGTCTGAACCTGAGAATGTAGAGGCCAGTGTACGATAAAACATATATTGGCCAATGCATTAAGGTGTATGTGAGTGATCTGCTGCACTAATTAATTTCTACTATATATATAATTAACATAATATTCACTTCATTCTGAACCTCTGCAGTTCACTCATGCTTTTTATATAAAAAAAAAAAAGCTGAAATAAATTGCTCTTTACTGTTGCAGTTTGAGACCTGTCCATTATTTTACCTATGTACTGTATCTTTATTTGAACATGCCACCAAATGTACTGTATACAATGCTTTATTAAAGAAGCAATTTTTTTACACACATAATGCTGTTGAAGATAGGTGTAGACATGAGGGATAACTGAAAAAAGTGAGATTAAGTTAAAAAGACAAAACCTGTTTTGTAAAAATAATAAAAGTAGAAACGCAGATAAATCATCACAAAGATAATCAAGTCCTAATGGAAATAACTGAAATTTAGGTGTTTAACACACAGTATGAGGCATCGAGCTTTGATCCTGATTACACTCCATTCATCCATCAAGACCATGTTAATCGATAGTCTGAGGAAGGTAGGGAAGAAAATTAAAATTCAGGACAGATAAAACGCAATAAAACAAAGGACCCACTAGGGGTCAGTGCAGCAAAGAAATGGAGTGGAAGGGTCCTTACATACTTGAATTTGACTCAGGCATTTTACCAGTAAAGAAAAAATTAAAAGTCAGAATAGTTTTGTTTTTTCACACAAAAAGGGCTCATTCAGATGGCTGTATGTCCGCATCCGTTCCGCAATTTTGCTGAACTGGGGTAGACCCATTAGTTTCAATAGGGCCACAAAAGATGTGGATAGCACACAGTGTACTGTCCGCATCCGTAGTCCCGTTCCGTTGCCCCGCAAATAATACAGAGCATGTTCTATTCTTCTGCATATTCATTTGCAATTGCGGACAAGAATATGCATTTCTATCATAGCGCTGGCCGTTCTGCAAAATGCAGAACACACGGATGGTATCCGTGTTTTGCGGATTGGCAATTTGTGGAGCTCATAACACTTACGGACGTCTGAATCAGCCCAACTGGTACATTTACACAACTGTCCGCAAAACACTGATACTATCCATGTGCCTTCTTTATTTTGCAGAACGGCCACACCATGATAGAAATGCCTATTCTTGTCCGCAATTGCAGACAAGAATAGGACATGCTCTATCTTTTTTATGGGGCCGCGGAACAGAAGTACGGATGTGGACAGGACATGGTGTGCTGTCCGCATCTTTTGTGGCCCCATTGAAATAAATGGCTCCGCATCCGTTTTGCAAAATTGCGGAACAGATGTGGACCCATAATCACGGTCGTGTGAATTTACCCCAAGACAGATTTACAATTATTATTTTTTTTGCCACATTTTTGCAACCCAAAAAAATGGGTGCATGCTTTGCATGACATTTACCTAAATTAGTTTAGAAGTTATGTAGAGGTCTAAAACGCCGGTCTTAATAAATGTGCCCCCAAGTGTTTTACAGATTTTTCTAAGCATTGTACGCCTCGCCCAACCAGGAGGCGTGACTTAAAAAAAAGGGATATGGCATTGCAGAAATGGGTGTGAGCTAAATGTGTCTCCGTTTGCCCAAATTTTGGCACATTTTTATATGTGGTGTAAACTTAGTCTAGACAGTTTTTTGGCACATGGATGGAATTGTAACGTAACTCTGGCGCAGGATTTTCGATACTCCAAATGTATAAAGCGCCATGTGCCAGAATAGTAAATTTGTCTAATATTGGAGGACCTCTCATTGGATTTTATTTAAACTAATACCTTAGTAGTAGTCTGCCTTTTCCAGATTGTCCCCTCCATTGTGCCACTACCCCCCCCCCCCCTTCTGCTGTATTTAACCCCAAAAATGCTAATTCGTACCATTGGTACAGGAAGGAGGAGACCACAGCTCTCCTCAGTGGGCGTCTCCTGACTGATGCGGTTCAATCACAGCAGACTGCTTTACAGCCAGTGAGAAGACCAGCTGTTCTCACAAGGTGAATCTCCTCCTTCCACCTGATGCTACTGATTAGCATATTTGGTGCCAGAACACATCAAGGGGCATAGTGTCTAACCACCTAAAAAAAAATCCTATAAACGACTACCAGACCGCATAAGGTCAGTAGTACACTTTATTTACATGGATTTTTTCTTATGAATTTCGTATTAAAAACAAGTGCAGGGAAATGGCGGCATCAACCGGAAGCCAGCGCGTGTCCTTCCTTCACTATGCCTGTGCTGAATACTGAACGGCGCAGGTGCGAGATTTACCATGCACTCAGGGCAGGCAGGAGGATGCGAATGCTGCCTGGCCCTGTCAATCAAGACTTGGAGGGAGGTGACAGAAGTGGGAGAACGGAGCAATGCCCCCCTTCCCCCCCCCCCCTCCCCTGCTCCGAGAGGCTAATTAGCATATTATAAAAGTTACATTTATGGAGTAACGGGGGGCATGGATAAAAGTAGGAATAGGCTAGTTAGGTTCACCTGACATTAGCAATCACTAATGTCCGCCAGTTTAATTTAGGCATTTATGGTGACAGAAACCCTTTAATATGTAATCATTTGTTGGATTAGTATGAATTGTTACCATTGTGCCCCCTTCCGGTTGATGCCGCCATTTCCCTGCACTTGTTTTTAATACATGGATTTTTTCTTATGAATTTCGTAAATAAAGTGTACTATTGACTTCTTGAGGTCTGGTAGTTGTTTTATATTGTTTTCTTGCCATAGGCATGTGCGTATCGAGCAACACATGGTAGTCACGTAATGTGGGATAATTCTCATTCTTATTAAGGGTTGAGCCTTTATTTTGGTTTGTATTCTAAATTTCTGTTTTTACAGATTTGGCTTCAGCTAAAACCATGGATTATAAGGCCAGAGAGCAATCCTGGCTTTCTTCACTTGATGTTCTTTTCAAAGAAACTGGTGCAGGAGGGGTTGTTGACCCGGGGAATGTCAAAGAGATGCAGGCCACTCTGAATAATCTGTTGCACAAACGGACTAAGACATGGTGGAATAGAGAATTTTTGGAGAGGTACCTTAAAGAGGACCTTTCATCTGGCAAAACATTGTGAACGAAGTGTCATGATCTGTACAGCGGCGCCCAGGGATCTCACTGCACTTACTATTATCCCTGGGCGCCACTCCGTTCTCCTGCTATGTCCTCCGGTATGTTCGGTCACTTGGTTATAGTAGGAGGAGACTGCCCTTGTTCTCCTGGGCGTCTCCTTCTCCTAGGCTGTAGCGCTGGCCAATCGCAGCGCAGAGCTCACAATCCTGGGAGAAAAAAAACTCCCAGGCTGTGAGCTCTGCGCTGCCATTGGCCAGCGCTACAGCCTGGAAGAAGGAGACGCCCAGGAGAACAAGGGCAGTCTCCTCCTACTATAACCAAGTCCCCTAAGTCTCCTCCTACTATAACCAAGTGACTGAACATACCGGAGGACATAGCAGGAGAACGGAGCGGTGCCCAGGGATAATGGTAAGTGCAGTGAGGTCCCTGGGTGCCGCTGTACAGATCATGACACTTAGTTCACAATGTTTTGTCAAATGAAAGGTCCTCTTTAAGTAGAATTTGTTTCCAAGGGGTTTGAGAATACAAGTATTCCCCTCTTTTGATATCGATTTACGAAATGTTCCTATCAAGATGGGAGGAGATATGCAGTGATGCAGCCAATAAATGTATGAGTCTCTTGATTGATCATAATACAGTAACTCTGGGGACAATGGATATTGAGATTGAGAAAACACAACTAGTTTTGAGACAGGAGTGTAATCAGGAATCAATTGAGACCTTTGATTCAACACTCAATAAGAACTTTGAGAAATGGGAGAGAGAAATCCAGGATACTAAATCCGAGAAATGTGTCCGTGACTAATGATTTTCAGACCAAAAGGGTATATAAATGGAGGCGTAAGGACAATCATTTATTAAGGAAGGAGAACCTCCCGTTCCGTAATCGGATATCATCCATCTTGTCTTTATCCTCAATTTCTGATCACCTTGAGTCTACAGGCAGGATGACTAGATCTATATCGTCAAGTAAAAGAAAGTCACCTTCCGGTTTTACATCCAGTGGGAAGAGGAGGACTTTTTTTTTTTTTTGGAGAAGAAGGGGGACATGCCACAAGACAACTTGAAGGTAATTAAGTCCCACGTATTAGTTGTAGATGACTGCGTGTGATAAATCTGGCATATGACAAAACATGCACATATATAAAAAGGTACAAGGCACTGAGTAATGGGTGAGAATACAGTTAAATCTATTATTTCAGTAACCACTCACTGTTTGTTGCATGAGGAATTCGCAGTACTTTTTCGGTATCCAGGATAGGTGGTCCTGTTGGATCTGCAGAAGTAGCTTTGTCTGCTGAAAAGGTGGTCCAATAATTATTTAGTTACTGGCTCTCTTTGTCATGGAACAAATAGATAGGAGATATATCCCTAGTAGACTATTTGTACCCTGCCTGAAAGCGGAGAGGTCTCCCGCCTATATGCGGGAGAATCACCCCCTAGGGAGCGACCCCACTTATCGGTGGCTGACCCTGTTATTCTCACCCTACATATAATCTCCCGGTGCCAGCATAGCCAGATGTTTTCATATAGTTTCTCCCGACGCGTTTCCTCGGACAGGCGGTACTGTCAGATTCATCAGGGGATGCAAAATTATGAAGATACGGCTTAATGGACATTGGCTCAATCGCTCTCTGTTGATATCCCAGCTGAAAAGATGCAGTACCTTTTTATATATGTGCATGTTTTGTCATATGCCAGATTTATGACACGCAGTCATCTACAACTAATACGTGGGACTTATTTTAAAAAATAACTAAGATAAAAGTTAAGTTTTAGTAGGATAACTAATCAGTGAAACAGTTTATATATTCCTACAACATACCTATTCTAACTACTACTGTGAATTGTGTTTTGAAGGTAATTAACCTTTCCCAACATGTATTGTCCTCGGTGGATATATCAGTTTTGGAAAAAGGCCTTACCTTTTCCCCTTGTGCCCCTTTTGATCATTTTACAGCGATAAAGGATCTGCATATTTTTGCTTGTTCACTGCTTCTTAAAAGGTGGCATCATAAGGAGGGGGATTCTGGGATCTTTATTACTAATGAAGAACAGGATGCTGTGCAGACTTTGGAGGAATTATTGGAGAAAAGTGAACAGGCTAGGAGTGATGAGATACCTCCATCAATTAAATGTAAGTCAAAAAAAAATTCTCCACTCTCCTTGTGTCCTTTCATTGATCTTTTTGTGAAACTGTTATCCAGATAATTTGTGGATATTCCCACATCGGTGTCTAGGGACAATTTGTCTAGTGCACAACGTCAGAGCTTGAAAGATCTGTCTAAGCTCTCTGACGTAGTGTTCAAACCCTCAGACAAGGGGGGTAATGTGGTCTGGCCCCATTCATTATATGAGAGGGAGGCATATAGACAATTAAGGGATAAAGAATGTTATAAAAAAACAAACTTTCAACCTGTTACATTCATTTGAAGGAATTATGAAGCAGATCTTAGATAAAACCCTAGAAGATGATGTAATATCTAATTCTTTATATGGTGCTCTGATTGTGAAGGAACCCACTAAACCGACACTGTACCTTCTACCAAAGATCCACAAGAACGCAAAAGTACCTCCAGGTAGGCCCATCATCTCTGGTAGTGGCAGTGGCAGTGGCGTACCACCAATATAGGCAGGGTACGCCACTGCTATGGGGCCCGCGGCACAGGGGGGCCTGGAGTGCATGGAAGGCACCGCCCCCTATGTCTACTCTGCAGAACTATTCCTACTATGAATCAATGGGCTGGCATTGAGGTGGCCCGGGCTCCCCACCCCCCTGTTTATTTACTTATCTGTCGGGAGTGCAGGCTCAGGAGGACCGCAGGGCAGCAGCATTACATGTCAGCAGGCACGCTGAGCCAATGAGATGTGGGATCTACCCACGTGACGCTGCTAGGTCCGCGCTCAGAAGGAAGCATGCAGAGGTCAGGAAGAAAAAAAAAACTCTTGGCATGCTATCAGCGGTGCTCCCCCTCCTCCTCCGTGCCTCCTGACTGCTCCTCTCCTGCAGCCTCCAAGTAGAAAGGTAAGTGACCAATATATGTATATATATATATATATATATATATATATATGCATGTGTGTATATGTGTCCATATTTATCTATGCATGCATGTTTATATGTGATATATATTTATCTGTGCATGCGTGTGTGTGTGTGTATATATATATATATATATATATATATGTGTGTGTGTGTGTATGTATATATGTTGGTGATCACATTTATTGTATGTATGAGTCTCCCTCTGTGTGTGTGTGTCACCATCACCATGCCCACAGTGTTCCTATGTCTTGACGCAGCTGCATCAGGACGTTCTGTGCGGGGAAAGAAGAAGAAGAAGAAAGCGGAGGCAGCGCCAGCAGCATGGAGTCCGTGGGAGAGACACAGGGAGGCACACTAAGGACGTAGGTAACACTACCATATGCTCTACACTAGTTTTATCTGTGGTTTTACATAGGACTGCAGGTAACACTACCACATTATCAGCACTAGTGTTATCTGTGGTTTTACATAGAACTGCAGGTAACACTACCACATTTTCTGTAATCAGAGAGCCATCCCTGTGTTTGTGGTGTTACATAGGACTGCAGGTGACATCTACTGCATTATCTGTACTCAGAGAGTTATCACTGTGTTATTGGTAGTGTTACAGAGAACTGCAAATTTATACTTTTATGGAATATCAACAGGAGTCCCATAGATTCAGATACCACAGGGCTTTGTTCCTACGGCGTTCCCTTTGCCGCAAAACTGACCTGTGCCCTTCATTCTCTGGGTCAGTATAAATACGTACGCACGTATGTATACATTTCTTTATTGGCGTGTGGGGGTGTGGCAGTGGAGGAGCCAGGACAGGAGGTGGTATGGGCCAGGGGTGGGTAGTGGGCGGGGTTAGGGGGCCCAATTCAGATTCTTGCTAGGGGGCGCAGTGATTTCTATGTACGCCCCTGGGTAGTGGTAATCTGACTGAGAAGGTTGGGAGATATTTGGATTCACAATTAAAAACCATAGTGGCTAATCTCCCATCTTATATACAAGACACCATGAATTTTCAGCGGAAAATTAATGGGAGCCACTTAGATGAGGATATGGTATTGGTGACATGTGACGTGGAGTCACTTTTTATACCGCATTAGGCATCAAGATGGTATTCAGGCAGTAGATTTCTTTTTGAAAAGGGAAAATATGGATGATCGGAAAAGGAGGTTACTAGTGGAGTTGTTGGGTTTCGTCCTAACGCATAATTTTTTCATATTTGATGGGTCCTTCTACCTACAGCTCCAAGGGACCGCGATGGGGGCGCTTGGGGGGGTCTCATACGCTAATTTGTTCCTGGGGCTGTGGGAGAGGGACCTTTTTCTGTGAGATCAACACACATTGATGGGCCGTGCCATTTTCTGGGTGCGGTACATCAATGTGTTTATGATCTGGCAGGAGGATACTCATGATCTGCGGGAACTGTTTGGATTGTTGAATAACAATACTAGAAACACAAGATTGACATATAAATTCTATAAGGATACCATTGATTTTCTGGATGTACAACTCTGGAGGGGGGGGGGAGATGGGTCCATTTTGACAAATGTGTTCAGGAAGCCGACCTCTGTGAACTCTTACTTATATGCCTCTTCCTCTCATCCTCCACAGATGATTAGATCAATTCCAGTTGGACAGTTTCTACGGGTGTGTAGGATATGCTCCACTGACAGAATGCAGGTGATCTGAGGCAACGCTTTTCCAACCGTAGATATAGCCAATGGTCTATCAAGGAAACCTATAGGAGGGCAAAATCGTGTTCTCGTTCTGATCTTCTTTACTCCATGAAACGGAAGTCCAGTGATAATAAAGTGAGATTTATCACAAATTATCACTCCAGATGGTTTGAGATGAAGGCTTGTTTGGAGAAATTTCGGCCAGTGCTATTAACTGATCCGATTCTTGCAAAATATGTTGCTTCAGGCCCTTCCATGGGGGCAAGAAGACCTAGGAATTTGTAAGATCACTTGGTAAGGAGCCTTTATACGAAGCAGATCCCTCCAATTTTCCCTGGGGTTGGCAAGCCCAAATGGGGTTTTGCACCTTGTGGGAGGTGCATGGTTCGTACAAATATGGAGAGGGCCACGGACTTCTGTGATGCAACCGGTGAGAAGGTTTTTCAAATTACACACCTTTAACCTGCTCCAGTACAGCAGTTGTTTACTATGCTACATGCCCATGTCCAAAGGTGACCTGCACTTTGAGAAAGCAGCCATGTTTCTCTAATCTTGTATGGCCCTTCCATAGGCACAATTCTCTTAGGCTGGGTACACATCTGTGCTTTTAACTCCTGCAGTCTGTTCCGGCAGAAGAACAGACTGCTGGAGGTTACCATATCCGGCAGAGCCAGATACCACGGTGGACTGCTGGATCCCCATTCCAGCATATATGCTGGCTTTCGGCCTCATAAAAAATGCTGCTTGTAATATTTTTTTATCCGCCCCAAAACCGGCATGTCCGCTGGATACAGTGAATTCCGTCAGTCTGTTCCTCTGCAAGAACAGACTGCCAGATTTAAAAATGCAGATGTGAACCCAGCCTAAGAGAATAATGACTCTGGAAGGGCCATACAAAATTAGAAAAAAACATGGCTTCTTTCTCAAAGTGCAGGTCATTTGTGAACCCAGCCTTAGGGCTCATGCAAACGACTGTAAGGGCTCTGTACCTGTATTGCGGACCGCAAACGGCAGATCCGCAATATACAGGCACTGGCCGGGTGCACTCCATGGTGCGGATTGACTTAAATGGGTCCGCAATTGGCAAGATACGGCCAAAGATAGGACATGTCCTATCTTTTGAGGAATGGCGGCACGGATCAGAAGCCCACGGGAGCACTACGAAGCCCTTCAGTGGTCTTTCGGGTCCATGCCTCCGCACTGTAAAAGATAAGACATGTCCTATCGTTTGCCGTATCTTGCGGATTGCAGACCCATTCAAGTCAACCCTAATTTTGATAATCTCTCTGGGTACTGTAGTCCACCCATTTCAGTTATTACATTAGTTACCCTCCTCTGAGCTCTCTCCAGCTCTGCTGTGTCTGCCTTGTTCACAGAGGCCCAGAACTATACACAGTGCTCCATTTGTGGTCTGACTAGTAATTTGTAAAGTGGCAGGACTATGTTCTTATCACATGCATATGCCCCTTTTGATGTACCCCATAATCTTATTGGCCTTGTCATTATACCTAGATGCTCTGCTCTCTCTGCAACTGCCACGCCCTCTGCACTTTGACAGTACCGGGCAGTGAAAACATCATCATGCCGAGTGCCCAAACTGCAACACAAAGCCCACTTATTTATCGCCCTGATTCTGTAGTTTATAGAAACACCCCATATGTGGTCGTAAACTACTATACGGGCACACGGCAGGGCGCAGAAGGAAAGGAACACCAAATAGTTTCTGGAAGGCAGATTTTGCTGGACTGGTTTATTTACACCATGTCCCATTTGAAGCCCCCCTGATGTACCCCTAGAGTAGAAACTCCAAAAAAGTGACCCCATTTTGGAAACTACGGGATAAGGTGGCAGTTTAGTTGGGACTATTTTTAGGGTACATATGATTTTGGGTTGCTCTATATTACATTTTTGTGAGGCAAGGTTACAAAAAATTGAAATTCTGACATTTCATCTCCATTTGCCAATAACTCTTGTGGAACACCTAAAAGGTTAACAAAGTTTGTAAAATCAGTTTTGAATACCTTGAGGGGTGTATTTTTTTTTTTTAGATGGGGTCACTTTTATGGAGTTTCTACTCTAGGGGTGCATCAAGGGGCGTCAAATAGGACATGTTGTCAGAAAAATCTGCGTTCCAAAAACCATATGGCGCTCCTTTCCTTCTGCGCCCTGCCGTTTGGCCACACAGCATTTTACAACCACATAATGGGGTGTTTCTGAAAACTACAGAATCAGGGCAATAAATATAGAGTTTTGTAAGCAATTTTTTTGTCACCTTACATCACAAAAAGTGTAATAGCAAGCGATCAAAAAGTGATATGCACCCCAAAATAGTGGCAATAAAACCGTCCTCTCATCCAACAAAAAATGAGCCCCTACTTAAGACAATCGGCTAAAAATAAACTGACTCTCAGACTATGGAGATACTAAAATGTTTTTCTTTTTTTGTTTAAAAAAGGATATTATAGTGTAAAACCTAAATACATTTTAAAAAGTAGACCTATTAAGTATTGCCGCGTCCGTAAGAATCTGCTCTATAAAAATAACACATGACCTAACCCCTCAGATGAACACAGTCAAAAAAATAAAATAAAAACGGTGTAAAAAAAGCAATTTTTTAACCTGTTTTTAGTTTATTTTTTTTGACTGTGTTCATCTGAGGGCTTAGGTAATGAGAGCCATATTTTTTTTTTGTTTTGTTTTTCTGGGCGATTGTCAGTGGCTAAATAGAATTAAAATTGGGGAAGGGGATTATAAATTTAGTACTCCATGGAAGTGTGGTACTCCCTGAAGCAACCGTCAATGCAGAGGCCCAGATGATCGGGGCACGTGTCACACTGAGTGGTAGTGTCCTTCCGTATCCCCCTCCTGTGACACACTCTGCACTTTTTTTGGGATCGTCCCTTCTTTCTAATATGAGGGACCACACCTGAAAAAATGGGTGGGCCATGGACGATCCGGGTGCCTCCAGATCCCGAGGTACTCCGGCCTGCTCTTTCCCGGTCAGAAAAGATCAGGGCCTTGAGGACTGCCTCATAGAACTGGAGGAATTTCCCTGTGTTGCCAGTGCTCCAGGGCAGCACAAAAGAGTTGTACAAGGCAACCTGTACCAAGTAGACCACAACTTTTTTGTACCATGCCCGGGTTTTGCGCATGGCGTTAAATGGCTTGAGGACTTGATCGGAGAGATCAACTCCTCCCATATACCGATTGTAGTCGACGATACAATCTGGCTTGAGGACCGTTGCCGCGGTACCTCGCACAGGGACAGGGGTGATGCAGTTACCGTGAATTGTGGACAGTACAAGGACATCCCTCTTGTCCTAATATCTGACCAGCACCAGGTTTCCACTGGTAAGGACACGGGTCTCACCCCTGGGGATAGGTACCTGGAGGGGGTGGGTAGGGAGGCCGCATTGATTTTTCCGCACGGTCCCACAAGCAGACGAGGATCTTGCGGCGAGGGACTGGAACAAGGGGATACTAGTATAAAAGTCATCCACGTACAGGTGGTAACCTTTATCTAGCAGTGGGTGCATAAGGTCCCACACAAGTTTCCCGCTAACACCCAGAGTGGGGAGACATTCTGGGGGTTCAATACGGGAATCTCGCCCCTCGTACACACGAAACTTGTAAGTGTACCCTGAGGTACTCTCACAAAGTTTGTACAGCTTTACGCCATACCTCGCCCGCTTAGAGGAAACATACTGGCGGAAAATGAGTCTCCCCTTGAAAGCAATGAGAGATTTATCAACAGCGACCTCCCTTCCAGGTACATAGGCCTCCAAAAATTTGGCCCCGAAGTGATCGATGACCGGCCTGATTTTGTACAGGCGGTCATAGGCAGGATCACCTCAGGGGGGACATGCTGCATTATCTGCATAATGCAGGCATTTCCGGATGGCCTCAAAACGGGAACGTGTCATGGCCATACAGTAGAGTGGGGTCTGGTAGAGGATGTCCCCACTCCAGTACTGCCTGACACTGGGTTTTTTGACTAGGCCCATGTGCATCAAGATGCTCCAAAACGTCCTCATCTCGGCTGCACTGACTGGAGTCCAGACACCGGACCTAGCTAAAAAGGAGCCCGGGTGTTGAGCAATGAACTGTTGGGCGAACAAGTTCGTTTGCTCCACCATCAGATTCACAAAGTGGTCACTGAAAAAAAAAAAAAAATAGTCATATTCAGTGAAGCCCACTGTGGGAATCTGGATTCCTGATTGGCCAACAAAATCAGGAATCATGGGCTCAAAATCCTCTGGGGTACACCATGCAAGTTCACCGGTAGGGGGCTCAGGTGGACTTATCTGGTGGGCCGGAAAACTAGTACGAGCCCCAGAGCTGCTCGTACTAATGTGGGCCACAGGGTCCCTGGCATGGGGGTCCCCTTGCTCCGCCTGGCGGCATCTCCGCTGCCTTGGGGGCTCATCATCATCACTAGATGATGATGATGATGAGGACGCGGATGATAAGAGGAAAGTGGGGTCATCCTCATCCCCACTGGGGCTCTCTGATGAGTCGGAGGCAAGCAGGGCATATGCCTCCTCAGCCTAGAACGTCTGGCTGGCCATAGGGGAGTGTGTGTGCGCGTGTGTGGAAAACTTTATTTACTGTGTGGGGGCAAGGGTGTTCGCGTACTTACCCTAAACCTAACAGAAAAAAATAAATAAATATAAAAAAAAAGCCCAAAAAAAGTTAAAAGAAAAAAAAAAGATTCTAACTCACTGATCAGCGGTCCGAAGCTCATCAGCGGTGGGGTGGGTGATGCGCTAACAGTGGCCGGACGCTAAGAGTGCCGGCCACAGTCAGCGCACGCACAAAAAAATAAAAGTGCTTGCGCCCCCAAAAATGTGTGTGCGGGGGGGCAAGCTGCAGCACCCCTGGGGGGGTCTAGGGTCACACAGCTGAGTGTGCTGTGGACCCCAGACACTCGATCAGGGTGATGCTGGAAAAAAAACAAAACGTTTTTTCCCCCCTAAACTCTCCCTAATCTCCCTGCCTAATCTAAGCTGTCCTTAGGTACCTGTGGTGGCTCAGATGGGGGGTGCTGGGCACAAATGAGGGGTGCTGAGCTCCATGAGGCTCCTCTCTCCATGCTGTAGGTTGTTGCAGTGTGGAGGAGGAGACAGAGCTGGGGGAAGTCAACCGCCCCCACCAGCCCGTGCAGCCAATCGGAAGCGATCCTGAGAGGTGATGTCCCCTTCACCTCTCAGGATCTAAGGATGGTGATTGGTGGTGTATTATCCCACCACCGATCACCATCCTATTCCGGGTTATCGGGTCACAAGAGACCCGAATAACCCGGAAACGCAGCAAACCACAGGTCTGAATTGACCTGTGGTTTGCCGCGAACGACGATACGGTGGGGTCAAAGGACCCCCCTCGGCATTGTCACAGAGTGCCTGCTGAATAATTTCAGCAGGCACTCTGTTCCAATCACCGCCCGCCGCGTAGTGGTGATCAGGAATACACAGGGCGTACAGGTAGGTCCTGTGTCCTTAAGTACCGGGACATCAGGGCATACCTGTACGCCCTGTGTCCCCAACAGGTTAAAGGGGTATTCCCATCTCAGACAATGGGGTCATATAGCTAGGAGGTCGGAGGTGGGACCCACACCTGTCTCGTAAACGCAGCCTAAAAGAAGCCAGGTGGCAGTGCAGGGTGCGGCTGCCACCAAGCGCTCCTGTTGGCCTGCCGAAATAGCAGAGCACTCAGCTAGTTTTGGAACCCCCATAGAAATGAATGGGAGCACACCGTGCTTGCGTAGCCACTGCTTCCATTCACTTCTATGGGCCTGACAGAAATACCCGAGGCAGCACTTGGCTATCTCACTTTGAAGGCTGTGTTTACAAGATAGGTGCGGGTCCCAGAGGTGGGACCTGCTCCTATCAGACTATGGCCCCCATTGTCTGAGATGGTAAAACCCCTTTAAGTTTGCTGTCCTTTTCCATGTCCCTGTTAGGGTTCATGCCTACGAACGTAAGGGCTCCGTGCCCGTGCTGTGGACCGCAAATTGCGGTCGGCAATGCATGGGCACAGACCGTGGGGCAGCCGCATGCGGATCGTGGACCTATTCACTTGAATGGGGTCTGCGATCCGCATCCTACAGTCCACACCGCAAAAAAGTAGTGCATGCACTAGTTTTTTGCGGTGCGGAGTCACATACATTAAACCCACGGAAGCACTCCATAGTGCTTCCGTGGGCTTCCGATCCGTGCCTCTGTTCCGCATCTCCCGGATTGCGGACCCATTGAAGTGAATAGGTCCCCGATAAGTGATGCGGGATGCACACGGACGGTGCCTGTGTATTGCGTACCCCCCGTATGCGGGCCACGGCCGGACAACGGCCATGTGCAGAAGCCCTTAGGCCCCTTTCACACGAGCGAGTTGTCCGCGCGGGTGCAATGCGTGACGTGAACGCATTGCACCCGCACTGAATCCGGACCCATTCATTTCTATGGGGCTGTGCACACAAACGGTGATTTTCACGCATCACTTGTGCAACGCAGGCCCCAAAGAAGTGAATGGGGCTGCGTGAAAATCGCAAGCAAGTGCGGATGCGGTGCGATTTTCACGCACAGTTGCTAGGAGACGATCGGGATGGGGACCCGATCATTATTATTTTCCCTTATAACATGGTTATAAGGGAAAATAATAGCATTCTGAATACAGAATGCATAGTACAATAGGGCTGGAGGGGTTAAAAAAAAATTATTATTATTTAACTCACCTAAATCCACTTGTTTGCGCAGCCGGCATCTCTTCTGTCTTCATCTGTGAGGAATAGGACCTTTGATGACATCACTACGTGATTGCATACGGAAACTATGCGGATATGTTTTGTGGAATAACGGAACGGAAGAGGACTTAAATAAATAAATAAAAATTCAGAACAACTGATCACTGAAAACCGGACCCCAAAACAACAACGGTCGTGTGCATGAGCCCTAACTGATGGAAATAACTGATCCTCACACAATATTAGCACATAGCACACAATATTGTCTAGAGATGCATAGCCTGTCAAAAATATGTACAAAATAAATTTGCTTGTGTCCGACAGCTAGGTCTCAGACCATTGAAAGAGGTCAAAGTGTTCTCCATCAGGAAGCAATGGTGAAACAAACAAGTGAGAAAAATTTGAAACATTCAAAAACCTTCCCCCCTCTCCCTTTGCAGCCTCCCTCCCCCATTCTAGCCTTTCCTTTGCTTGACAAATAACTAGCAAATGACACATGCAGCCCTCCCCGAGTGCCTTGTAAATCCTCCCTCCAATACCAGATGGTGAAGGGTTGAACAACATGTTGTATCTCTCCTGTTGTCAGTTGCTGTACAAACCAGTACCTCCATTTTAGGAAGAAACTACTCGCCTGTGTTTCTTTCTGATCATGTGTTTCCAGCCACTCAAACTAAGGGCTCATGCACACGACCGTTGCTGTTTTGCGGTCTGTTTTTCACAGATCCGTTGTTCCGTATCTGAGGTTTTTTTTTCTCTGATTTAATTCCTCTTCCGTTCCGTTATTTCACAAAACATATCCGTATAGTTTCCGTATGCGATCTGTTTTTTATGGATGGGAAAAGGAAACAGTAATCACCAAACATATGAGTAATATGGGCTGGGCATAGCATTTCTACAGTATGGATCCGCGAAATACGGATGACATAGGGATGTGTTCCGTGTGCCTTCCGTATTTTTTGCTGACCCATTGACTTGAATGGGGCCTCGGACCGTGATTTGCGGACAATAATATGACATGCACTTCTTTTTTGCGGAACGGAAATACGGAAATGGAATGCACACGGAGTACCTTCTGTTGTTTTTGCGGACCCATTGAAGTGAATGGTTTCGCATACGGTCTGCAAAGAAAACTGAACGGAAGCGGAAAGAAAATACATTCGTGTGCATGAGCTCATCTGTGCTATCACCTTTTCAATATGCGGGATGTCAGGCTGAGGCCTCATGCACACAACCGTATGTATTTTGCGGTCCGCAAAAAACGGATCCACAAAAAGTACGGATGACATCCATGTGCATTCCGTATTTTGCAGAACGGAACAGCTGGCCCCTAATAGAACAGTTCTATCCTTGTCCGTAATGCGGAATGGAAATACGGACATACGGAAATGGAGTAAACTTCATTGTTGTTTTTTTGCGGACCCATTGAAATGAATGGTTCCGTATACGGTCCGGAAAAAAAGGCAACGGACACAAAGAAAATACGTTTGTGTGCATGACGCCTTAAGCCAGTGTTGAAGAGGGCATCGTTTAGCTACCATAGTAATTATATGTCCGATTCTAGGAATTACAGATGCTCTCGCTCCTTCAGCTGGCAAGGGAACAGCAGAATGGGCATAGAGTGCAGAAAAATCCCAGTAAATATGCTAACCTTCCTTATAAAGGTCCCCACCTGTTTCCAAAAATCTGCCAGTTACGGACATGCCCAAAGGCCATGGTAACGGTCAGTAGCTGGTTGAGAACACTTTGGGAATGCTGTCAACCTGTCACGTCTATTAGCTGTGCAAGGCAGATAAAAAACATTTAAAAATTATTAATCGTGCTTTATATGAGTCTCCCTCCATGTTTAATTAATTACCAATCTATGTAGATCAGATAGGGCCTTACAAACTACAGTGGTAATGTTCTCAATTCCCAGTATATTTCCTTATTTTCTGAAGGCGATGTCCAGATTCTGTGTTTTAAACCTATCCCTCAACTCTTGATACAAGGACGCTGTTAGGCAAAAACAAACACAATGCAATAGCACACTGCAAACACAAATTCTAAAGAAAATACATTAGTGCCATACTCACTATAGAAAATGTACTAATGCTAACGCTATGTTATAAATGTGCGATTCTTGGCAAATACATTTTGTAATAAATTATTTGTCCTCGTCCACCAACAACAAGGTGATCTTTATAGGACAGGAACGTAACACTAAATACTACCTCCTCCGGTGACATACTGGCCTCCATTAAATTCAGGGAATACAGGCTCCACATGCATGCTGAGCCCACTCTATATTTTACCTCTCCCGGTGGCCTCCAATAAATACAGGGAGAGCAGGCTACAGATTTAGGCTACATTCACATGACCACGCCGTATTTTGCAGTCCGCAAATTGCAGATCTTCAAAACACGGATGCCGGCCACAATTTGCAGAACTGAACAGGCGGCTCATTGTAGAAATGCCTATTCTTTGCTTGCAAAACTGACATTGTAGAAATGCCTATTCTTGCTTGCAAAACTGACAAGAATAGGACATGTTCTATTTATTTTTATTTTTTATAGAACGGAGCAACAGATGGGGACAGCATAAGGGGTGCTGTCGGCATCTTTCGCGGCCCTATTGAAGTGAATGGGTCCGCATCTGAACCACAAAAATGCGTCTTGGATGCGGAACCAAACCACGGTCGTGTGAATGAGGCCTTAGGGCTCTTTCACACAAGCGTATGCCGTGCGGGTAATCCACTGCGTGAAAGAGAGTCAAGCCCCCTTCCAGACAGCAGAGACACAGAGCATTAACATGATGGATAATGCTCTGTGCCTATCTGTGACATTTTTACTACAAAATCACAGTGAGATAAAGTTGTCACAGTGATTTTGTAGTAAAAAGATCACAGAGAGGCACGGAGCATTATCAATCATGTTAATGCTCCGTGTCTCTGCCGTCCGGAACGGGGCTTGGCTCTCTTTTACACAGTGGATTACCCGCACGGCATCCGCTCGTGTGAAAGAACCCTTATACTTGTACTCAGGGGCGTTGCAAGGGTCTCAAAAGATCCGGAGCCCAAGCACCAATGCATATGGCCCAATTCTCTAAGTTGAACAACTGCATCCCCCAGCAAACACTAGCACTGAAGACATTTTACTGTACTTGCTATACAGCAGCACATGCATCTCACATCCAGGGCCTCCCAGGTGACGTCTACTCGGATGTAAATCTTCTCTGTCATCATCTTCTCCATTTGGTCCGGACACTTCTCTCAGCCACCTGGTCTCTGCAGAGTGTGACACACGGACATCTTAGCTTCCTTTCTTTTCTGTACACCCAAATACTATCCTGAAGAAAAATGAGTGCCCCCCATAGTAACAGTACTCCTCATAGTACCACCAATAGTAATTCCCTTCTAGAATGCTCTCATTAGTAATACTGCCTCCTACTGGACCCAACAGTGATAATGCTCCACAAGAGTGCCCTCATTAGTAATACTGCCCCCTACAGTGCCCCCAACCGTTATAACGCTCCCCAAGAGTGCCTCCATTAGTAGAAGAGCCCTCCAATATTAATAATACCCTCACAGAGCCCCCAGTAGAAATAAGGCCCCCCTATTGTCCCCCTGGTTTATTGTCTCTACAGACCTTCAGTAGTAATAAGGACCCCCATAGTGCTCTTAGTAGAAATAAGGCGGATCTATAAGTTCCTCCTATAGAGCCCCCAGTAGTAATAAGAACGCCTAATGTCCCCTGGATTTAAAATTCCCCCACAGTACCCCCAGTATTTATATCGCCCCTACTGTTATAATGCTCGCCCTGAAGTGCCCCAAGTATTTATAATGCCACCTGCAGTGCCCCCTGTAGTTATATTTCTCAGTTTAGTGTCCTCAGAAATTATAATTCCTTAGCACCTCCGCCATACAGTCTCATGTAAATAACACTATTTCCATCCCTCCGCCATGGAGTCCAATATAAATACCATCACACCATCTCTCCAGTCCCCTCCAATATACAGTCCCATGTAAATAGCATCCCTCTATCTACAGCCCCCTCTAAAATACAGTCCAATGTAAATAACATCACCTCCTCAATATTCAGTCCCATATAAATAATAACCCCATCCCCAGCCACCTCCAACATGCAGTCCCATGTAAATAACATTACCTCTTAACATTCAATCCCATGTAAATAATATCACTCCCTCCCACAGCTGCCTTCAACATGCAATCCCATATAAATAACATTACCCCTTAACATACAGTCCCATGTAAATAGCATCACCCTACCCCAGCCACTTCCAAATTTCCGTCCCATGTAATTAACATCACTCCACCTCACTGTCCCATGTAAATAACTTCCCTCCCTTCATACAGTCCCAGTTAAATAACTACAACTCCCAACATTGCTCTGCCTCTCACAATGAGTAATCTTCACTTACCTCTCCTCATGTAGCAGACCTCACATCAGCCTCTTCCCAAGGCTTCTCTTCACTGCTGAGTCATCCTCTCCTGCACTGGTCACATGATGGTGACATCATCCCAGGTCCTTTTCAGCTCCTAAAATTGATCACATGACCTGTGATGTCATCACAGGTCCTTCAGTTCTTGCAGTGCATTAGATTCAATTGTATTGCTGTCTTGAGGAGTATTTTTACAGTATTTTTACAAAAAGGAACTGAAACCCAAAGTCTCATTTAATCCTTTCGGTGCCATAGTTCCTAATCGGAAGATCCCTTTCCTTTCTATTTGTGCCAGCCTCTTACTCAAGTCACCTCCTCGCATGCCCATATGTATTTGATCTATGCCTGGTAATTTTAATAAATCCCCATTGCTTTGATGGAATAGCTTAAAATGTCGGGGTATAGTTTTCAAATTATTTAAATCTTCTTCCTTACTTTTTTCTATATCCCGTCTATGTTCCCTAACTCGTTTTCTCAACTCTCTAGTCGTAAGGCCAATATAGATTTTATTACACGGGCACTGTGCGTGGTAAATTACCCCTTTTGAAGAACATGAGATATATTCTCTAATTAAATAGCTTTTATCATGGTTCAATCCTTTGAATTCCTTCGATCTTACCATATCTTTCCCTTTTTTACTCTTATTTTCCAAAGCTAGGAAATTTTTGTATTCTCAGACCTCTCGGTATAATACCCTTATCTCTATAATTTTCTAACTATGCTTTATTCCACCAAATTTTCATTTTTTTTATGACAGAGATTTTTGTATGTTTTCATCTGTTCCTTTATTTGTACTGTAGCTTCATTAAAAACTTTATTAGCTTCCACCTTAAAAATATCATTAACTTTAGTGAACCACGCCACTTCTCTGGCTCCCAGATTCATCACTGCGATCAATCAACAAATCTGTGAAAATAACACATAGGCGTGATGGATACGTGAACACGGACCCACGGACCATGGTAAAAAACTGATGTGTGAATACACACATTAAAATGAATGGGTAGGTGTGCTGTCAGTGGAGAACACGTACAGCACATATATACGTGGAACCCTAACATGAATGATGCTTTAGTCAGCACATCCCAATGCGCAGGTGCACGTCGCCATGGCTGAAAGCACAAAAGAAAAAACAAACCCAATGCAACAGAACTCTGCAAACACAAATAATAAAGTACACTGAACAAACATATAAACGCAACACTTTCTGTTTTGCTCCCATTTTGCATGAGCTTAACTCGAAGAGCTGAAACATTTTCTACATACACAAAAATATTCTCTCAAATATTGTTCACAAATCTGTCTAAGGGTCCATTCACACATCCGTTTTGGTGTTCCGCATCCGTTCCGATTAAAAACGGAACGTTATGCGGATCCATTCATTTTCAATGGAATCTGCAAATAATCGGACAGCACTCATGGTGCTCTCCGATTCTGTGATTCCGTTCCGTTACGTGGGTTCCGTTATTCGGATCCTGGGGAAAAAAAATATACCCTGTCCTACTATTTGTCCGATTTTGCGTTCCGTCATCCCATTCTAGTCAATGGATCCGTCAAAAATGCGGATGACATGCTAAAAGCATCCTCATGTCATCCAGATTTTCGGATCCGCAAAAAACAGGAACGTTTATCTGGAAAGGTAAAAATACTGACGTGTGAATGCACCCTAAATCTGTGTTAGTGAGCACTTCTCCTTTGCCGACAGGTGTGGCATATCAAGTTACTGATTTTTTTTTAAAATCAGATAATTTTTATTTGGTTTTTCAAAAAATCATAACAAAACAAAGGAAGACATTCTGTATAGCATATATGCAACAGTAGATGACAAAAATACCATAGCGTTACACGATCGAACAGATAGTTACTTACATAAGTATCACAAGTAACATAAACCATGATACAAGAAGCACATAAAATCACGTATTTTGGTTACAAAGTATATCTGGTACAGAACCACATTTCCCATTCAATAATTTATCAACAGGAAACCCACCCTCCCTACCCAACTAAAGCCCAGTACCCCCCCCCCCCCCCCCCCCCACCCAAGCGATGGAGCGGGTCCAAACTCCAAGATTGGACATCTTTTTAACATGTCAAAGGCACATCCATTGGTGTACACCTCCTGTCTGTGTATCAGACCTCTGCACACCCGACCTGCATAGTACTACACACCTTCATACAGCATATAGCATACATCCAGAGTAAATTAGGATAGAGGAGATAGAGAGCCTACCCAAACCAATACTGCGCCTCTTCCTACCCCGCAAGTTACTGATTAGACAGCACGAATATTGCACAGGTGTGCCTTAGACTGCCTGCAATAAAAGACCACTCTGAAATGTGCAGTTTGATCACACAGCACAATGCCACATCGTTTGAGGGAGCATGCAATTGGCATGCTGACTGCAGGAATGTCTACCAGAGCAGTTGCCCGTGCAATGAATGTTCATTTGTCTACCATATGCCGTCTCCAAAGGCGTTTCAGAGATTTTGGCAGTACATCCAACCGGCCTCACAACCACAGACCACGTGTAACCACACCAGCCCAGGACCTCCACGTCCTCATCGGGGTCTGGACCTGACTGCAGTTCGTCATCGTAACCGACTTGAGTGGGCAAATGCTCACATTCGATGGCGTCTGGCACGTTGGAGAGGCGTTCTGATCACGGATGAGTCCCGGTTTTCACTGTTCAGCGCAGATGGCAGACAGCGTGTGTGGGTCAGCGGTTTGCTAATGTCAACGTTGTGGATCGAGTGGCCCATGGTAGCGGTGGGGTTATGGAGTGGACCAGCATTCCACAGGCCACAATCAACAACCTGATCAACTCTATGCGATGGAGATGTGTTGCACTTAGTGAGGCAAATGGTGGCAGTACATGAAATACAAAGACTGTGTATGCTATAGAATAGACTTTTACTTCAAATAGATTCGATAGCAAAACATACATGAAGATACAGTATATAATGTATAAAACCACAAGAATGATATAATAAGGTACAGTATTTGCTCAAAAATAATTTTATGGATCAAAAAGCAATAATATACAGTCCTGATCAAAAGTTTAACACCACTTGAAAAATGGCAAAAAATCATATTTTACATTACAAGACATTACAGACAAAACATTTTTTGAGCATTCAATTAATTGAAAATAACGATTAAACTGAAACGGGCTGTTTTTCAGCTGATCCAAATTTTAGGACCACATGCCTTTAAAAGGCCAAATCTGTGCAAAGATGTGGATTCATTGTCATTTTCTGTCAGGTAGTCACACGTTGTGATGGCAAAGGCAAAAAAAACTCCCTTTTTGAACGTGGTTGGGTTTTTGAACTGCATAAGCAGGGTCTCTCACAGCGCGCCATTGCTGCTAAGGTGGGACGCAGTAAGACAGTCATTTGGAATTTCTTAAATGATCCTGAGGGTTATGCAACAAAAAAATCAAGTGGAAGACCCAAAAAAATTTAACCAGCAGAGCCGGATATGCACAACTGCATGTGGGTTTGAGCACCTCCTGCTAATACCACGCTAGTCTTTTCAGTTTGTATATATAGATTCCTGGAGGTGTATAAACTCAAATTTAAATGTGCCTGTTTTCCATCTACAGGCCACATTTAGGTGCACCTGTGAGGCCTGGGACATATCAGCCAGTCTTGAGTGGGACTTGCAGACTCCTCCCTCCTCCCATTGCAAGTATGGCTACATGCTGGAGGTAACTGGTGAGCTGTCTGTGAGTCGGCCTTATGCTCCTGTAATTTGCCCCCTGGCTCCTGGTATTGCCCATACGGCTCAGGTGTTAGGTCCCGGGCTACTTGAGAAACCTTGGCGTGGTGCCCGGGCTTAGACATGTTCTACACTGTAGGACATGTTGACTAATCTCTCAATTTTAAAATCAGTTTGAGGGTTTAGTGAGACTGCAGAGTGCCCCTGTCGTTGTTATTGTTTTGTTACATTGTTGTATTGGAACAAAACCAAAAAAAGGGAGGAAAAAAAGCTAATTGGACATAATGTCACACCAAACTCCAAAAATGGGCTGGGCAAAATTATTGGCACCTTTAATATCTGGTTGCTTACCCTTTGGAAAAAATTACTGAAATCAGTCTCTTCCTATAACCATCAATAAGCTTCTGACACCTCTCACCCGAAATTTTGGACCACTCTTCCTTAGCAAACTGCTCCAGGTCTCTCTTATTGGAAGGGCGCCTTTTCCCAACAGAAATTTTAAGATCTCTCCACAGGTGTTCAATGGGATTTAGATCTGGACTCATTGCTGGCCACTTCAGAACTCTCCAGCGCTTTGTTGCCATCCATTTCCAGGTGCTTTTTGACGTATGTTTGGGGTCATAGTCCTGCTGGAAGATCTTGGACGCAAACCAGCTTTCTGACACTGGGCTCTACAGTGCGACCCAAAATCCGTTGATAATCCTCAGATTTCATGATGCCTTGCACACATTCAAGGCACCTAGTGCCAGAGGCAGCAAAACAACCCCAAAACATCAATGAATCTCCACCATATTTCACTGTAGGTACTGTGTTCTTTTCTTTGTAGGCCTCATTCTGTTTTCGGTAAACAGTAGAATGATGTGCTTTACCAAAAAGCTCTATCTTGGTCTCATCTGTCCACAAGACGTTTTCCTAGAAGGATTTTGGCTAACTCAAGTTCATTTTTGCAAAATGTAGTCTTGCTTTTTATGTCTCTGTGTCAGCAGTGGGGTCCTCCTGGGTCTCCTGCCATCGTGTTTCATTTCATTTAAATGTCGACGGATAGTTTGCGCTGACACTGATGCTCCCTGAGCCTGCAGGACTGCTTGAATATCTTTGGAACTTGTTTGGGGCTGCTTATCCACCATCCAGACTATCCTGCGTTGACACCTTTCATAAATTTTTCTCTTCCGTCCACGCCTAGGAAGATTAGCTACAGTGCCATGGGTTGCAAACTTCTTGATAATGTTGCTGTCACAGCCTTTGGTTTGCGCTGTGACACTGTTGCTACACTTGCGGTTGCCCGCGGCAACGTGTTGCCTTGTGAGCATGCGGTGGCAGTGTCTCTGCCTTCTGGGTGATTGCCGTGACATGGTTACCACGCATGCGGTTGCCGGTGGTAACGTGTTTGGTTTGCTTGTGTGTGCACTTCCCCTTTATGTTGTAGCCTTCCTCTGTCTGGTGTTGGAAGAGTTAACTCCCTTCCTAGTGTTTTGTGAAAACTGGGTTTATGTGTGTGTGGGTGTGGCTGCTTGGGCTATTTAGCCTCTGCTGGATGCCTGAAGCTGGTTCCTCCAGCCTTGGTGTATGCTGGTGGTTCCTGCTCCTGGCTTTTACCATCTGTCCAGTGAGGGCCACCCTTGTGGTCATCAATGTTATCCCGGTGTCTCCTTCCCTTCCTATCCTTATTTGTATGGAGTGGGTTATGTTCAGGGTGTTGGTATGTTTAGTTTGGTGTTTCATGTCTGGTGGTGTTTGGTGTCCAGCATGTTTGGCTAGACATTACCCTGTCTTATGTTTATTGCAGCTATGGGTGTCGTGGGTCCCTGTGTGGTTTGTGGTGTGTGCTGTGTCCTCTAATGTTGGTGTGGACACCAGCACTTGTGCACCGGTTCCAGTCAGTGTGTCTGTGGCAGGTAAGTGTGTTTATGGGTTTCGCTTACCTGCCATCTCAATAGCTGTATGTGTTCCCCTCTCCTTGCAGCCTGGCCTCAGATAGAGACTCCTGTTCCTCCATGACTGGGATGAACAGGTAGTCTCTTCCCTGCTCCTTGGTGAGGGATTACCAGGGCGACTTAGGGTCTCTAGGTATCCTGAGTATGAGTCGTCCTACTATCGGGGTCCGCTCATACGGTGAGGAGTCAGGGAGAGGATTAGGGATGTTGTAGGAGGTGACCTGCTCCCTTATTACTCCTTTTTGGCCAGGCTGATCCCCTTTTCCCTTTGACACCGCACGGTGGGGGGTTTTCCCCACTCCCCTGTCACTACCAGAGTTTTGAGACGTTCTCACAGCTCTGTTTCTCCACCCCTGTGATGATGTCACTACTAGAGCTTGGAGGAGTCCTCCCAGCTGTTCCTCCTGCGTTTGATTTCCCTGCCCTTAAATCACCCCTCCTCCTTTCTAGGTTGTGGATTATAGTTCTCATTTGAGTTGTAGCTCTTGCTTGAGTATCTTCACTTGTTAGCTATCATTTCTCTGGACCTGTGTTCTGCTGCAGCAAGCACTCCGGATATTGCCAGCTGTCCTTGGATCCGTCTTCTCTGCGGCTGCAGGACCTTCAGCTAAGTGTGCAGACATTGTTGTGTACCTGTTTATTTTCTGACTGGATCTGAGGCGGCCACGGTTCCCTCCATATTCTGAGCAGGGCACCGGTGGCCGTGCCCCTTCCACTATTGTAGGGGTTACAGTGGTCATCAGTCTTAGGTACGTGGGCATGCCCCGTTCCACCATTTGGATCCGGGCATGTGCTTTAGCAGCATAGGGAGAGCTTTGAGGGTCTGACAGGGGTCACCCTTTATCCTCCCTAGTTTGGGTCCGGTCAGTAGCTCTATTAACTGTGTATGCTCTTGTTGCTCACATACAGCCGTTACATCCCCGCCATGACAGTTGCGCACTGTGGACAAAGGCAAATCTAGATATCTGGAGATTGTTGATATATCTCCACAATTTTGTTTTTTAAGTCCTCAGACAGTTCTCTTCTCCTCTTTCTGTTGTCCATGCTTAGTGTGGCGCACACAGACACACAATGCAAAAAATAAGTGAACTTCTCTCCTTTTTATCTGCTTTCATGTGTGATTTTTATATTGCCCACATCTGTTACTTGTCCCAGGTGAGTTTAACCCCTTTGGGACACAGCCTTATTTCACCTTAAGGACCAGGCCATTTTTTGCAAATCTGACCAGTGTCACTTTAAGTGGTGATAACTTTAAAACCCTTTTGACTTATCCAGGCCATTCTGAGACAGTTTTTTCATCACATATTGTACTTCATGACACTGGTAAAATGAAGTAAAAAATAATTTTTATTTTAAAAAAAAATACCAAATTTACCAAAACTTTGTAAAAAATTTGCAAATTTCCAAGTTTCAATTTCTCTACTTCTATAATACATAGTAATACCTCCAAAAATAGTTATTACTTTACATTCCCCATATGTCTACTTCATGTTTGGATCATTTTGTGAATTATATTTTATTTTTTGGGGATCGTACAAGGCTTAGTTTAGAAGCAAATCTGGAAATTTTTCAGAAATTTTCAAAAACCCAATTTTTAGGGACCAGTTCAGGTCTGAAGTCACTTTGCGAGGCTTACATAATAGAAACCACCCAAAAATGAACCCATCTAAGAAACTACACCCCTCAAGATATTCAAAACAGATTTTACAAACGTCATTAACCCTTTAGGTATTCCACAAGAGTTATTGGGAAATGGAGATGACATTTCAGAATTTAAATTTTTTGGCAGAATTTCCATTTTAATCAATCTTTTCCAGTAACAAAGCAAGGGTTAACAGCCAAACAAAACTCAATATTTATGGCCCTGATTCTGTAGTTTACAGAAACACCCCATATGTGGTCGTAAACTGCTGTACGGGCACACGGCAGGGCGCAGAAGGAAAAGAATGCCATACGGTTTTTGGAAGGCAGATTTTGCTGGCCTGTTTTTTTTTTACACCATGTCCCATTTGAAGCCCCCCTGATGCACCCCAAGAGTAGAAACTCCAAAAAAGTGATCCCATTTTAGAAACTACGGGATAGCGTGGCAGTTTTGTTGGTACTAGTTTAGGGTACATATGATTTTTGGTTGCTCTATATTACACTTTTTGTGAGGCAAGGTAACAAGAAATAGCTGTTTTGGCACCATTTTTATTTTTTGTTATTTACAACATTCATCTGACAGGTTAGATTATGTGGTATTTTTATAGACCAGGTTGTCACGGATCTGGCGATGCCTAATATGTATACTTTATTTATGTAAGTTTTACACAATGATTTCTTTTTTGAAACAAATAAAATCATGTTTTAGTGTTTCCATAGTCTGAGAGCCATAATTTTTTCAGTTTTTGGGCGATTACCTTGGGTAGGGTATGATTTTTGCGGGATGAGATGACTGTTTTTTTGGCACTATTTTGGGGTGTGTGACTTTTTGATCGCTTGCTATTACACTTTTTGTGATGTAAGGTGACAAAAAATTGTTTATTTAGCACAGTTTTTATTTTTGACGGTGTTCATCTGAGGAGTTAGGTCATGTGATATTTTTATAGAGCCGGTCGATACGGACGCGGCGATACCTAATAATATGTATACTTTTTTTTATTTATGTAAGTTAGTGTCTCCATATTCTGAGCCATAGTTTTTTTTTTTTTCTTTTTTGGCCGATTGTCTCAGGTAGGGGCTCATTTTGTGCGGGATGAGGTGACGGTTAGATTGGTACTATTTTGGTGGGCAACGCCTTTTTGATTGCTTGCTGTTGTACTTTTTGTGATGTAAGGTGACAAAAAATTGTTTATTTAGCACAGTTTTTATTTTTTACGGTGTTCATCTGAGGGGTTAGGTCATGTGATATGTTTATAGAGCCGGTCGATACGGACGCGGCGGTACCCAATATGTATACTCCCCCCCCCCACCCCCCCCCTATTTTTTACCAATTTTTTTACAAATTTTTTGTTCATTTCTACTTGAAACTTTTAGTTTTTTGGGGGGAAAACTTTATTTTTTCCACTTTTCTTTCTCCACTTTATTTTTTTGTCCTACTTTGGGACTTGAACTTTTGTGGGTCTAATCCCTTTACAATGCATTCCAATACTTCTGTAGTGGAATGCATTGGCTGTATGAGTAATACAGTGTGTATTACTCATACAGCTTCCTGCCTGTGAGATCCAGGGGTCTGGATCTCACAGGCTCGTCACCGGAAGGCAGCGCGATGCCTTCCTTAGGCATTGCGCTGCCTTCCATGCCATCGGGTCCCCCCTACAGCCGCATGGGGACCCGATGGCACCGCCCGCCGCCACCGCAAGTAAAAGCCGCAAACCGCAGGTCTGAATGTGTTACTGCAATACTTTTCTGTGAGAAATACTTCATTTTCTTGAAAAATTTCCGTGGTGCCAACATTTACGGCCATGACTGTACATATCCATATTAGAGACAATTGGAGGAAGAGGACGTCAGAACGTGGCAGCTATTGAGGGCCACTAGGGATGAGCGAATCGAATCGCATAAAACTTTGTTTCAATACTGTACGGAGCGAGTGCTCCGTACAGTATTAGAATGTATTGGCTGATGAGCCGAAGTTATTACTTTGCGAAGTCTCACGAGACTTCGCATAATAACTTCAGAAATAGCTACAGTATTGATTTATACTGTAAAAAAACATTTCCTGAACTCGGGTTTGGATCCAAGTGGTAATAGCTTCGGCTCATTGGAGCCAATACATTCTAATACTGTAGAGAGCGCTTGCTCCGTACAGTATTGAAACAAAGTTTTATGCAAATCGACTAAGGATGTTTCATCCGAAGTCGATTTGCTCATCCCTAATGGCCACCACAGAGGAACAGCTTCTAGGAAGACATTTTGTGCTGCACTGTAGTTTTTGGTTCTGTGGGATGGTATTCTGTGCTGCACTATGGTAATACTGACCCTGCCAACTTGTATTGGCCCCATCTACTTGTGTTGTCCCACCTTCTGTTAGTTTTGGACCCACCTACAACATTGGGGCCACTTTTATCTTTTTTTTTCCAGGGCCACCTTAAAGGATAACACTTAAATTTTTGCATATGTTACTGCTGCAGCAGCATTATGTATAAAGCAATCTTTAGTTTCTTCACTTACCACTGTTTTCCTTGAGTTTTACCCTTAGTTACGGCTGTTTTGAATCCTACGTTATGAGGATCTTCTCAAGATGGCTCCTCTGCCAGTTCTCTGAGGCCAAAACTGCTTTCCCTCAGGTCACATACAAACTTGCTGTAGCCAGCAACCTCCAGCCAGCCAATCAGATTGGATTACTGAGAGACACGCCTCCTCACTCTGAAGCCTAATGCAGGCATGCAGTGTGAAGGACTGCCCCTCTGTTTTCCTAGCCGGAGACAAATGAGCCGTAGAAACAGTCTTTTAAGGGAGCAGTGGAAAGGGACAGGAGACATTATTTAGCTCTAATAAACTAGCAAATCAAAAAAAATATGACAGTCATCCTTTAAGTTCCCAGTCCGCCTCTGGACATAGGACTACGGCCAGACCACTGCTAGAGGGCAGGTTCAGCGGGACCCGACTGCTGGATAGCGGTGGCAGCAACAGGCTGACCTAGATGACACCCGGTGGGAGAGCACCAGGAACGGGACTGCCTGTAGTGTTCAGCGAAGTGTGCTTCGGTTCATAGATCCAAAGTAGCTTCATTCAAAACTTCATTTGAATGCTGTACAGGGACCCGTCTCCGTACAGCATTCAAATGTATGGGCTTCGCGGAGGGGAAATTCGTGATGTCCGACTTCACTGAATAACTTTGGACTTAGATTATTCTAAGAAAACCAAGACTTCAGAGTTAAGGAATTTAACCTCCACGAAGCACATACATTTAAATGCTGTACAATTCAAACGAAGTTTTGAACAACCGACTTCGGATCTATGATCTGAAGCGCATTTCGCTCAACACTAACTGCCAGCATAACAAACGCCACCTAATAAACAAAAAACACCAGGAGTCGGGAAAAAAAACATTGTGTGTCCTGTGTTTCATATTTCCCAAACTTTGTTTTTTTTAAACTTTTTTTCACTTTATTTTTTGTCCCACTTTTTTGTCCCACTCTGGGACTTCAACTTTTGGGGGTCTGATCCCCTTTACAATGCATGACAATACTTCTGTATTACACTGCATTGGCTGTAAGTGTATTACACACTGTACTACACTTACAGCTTTCCTGCCTGTGAGATCCAGGGGGCTGGATCTCGAGGGCTCTCCCGGAAGGCAGCCACGATGCCTAAGGAAGGCATCGAGCTGCCCTCCATGCCATCAGGTCCCCATCACAGCAGCACGGGGCCCCGATGGCAGCCCCGATACCCGCAAGGACATCGCATGTGTCGCGGTCAGCGATGACCGCAGCACATTATGGGTTAATGCCGACGCATGCAGTAGGGGTCCAGCTATCAGTGACTGCCAGACCCCTGCCGCGGATCGGGCGGGTGCATCCCCTGCACCCGCCCGATCACAGCGCCGTACATGTACGGAGCTGGTCCTTAAGTCATGGACATCTGCGCCGTACATGTACAGCGCGGGTCCTCTACGGCAGCGGTTCCTAACCGCCGGGCCGTGGAAGATTGTTAGCTGGGCCGCGGCGATCAGGGCTGTCTTTATCGCGGTACTAATGAAGCGCTTCCATTATGGAAGCGCTTAATTAGTACAGGAGGACCAGGAAGCGGTGAAGGATCTGTACTCACCGCTTCCTGGTCCTCTGCTCGGCTATCGGCTGTGCAGGGCTGCACACAGCGTGAGGTCATTCTGTGCGCCGCGATACACAGCAGACAGCAAGAAGAAGAGGATTGCGATGGTGACCAGGAGCAGGAGAGGTAAGTATTTTTTTTTTTTTTTTATTTGCGCTGACATAAGGGCTGATGGCTGACCTGGGGGCTGACATATGGCTGACATTGGGGCTCATAGCTGACATAAGGGCTGGGGGCTGACATGGGGGGCATAAGGGCTGGGGGCTAACATATGGCTGATGGCTGACACAAGGGCTGGGGGCTGACATGGGGGCCTTATGGCTGACATGGGGGCCTTATGGCTGACATGGGGGCCTTATGGCTGAAATAAAAGGGCTGACAGCTGACATAAAGGGGCTGACGGCTGACATAAAGGGGCTGACGGCTGACATAAAGGGGCTGACGGCTGACATAAGGGGCTGACATAAGGGGCTGATGGATGGCTAAAGGTTGGGGGGTTGATCTGAGGCATTGGGGGACTGATCTGAGGTCTGATTAACATTGGGGGTCTGATTGCTGGTCTGACCTGAGGTGTAATGAAATTTTTTTTTTCTTATTGTTCTACTCTAAAACCTTATAGGGCGAAAAATACAGTACAGTGCAGCAGAGACCAGGTGCAGCACATAGTGATTTCACCATTATTTCATAGGCTCCAATAATGGTTCTTAACAGGAATCAGAAACAGTGATATATACAGTTGTGTTCCAAATAATAGCAGTGTGTTAAAAAAAAATCAATAAATCTCAAAATCTTTATAATAGCTTTTATTTCCATACACACAAATGCATTGGGAACACTACACATTCTATTCCAAATCAAAACATGAGGAAAAATATATAAAATTTGTGTTGTTCCTCTAAAAATAAAATTGAAGAAAGTGAATATTACAGGCAGTTGCAATGAAATGTACAATTTAAGGGTCCATTCACACGTCCGCAACGTGTTTTGCGGATCCACAAAACACGGACAGCGGAAATGTGCGTTCCGCATTTTACGGACCGCACATTGCCAGCACTAATGGAATATGCCTATTCTTGTCCGCAATTGCGGACAAGAATAGGACATGTTCTATTTTTTTCGGGAACGGAATTGCGGACCTAGAAGTGCGGGTCCGCAATTCTGTATCCAGGCAGCACATTGTGCTGCCCCACAGAAATGAATGGGTCCGCAATTCCGTTCCGCAAAATGCGGAACGAAATTGCGGATGTGTGAATGGACCCTTATGCTCCAAATTTATCAGAGTATCTCATGCTGGATGATAAATCCAGTGAATGATTTGGCACTTTTGTCTAAGGCTACTTTTCCCTTTCATCCTCCATGACGGCATACCATGAGAGATGACCCGCCTCCAACCAGGTAGGGACAGGAAGTATAAATTTGACTCTCCTCTGGCTCCTCCTCAGTGTCTTCCTGTCCCTCCAGGTAGGAGATAGCTTTTTCGCTTGGTCGCGGACCACGAAGAATGGAAGAAGAATCCGAGCCCTAGTTGGGTAACGGGCGCTGAGAATGTGTCTCTTACCTGCTGCTAGGCGCGGGCAGACAGGTCCACGTGGGGCCGGACACTCATGGAGTCTCTCCGGTCAGTCATCAAGCTCCACACTGCGATCCAGCATGGCTGGCGCTCAGTGTCGTCACCGGAAGTCGACGCGCTCCATGCGTTCCACGATGCGTTCCACGGTTTACTTCCGGTCCGGGGCCTGAGAGCACTTTCGGCGGTGGATCGCATGCCGGGGATGGCGGGAGATTTGAAAATCGCGCATGATTATGACTGAGGTCGTCCTCTGATCTGAGGTCTTAAGGTAAAAGTTATTTAAAAAGGAGGAAAAAGTGTGGCTGTCTACCCTAAACATGTCGGATCCAAGTGGAGTTATGGAGACCACTCAGGGATCTACACTTGTGAGTAACGTTATCGGGACAAGGGTTAAACGGTATATGCTGTAATTAACCCATATGTGTTTCTCTTTCTTTCTGTATGTTTGCAGAGTGAGAAAAAGGTTGCTCAGAAAGTTAAAACTAGTCAGCGGTCAAAAAAGTGCAGTATTTGTTCTGTAAAACTTTCCGATTTCTATATTAGGAAAGATTGTGTAAAATGTACTGACAATATTACTAAAGATTTGGTTCCGTCTTTAAAAGAAGAACTTAAAAATGCGATCAGGGAAGAAATCAGCTCTGCCATGTCAGATCCCTCTGTATTTCCTTCCTGCTCAAAACAGGCGACTGAGGATACCAGAGAATTAATTAAAGCAAAAACCTCTGATTCGGATTTAGATGAAGATTCGGAATCAGGAGAACTATCTTCCAGAGACTCTTCTGGTTCTGATTCAGAATTTAAAAACTATCTTTTTTCCTCTGAGGATACCAGAGAATTAATTAAAGCTGTTAGGGCCACTATGGATCTTTCTGAGGAAAAGGTCCGCAGATCAGTCCATGATGAAATGTTTAGTGGCTTTGAACAGAGGTCTAACCGAGGGTTTCCAGTACATAAAAATATGCATGAGCTAGTTAAAAGAGAATGGAGGACTCCGGATAGGAAATTGTTCATTCCTAAAACAATAAGACGACTGTTTCCATTTACTAGTGAAGATGAAGCTCTATTAATGACTTGTCCTAAGATAGACGTATCCCTATCCAAATTAGTGAAAGGTCCCAATGCCTTACCGTTTGAGGATATGGGATCTTTAAGGGATCCCATGGATAAAAAGACGGATCAAACTCTCAAAAAGACATGGGAAGCTTGTGCGGCCCTGTTTAAACCAAACCTAGCTGCAGCATTAGTATCCAGGTCTTTAAAGAAATGGGATATAGTATCAGAAGGCTACAAAATTGTGTTCCGTCTTCCTCCTCCCTCAAATATTTTCAGGATTACTCCAGTCCAAAGAACAACCGTGCTTCAAGGAAATCTGGAAGAAAGGATTCGGAAGTTGCTGGCTCAAAAGGCCATAATTCCGGTTCCCCCTTCCCAACAAGGTCAGGGATATTATTCAACTGTATTTCTAGTAAAAAAAGCCAGACGGGAAATTTCGGTTAATAATAAACCTAAAAAACTTGAACAAGTTCATAGAATACAACAGGTTCAAAATGGAAACGATAAGATCAACTGTGAATCTGCTAAAAAGGGAGACTTTCTGGCCTCCATAGACCTAAGAGATGCATATTACCATATTCCGGTATGCAAACAGTCTCAAAAATTCCTGCGGATAGCAGTCTATTTGGGGAAAGATCTTCTCCATTTTCAATTCTAGGTATTACCGTTTGGCATAACCTCAGCCCCCAGGATCTTCACGAAGGTGATGCTGGAGCTGGTGGTGCATTTGAGAAGGAGAAACATCCTGATTGTCCCTTACCTAGACGACCTACTGATAGTAGGCGAGACAAAACAGTCCCTAGAGAACAATCTCTTTGTTACCTGTCAGACGCTGTATCTAGCGGGATGGTTAATAAATTGGGAAAAGTCAAAACCAGTCCCGTCCCAGGAAATAATTTTCATGGGCCTCTCCCTAGACACCACTCGTCAGAGGATGTCGCTTACAGAGCAAAAAGTGTCTGGAGTGGTAGAAAAAGTCACAAAGTTTCAAAGTCATCTGTCTTGTACGATACGAGAAGCTATGAAACTACTAGGGACCTTGACTTCTTGCATCCCTGCAGTAAAGTGGGCTCAGTTCCACTCTCGAACTCTGCAACATTGGGTTTTAACCTGCTGGGACAGAAACCAGAATTCACTGGAACAAACAGTTCTGATTCCCTTAGCAGTAAACCAGTCTCTTCAGTGGTGGAAATAAGTAAATCACCTATGTCAGGGAATTCCATGGAATTCGGAGGAACAGGTGTTTGTCACAACAGACGCAATTCCTTGGGGTTGGGGAGCACATTGCTCTCATCTCTATTTCCAAGGGGCCTGGGCAGACCACCAAAAAACTTGGTCATCCAACCAGAAGGAATTGATGGCAGTTTGGGAGACAATAAAAGTTGCGAGTCAATACATAAAAGGAAAGGATGTTCAAATAAGATCCGACAATATAACAGTGGTGGCATACTTAAATCATCAAGCTGGAACAAGGAGCCAATGCCTGAGCCAGATAACAGAAAAAAAGAATTCCTGGGCAGAAGAAAATATAAAATCCCTTTCATCAGTCCATTTAAAAGGAAGCTTAAATGTAAAAGCAGACTTCCTAAGCAGGGTCGAGATGATACAACAAACAAAATGGATTTGAAGGAGCAAGTTTTTCGCCAAATAACAAAAAAGTGGGGGGTTCCCCAGATAGATCTCTTTGCATCAGCCACAAACGCAAAGGTGAATCGCTTTCTTTCCCTCAATCCAAAAGATGGAAACGAAGGGATAGATGCCGTATCAATAAAATGGGATTTTCATCTGGCTTACGCCTTTCCCCCTTTGCAACTAATATCTCGAGTGATAAGAAAGATACGGCAAGACAGGGCTTACGTTATCCTGATAGCCCCCTTATGGCCCAAAAAATCATGGTTTCCACTGTTAAAGATCATGTCCATTCAAAGTCCGTGGATTCTTCCTTGGGATCAGGATTTGTTGTCGCAGGGACCAGTTCACCATCCCGAGGTGGAAAGGCTGCATTTGGCAGCCTGGAACCTGAAAGGATGATTCTAAAAGCTAGAGGCTTGTCAGATTCTGTCATCAATACTTTGACGGCCAGTAGAAAGGAGATAACCTCAAAAATCTATGGTAAAGTATGGAGAACTTTTAATACCTGGTGTATGAAAGAAAAAGTATCTCCTGAAAAATTTCCCGTTCTTTCAGTTCTAGGTTTTTTACAATCCGGGCTGGAGAATGGTCTACGTCCCAATACACTAAGGGTTCACATGTCGGCTCTTAGTGCAGTTTTTGATGAGAAAATTGCCAATCATTCTTGGATTACCAGATTCCTAAAAGGGGCAGACAGGGGGGAATCGTTGAGATCCACGATTCCCCCCTGGGATCTCAATGTGGTTTTATCAGGCCTAATAGAAAGTCCTTTTGAACCTTTGTCAAATGTCTCAGTAAAATATATAATGCTAAAAACCCTGTTCTTAGTGGCAATTACGTCAGCTCGCAGGGTTAGTGAAATCCAGGCCCTAAAGATTAATGAGCCTTTCTGTATTATTTCTTCAGATAGAATTACATCTAAATTGTATAACTCCTTCCTTTCCAAAGTTGTGTCTAATTTCCACAGGCAAGAAGAAATATTTGTTCCACCGTTTTGTGACGAGCCGAAAACAGAAGGAGAGGAAAGGTTTCATAAATTGGATGTACGCAGAGCAGTTCTAATATATTTAGAAGCTACGAAAACCTTCAGAAAGACGGACTCTTTATTTGTTCAGTTTGTTGGTACAAATGAGGGGCAAAGAGCGACAAAAAATACTGTTTCCAGATGGATAAAAATGGCTATTTCAGAGTCATATAAAGCTCTAGGGAAATCACCTCCTGAAGCCTTTACAGCCCATTCTGCAAGATCAGTTTCTGCCTCCTGGGCAGAAAAAGCTAACGCTTCACTAGAACAGATCTGTAGGGTGGCCACTTGGTCTAGCCCTAATACATTTATCAAACATTACAGAGTCCATGTTAAGGCAGGTCAAGATCTAGCCTTTGGGAGAAAAGTTCTTCAAGCTATAATCCCCCCCTAGTCGTTTAATATGTTATATCTCATGGTATGCCGTCATGGAGGATGAAAGGGAAAAACCAAATTACGTACCGGTAATTCCCTTTTCATGAATCCTCCATGACTGCATAGGGGTTTCCCACCGCAAAAAAAAAAAATATATAAATATATAAGAATATATACAGTACAGACCAAAAGTTTGGACACACCTTCTCATTCAAAGAGTTTTCTTTATTTTCATGACTATGAAGGCATCAAAACTATGAATTAACACATGTGGAATTATATACATAACAAACAAGTGTGAAACAACTGAAAATATGTCATATTCTAGGTTTTTCAAAGTAGCCACCTTTTGCTTTGATTACTGCTTTGCACACTCTTGGCATTCTCTTGATGAGCTTCAAGAGGTAGTCCCCTGAAATGGTCTTCCAACAGTCTTGAAGGAGTTCCCAGAGATGCTTAGCACTTGTTGGCCCTTTTGCCTTCACTCTGCGGTCCAGCTCACCCCAAACCATCTCGATTGGGTTCAGGTCCGGTGACTGTGGAGGCCAGGTCATCTGGCGCAGCACCCCATCACTCTCCTTCATGGTCAAATAGCCCTTACTTTCAAAGTTTTCCCAATTTTTCGGCTGACTGACTGACCTTCATTTCTTAAAGTAATGATGGCCACTCGTTTTTCTTTACTTAGCTGCTTTTTTCTTGCCATAATACAAATTTTAACAGTCTATTCAGTAGGACTATCAGCTGTGTATCCACCTGACTTCTCCATAACGCAACTGATGGTCCCAACCCCATTTATAAGGCAAGAAATCCCACTTATTAAACCTGACAGGGCACACCTGTGAAGTGAAAACCATTTCAGGGGACTACCTCTTGAAGCTCATCAAGAGAATGCCAAGAGTGTGCAAAGCAGTAATCAAAGCAAAAGGTGGCTACTTTGAAGAACCTAGAATATTACATATTTTCAGTTGTTTCACACTTGTTTGTTATGTATATAATTCCACATGTGTTATTTCATTGTTTTGATGCATTCAGTGTGAATCTACAATTTTCATAGTCATTAAAATAAAGAAAACTTTTTGAATGAGAAGGTGTGTCCAAACTTTTGGTCTGTACTGTATGTATATATAATATAGAAGTAGCGATGATAGGACTACACATAGGTGATGGTGTGCAAAAAAAAAAGGAATAAATGAAAAGATTCGAAAGAACACTCTCTAGGCTGTCGATCCAGAAAGACACTGAGGAGGAGCCAGAGGAGAGTCAATTTTATACTTCCTGTCCCTACCTGGTTGGAGGCGGGTCATCTCTCATGGTATGCCGTCACGGAGGATTCATGAAAAGGGAATTACCGGTACGTAATTTGGTTTTCACACTAGCGTTTTTGCTGGATCCGGCAGGGTTCAGCAAAAACGCTTCCGCTACTGATAATACAATCATCTGCATCCATTATGAATGGATCCGGTTGTATTGTCTTTAACATAGCCAAGACGGATCCGTCATGATCCCCATTGAAAGTCAATGGGGGACGGATCAGTTTTCTATTGTGTCAGATTGTGTCAAACGGATCCATCCCTATTGACTTGCATTGTGGGTCATGATGGATACGTCTTGCTCCGCATCCCAGGACTGAAAGCAAACCGCAGCATCCGGTATGAGAACGGAACGGAATGCATTTTGGAGCATTCCGTTCTGTTCAGTTACGTTTTGTCCCCATTGACAATGAATGGGGACAAAACTGAAGCGTTTTTTTCCGATATTGAGAACCTATGACTGATCTCAATACCGGAAAATAGAAACGCTTGTGTAAAGGTAGCCTAACTTGACACCAACTATTTGTTGGCTTAGTGTTCAGCGACATTCAGTGCCTTCACATACTGCAAATTTTGTTGCCACAACTGAAAACCAGTTCATTCAATTGAAATGGGCTAAAATCACAAAACAGGAAACTCCCGCGGTCCCGGCCACCAAAGAGGCTTGTGCTTTTTCCTACAGTGAGCAAGCATGGTCATCGCTGCTGGATTGCAGGGTGGTCATAAGCCCTGGATATGAGCAGTGTATAACGTGATGGAAAAATTAATACACGGTAAGATAGTTTGTGAGACAGAAAAAAGACATACGTCCATCCACTTCAGCCTGGTATCTAGCAGAAAAAACATGAAGTAGAAGTCAATTTTTCTCATTTTAAAGGGGAAAAAATGTCTTCCCGACTAATCAAGCAATCAGAATAACTCCCAGGATCAACAACCCTTCTCCAGAAAACTAGTAACTATAACCTGTAATATTATTGCACTCCAGAAATACATCCAGGCCCCTCTTGAATCTTTTAGTGACTTCGCCATCACCTCCTCCTCTGGCAGAGAGGTCCATAGTCTCACTATTCTTACAGTAAGGGCTCATGCACATGGCTGTAGCGGTCCTTAAATTGTAGATCTGCAAAACACGGATGTCAGCCAAAAGCCTGCAGCCATTTTTTTTCCAGCAAAATGGACAACAGTAGGACATGTTCTATTTTTTTTGCATGGCTGCGGAACGGATCTACAGACAGGTGTGCTGTCAGCATCTTTTGTGGCTGCATTAAGATTAATGGGTTCGCGTCCGATCCACAAAAACCATGGTTCGAACTCTGACTGAAAATATGGCCGTGTGCATGAGTCCTAAAAAAACGCTTTTCAATGTTTGGTAGAAACCTTCTTTCAAGACATAGAGGATGTCCCATCGTCACAGTCCTGGGGATAAATAGATCATGGGAGATCTCTGTACTGATCCCTGATATATTAATACATATTTATTAGATCGCCCCTCAGTTGTATTTTTTATAAAATAAATAACCCTAATTTTGATAATCTTTCTGGGTACTGTAGTCCACCCATTCCAGTTATTACATTAGTTGCCCTCCTCTGAGCTCTCTCCAGCTCTGCTATGTCTGCCTTGTTCACAGAAGCCCAGAACTATACACAGTACTCCATGTGTGGTCTGACTAGTGATTTGTAAAATAACAGGACAATATCCTGATAAAATTCAATGACCTTGGATGTGCTGTCTCCATTTTTTTTTTTTTTTCATCTTTGTTAGGACTATGTTCTCATCATAGGCATCTATGCCCCTTTTGATGTATCCCATAATCTTATTGCCCTTGTCATTATACCTAGAGGCCCTGCTCTCTCAGCAACTGCCATGCCCTCTGCACTTTGACAGGACCAGGCAGGGAAAACATCATCATGCCTGGCCCTGTCAATCAAGGTACAGCAGTTGCAGAGAGTAGAGTTCCTAGAGCAGTGATAGTGAACCTTTTAGAGGCTGAGTGCCCAAACTGCAACCCAAAACCCACTTATTTATCGCAAAGTGCCAACACGCCAATTTAAACTTAATACAGTACAATATAGTATATCTTCTATGTACTTGATTATTTAGCTATAATATCCTGCATTCAATGCGCTGTCTGTGCTGTTCACAGTGCGCCCTGCGCTGATGAATAGCGGGAAAAGTCTAAGGCATATTGGTACACCATAGACTTTTTCCAGGGTGCCCACAGAGAGGGGTTGCGTGGCCACCGCTTCCATTCACTTCTATGGGCCCGACGGAAATAGCCGAGCCTACACTCGGCTATCTTCGGCAACCCATAGAAATTGATTGAGGCTGGCTGCACACACTCTGTGCATCCTCCTTCACTTTGAAGGCTGCGTTTACAAGATAGGTGCGGGTACCAGAGGTGGGACCTGCTCCTATCAGACTATGGGGGCATATCCTAGGGATATGCCCCCATTGTCTGAGATGGTAAATCCCCTTTAAGTTTGCTGTCCTTTTCCATTTCAGTGTTAGTGCTCATGCCCACGAACACAGACCGTGGGGCAGCCGCATGCATGCACTACTTTTTTGCGGTGCGGAGGCACGTACAGTAAACCCACGGAAGCACTCCGTAGTGCTTCCGATCCGTGCCTCTGTTCTGCATCTCCCGGATTGCGGACCCATTGAAGTGAATGGGTCCGTGATCAGTGATGCGGGATGCACACGTCCGGTGCCCGTGTATTGTGGACCCGCCGTATGCGTGCCACGGCCGGACAACAGCCATGTGCATAAGCCCTTAGTTAGTGTTTTACCATTTAGTATGTACGGGTGACTTGCATTATTCCTTCCCATGTGCACAACCTTACATTTGTCAGTGTTAAACCTCATCTGCCACTTCTCTGCCCAAGCCTCCATTCTATCCAGATCCATCTGTAGCAGTATACTATCCTCTTTTGTGTTAATTTCTTTACACAGATTAGTGTCATCTGCAAAAATTGCAGCCTTCTACAAGATCATTAATAAATATATTGAGGAGAATAGGGCCCAATACTGACCCCTGTGGTACCCCACTAATGACAGTGACCAATCTGTGTGTGTACCATTAATAACCAACCTCTGTTTTCTATCACTGAGCCAGGCACTAACCCACATTTTCCCACAGTCCAAGCATTCTGATTTATTTATTTATTTTTTAAATATAATTTGTATTGAGTGTTCAAATGAAATAATATCATGCATAAGAGTTGTACATAGGTTTTGTGTACATAATATTGGTAAGTATCACCCAAAAAAAAAGACATAAGAATGTTACATAAATCATGTTACACAATTGATAACACAAATCTTTTCTCAATCCCCTCCCTCCCCCCACAACCTGGTGCCAATCCCCAAACACAGGAAAAGTTTGTAAGCTAATCTACTAGTAGTCTCCCCATGGTACCTGCAAATTTCCTTTTTAGATACCACTCGGAATTTAAAAATGGCTTCATGAGTATCTTTAGTTCTGAATCTGAATATACCGTGGATATGAACGTCTCCCATTTTTTGAAGAACGATTTGATCTGTATCCCTTTAGTTTGCTCTGCCTTTATTTTCTCCATGTCTAAACTTTTCTTTATATGAAGAAATATTTTGGACGCTGTTGGGACCTGGGGGTGAAGCCATCTCCTTAGAAGGCATCGTTTAGCTGCTAAGATAGCTAGATGTATCACCGGTGAGATATGTTTATGTTCCGGTGGGACATGGAAGATAATGAGTTCTGGCGTGATTGGTATTACTATTTTCAGATGGGTTTTGATATGGTATTTCACTATTTTCCAGAACTTAATGGATTCCGGACACGACCAGATCCCATGCAGCATATCCGATCCCCCAAGGTGGCATTTCGGGCAGGCATTAAGTCTTAATTGATCATGGACTTTCCCAGAGTACTGGAAACCATATATGGCTTTATGTAGCACCTTAAAGTGTGTCTCCCTCCACCCCTCATTTGTAACTACTTTTCTAATTATATCCCATCCTGGTAATATCGTGCTATCTAGCTTCATTAGAGGGAAGCCTTTTTTTCCAATGCGCAAATAGGGATTCTGTTATGGGCTTTTGTTTGATTTCTCTAATCTCCTTATAGAAATCTGAGAGGGACTTTTTCTCTTTGCCTTGACCCAACAAACGATCTAGGGCGTTGGGAACCATTACTGCCGCAGGAGATTGAATACTATTCAAATTTTTTTTAAACATTTTTTTTTCCTGCTATAAGGCTAAGTTCACACTTCAGTTAGGCTACTTTCACATTAGCGGTTTCAATTCCCCTATTGAGATCCGTCATAGGATCTCAATAGTGGAAGAAAACGCTTCAGTTTTGTCCCCATTCATTGTCAATGGGGACAAAACTGAACTGAATGTAACTGAATGCACCAAAATGCATTCCGTTCCGTTTGGTTGCGCTCCTATCGCGGACAGAATAACACTGAGCAAGACGGATCCGTCATGACACACAATGTAAGTCAATGGGGACGGATCAGTTTTCTCTGGCACAATAACTCTCCTTAGGCCGAATGCACACGGCCGTGTTCCGCGGCCGAGAGCGGTCCGTGGTATGCCGGGCTGGATTCCTGTTCAGAGCAGGAGCGCGCGGCGTCATTGTTTGCGAGGATGCCGTGCGCTTCATGTCGCCGCTGCACTACAGTAATACACTATACGAGTGTATTACTGTAGTGCAGCGGCGGCATGAAGCGCACGGCGTCATAGCAACCAATGACGCCACACGCTCCTGCTCTGAACAGGAATCCAGCCCGGCATACCACGCACCGCTCTCGGCCGCGGAACACGGCCGTGTGCATTCGGCCTTAGGGAGAGAACCCCTTAATCAGTGTGAGGGATCATTTGCATCCCTTCCCTCCCAGAATTCCAGAGGAGCATGTATGGCATATAAGTGTCCTCACACTGATTAAGGTGCACTCTCCCTAAGGAGAGTTAGTTCCCCCCTGACCTGGACACAGGCCGTTCACCCTGTTAAGCCAGTACTCTCTGTTCTGCACTGATGAGGGGCAATCACCCCGAAACAGCTGTCTGCAGATGAGGTGCTGGCTTATTTAATATCCAAGTCATGTCTCAAGGCTTATTTTAAAAGTAGAACATTGACTTATAGGATAGCTGCCTTACATCTGGTGGCATTAGAGGCAGAGCTTAAGAACTCATTTGCATCCCTTCCCTCCCAGAATTCCAGAGGAGCATGTATGGCCTATAAGTCTCCTCACACTGATTTAAGGTGCTCTCTCCCTAAGGAGAGTTAGTTCCCCCCTTACACAAACAAGGGAGAAACATTCAAAAACCTTTCCCCCTCTCTCTTTGTAGCCTCCCTCCCCCATTATAGCCTTTCCTCAGCTTGACCAATAACTAGCAAATGACACATGCAGCCCTCCCCAAGTGCCTTGTAAATCCTCCTTTAAAGAGGACCTTTCACCTGGAAAAACATTGTGAACTAAGTATCCTGACATATACAGCGGCGCCCAGGGATCTCACTGCACTTACTATTATCCCAGGGCGCCGCTCCGTTCTCCCGTTATGTCCTCCGGTATCTTCGCTCAGTAAGTTACAGTAGGCGGAGTCTGCCATTGTTCTGCTGGGCGTCTCCTCCTCCTAGGCTGTAGCGCTGGCCAATCGAAGCGCAGAGCTCACACGGGTTTTTTTTTCCTCTGATTTAACCGCCTCCGGACCGCCTAACGCAGGATCGCGTTCCGGAGGCGGCAGCCCTGCGCAGAGTCACGCATATATGCGTCATCTCGCGAGACGCGAGATTTCCTGTGAACGCGAGATTTCCCGTGAGGGGCATATTGAGTCCATGAAAGATTGAAATTTTTGTCCCAAGTTAGCGGAAATGGAGACTGTGAGGAAAAAAAATAAATATCAATTTCCGCTAACTTGTGCCAAAAAAAAAAAAATTCTATGAACTCGCCATGCCCCTCATTGAATACCTTGGGGTGTCTTCTTTCCAAAATGGGGTCACATGTGGGGTATTTATACTGCCCTGGCATTCTAGGGGCTCTAAAGCGTGAGAAGAAGTCTGGGATCCAAATGTCTAAAAATGCCCTCATAAAATTAATGTGGGCCCCTTTGCGCATCTAGGCTGCAAAAAAGTGTCACACATGTGGTATCGCCGTACTCAGGAGAAGTTGGGCAATGTGTTTTGGGGTGTCATTTTACATTTACCCATGCTGGGTGAGAGAAATATCTTGGCAAAAGACAACTTTGTATAAAAAATGGGAAAAGTTGTCTTTTGCCGAGATATTTCTCTCACCCAGCATGAGTATATGTAAAAAGACACCCCAAAACACATTGCCCAACTTCTCCTGAATACGGCGATACCACATGTGTGACACTTTTTTGCAGCCTAGGTGGGCAAAGGGGCCCACATTTCAAAGAGCACCTTTCGGATTTCACAGGTCATTTACCTACTTACCACACATTAGGGCCCCTAGAATGCCAGGGCAGTATAACTACCCCACAAGTGACCCCATTTTGGAAAGAAGACACCCCAAGGTATTCCGTGAGGGGCATGGCGAGTTCCTAGAATTTTATATTTTTTGTCACAAGTTAGCGGAAAATGATGATTTTTTTTTCTTACAAAGTCTCATATTCCACTAACTTGTGACAAAAAATAAAAACTTCCATGAACTCACTATGCCCCTCACGAAATACCTTGGGGTGTCTTCTTTCCAAAATGGGGTCACTTGTGGGGTAGTTATATCTGTAAAAAATGGCCGGTGAAATCCGAAAGGTGCTCTTTGGAATGTGGGCCCCTTTGCCCACCTAGGCTGCAAAAAAGTGTCACACATGTGGTATCGCCGTACTCAGGAGAAGTTGGGAAATGTGTTTTGGGGTGTCATTTTACATATACCCATGCTGGGTGAGAGAAATATCTTGGCAAAAGACAACTTTTCCCATTTTTTTATACAAAGTTGGCATTTGACCAAGATATTTCTCTCACCCAGCATGGGTATATGTAAAATGACACCCCAAAACACATTGCCCATCTTCTCCTGAGTACGGAGATACCACATGTGTGACACTTTTTTGCAGCCTAGGTGGGCAAAGGGGCCCACATTCCAAAGAGCACCTTTCGGATTTCACCGGCCATTTTTTACAGATTTTGATTTCAAACTACTTACCACACATTTGGGCCCCTAGAATGCCAGGGCAGTATAACTACCCCACAAGTGACCCCATTTTGGAAAGAAGACACCCCAAGGTATTCGCTGATGGGCATAGTGAGTTCATAGAAGTTTTTATTTTTTGTCACAAGTTAGTGGAATATGAGACTTTGTAAGAAAAAAAAAATCATCATTTTCCGCTAACTTGTGACAAAAAATAAAAAGTTCTATGAACTCACTATGCCCATCAGCGAATACCTTAGGGTGTCTACTTTCCGAAATGGGGTCATTTGTGGGGTGTTTGTACTGTCTGGCCATTGTAGAACCTCAGGAAACATGACAGGTGCTCAGAAAGTCAGAGCTGCTTCAAAAAGCGGAAATTCACATTTTTGTACCATAGTTTGTAAACGCTATAACTTTTACCCAAACCATTTTTTTATTTACCCAAACATTTTTTTTTTTTATCAAAGACATGTAGAACAATAAATTTAGAGAAAAATTTATATATGGATCTCGTTTTTTTTGCAAAATTTTACAACTGAAAGTGAAAAATGTCATTTTTTTGCAAAAAAATCATTAAATTTCGATTAATAACAAAAAAAGTAAAAATGTCAGCAGCAATGAAAGCTCTATTAGTGAGAAGAAAAGGAGGTAAAATTCATTTGGGTGGTAAGTTGCATGACCGAGCAATAAACGGTGAAAGTAGAGTAGGTCAGAAGTGTAAAAAGTGGCCTGGTCATTAAGGGTGTTTAAGCTATGGGGGCTGAGGTGGTTAAAGGGAACCTGCCTGGATTTTGTGTATAGAGCTGAGGACATGGGGCTGCTAGATCGCTGCTAGCACATCCGCAATATCCATTACCCTTAGCTCTCTGTGCTTTTATTGTGTAAAAAAAAGGATTTTATATTTATGTAAATGAGGCTACTAACATTTCTGGAGCCCAGCCACACCCCCTGTGAAGGAGCCCTGCATCCTCCGAATCTCCTCCTTGCTCCCCGACGTCACAAAGCTAGAGCGCCGTAATCTCGCGATGCGTGAGCTAGCGCAGTGTCAGCATAGTGTTCCTTTCCTGCATCAGCCTCAGGGAACGAACTGCGCATGCGCTAGCACGCGCAACGCAAGATTACGGCACTCTAGCTTTGTGACGTCGGGGAGCAAGGAGGAGATTCCGAGGATGCGGGGCGGTGCTGGGCTCCTTCACAGTGGGCGTGGCTGTGCTCAGAGTCAGAGAACGCTGGACTCATCTCTCAAGCATGGAGGAACAGGACTCATCTAAGGTTAATTTACATATCTATAAAATCAGTTGTTTTTTTTACACAATATGCTAGCGGGGATCTAGCAGCCCATGTCCTCGGCTATATACCCAAAATCCAGGTGACAGGTTCCCTTTTAAGTCCTCTTCCATTCTGTTATTCTACAAAACATATCTGTATAGTTTCCGTATGCGATCTGTTTTTTGCAGATCTGAAACTGAAACAGTAACTCATTAATTACCAAACACATGAGCAATATAGGCTGGGCATAGCATTTCTACAGTATGGATCCGCAAAATACGGATGACATACGAATGTGTTCCGTGTGCGTTTCGTATTTTTAGCGGACCCATTGACTTGAATGGGGCCTTGGACCGTGATTTGCAGACAATAATAGGACATGCACTACTTATTTGCGGAAAGGAAATACGGAAACGAAATGCACACGGAGTACCTTCCGTTGTTTTTTGCACACCCATTGAAGTGAATGGTTTCGCATACAGTCCGCAAAAAAACGGAACGGAAGCGTAAAGAAAATACATTTGTGTGCATGAGCCCAAAAGGACATTTTCTCATCTGTGCTATCACCTTTTCAACATGTGGGATGTCAGGCTGAGACCTCATGCACACGACCGTATGTATTTTGTGGTCTGCAAAAAACGGATCCGCAAAAAATATAGATGACATCCATGTGCATTCCGTATTTTGCAGAACGGAACAGCTGGCCCCTAATAGAACAGTACTATCCTTGTCCGTAATGCGGACAATAATAGGACATGTTCTATTTTTTTGCAGAATGGAAATACGGACATACGGAAATGGAATACACACGGAGTAATTTCCTTTTTTTTTTTGCAGACCCATTCCGTACATTAGTAATACTGCCCTCTACTGGACCCAAAAGTGATAATGCTCCACAAGAGTGCCCTGATTAGTAATACTGCCCTCTACAGTGCCCCCAACCGTGATAACGCTCCCAAGAGTGCCTCCATTAGGAGAAGAGCCCTCCAGTATTAATAATACCCTCACAGAATCCCCAGTAGAAATAAGGCTCCCCTATTGTCCCCCCAGTGGTAATAAAGCTCTCTACAGACCTTCAGTAGTAATAAGGACCCCCCATAGTGCTCTTAGTAGAAATAAGGCGGATCTATAAGTCCCTCCTATAGAGCCCCCAGTAGTAATAAGAATGCCTAATGTCCCCTGGATTTAAAATGCCTCCACAGTGCCCCCAGTATTTATATCGCCCACTACTGTTATAATGCTTGCCCTGAAGCGCCCCAAGTATTTATAATGCCGCATGCAGTGCCCCCTGTAGTTATATTTCTCTGTTTAGTGTCCTCAGAAATTATAATTCCTCAGCACCTCCGCCATACAATCCCATGTAAATAACACTATTTCCCTCCCTCCGCCATGGAGTCCCATATAAATACCATCACACCATCTCTCCAGCCCCCTCCAATATACAGTCCCATGTATATAACATCCCTCTCTATCTACAGCCCCCTCTAAAATACAGTCCCATGTAAATAACATTACACCATCTCTCCTGCCCCTTCCAATATACAGTCCCATGTAAATAAAATTACCCCCTCCCCAGCCACCTCCAACCTCCATATAAATAACATTACCCCTCAACATACAGTCCCATGTAAATAACATCACCCTACCCCAGCTACTTCCAAATTTCCGTCCCATGTAATTAACATCACTCCACCTCACTGTCCCATGTAACCTCCATATAAATAACCTCCAACCTCCATATAAATAACATTACTCCTCAACATACAGTCCCATGTAAATAACATCACCCTACCCCAGCTACTTCCAAATTTCAGTCCCATGTAATTAACATCACTCCACCTCACTGTCCCATGTAAATAACTTCCCTCCCTTCAGCCCTAACATACAGTCCCAGTTAAATAACTACAACTCCCAACATTGCTCTGCCTCTCACACTGAGTAATCGTCAACGTCATTTACCTCTCCTCATGTAGCAGACCTCTGCCTCTTCTCAGGGCTTCTCTTCACTGCTGAGCCGTCCTCTCCTGCACTGGTCACATGATGGTGACTTAGGTGCATTTAGAACTGATCACATGACCTGTGATGTCATCACAGGTCCTTCAGCACTTGCAGTGCATTAGATTCAATTGTATTGCTGTTCTGAGGACGGCAATACAGTTAACAGGCAGGCAGTACATTCGGGCCTGGGACAAAACATCAGGGGCCCAGGCCCCGAATGTTTTGACCTAGCAACGCCCCTGCTTGTACTAATTAAAATCAGCCTGTTGGACAGATGGGTTAGTTAGGAGTGCAGCTGCCCATGAAGGATCCATGTATCATCTGTGTTTCATTGACACTGCACTTCATTTTCAAAGCATCACTTCCTAATGATCTGTGAAACACGGATGGCATCCATGTTGCATCTGTGGTTTTGCACTGACCCATAGACTATAATGGGCGGGATGGATACGTGAACACAGACAAAATAGAGCATGCATCTGTGCTAAAAACACGGACCCACGGACCATGGTAAAAAACGGATGTGTGAATACACACATTAAAATGAATGGGTAGGTGTGCTGTCAGTAGGGAACACGTACAGCACACGTACGTGGAACACTAACATGAATGATGCTTTAGTCAGCACATCCCAATGCGCAGGTGCATGTCGCCATGGCTGAAAGCACAAGAGCAAAAACAAACCCAATGCAACAGAACTCTGCAAACACAAATAATAAAGTACACTGAACAAACATATAAACGCAACGCATTCGGTTTTGCTCCTATTTTGCATGAGCTGAACTCGAAGATCTAAAACATTTTCTACATACACAAAAGACCCATTACTCTCAAATATTGTTCACAAATCTTTCTAAATCTGTGTTAGTGAGCACTTCTTCTTTGCTGACATAATCCTTCCCACCTCACAGGTGTGGCATATCAAGGTGCTTATTAGACAGCACGAATATTGCACAGGTGTGCCTTAGACTGCCCACAATAAAAGGCCACTCTGAAATGTGCAGTTTGATCACACAGCACAATGCCACAGATGTCGCAACGCTGGAGGGAGCGTGCAATTGGCATGCTGACTGCAGGAATGTCTACCAAAGCTGTTGCCCGTGCAATGAATGTTCATTTGTCTACCATAAGCCGTCTCCAAAGGCGTTTCAGAGAATTTGGCAGTACATCCAACCGGCCTCACAACCGCAGACCACGTGTAACCACACCAGCCCAGGACCTCCACATCCAGCATGTTCACCTCCATGATCGTCTGAGACCAGCCCCCCGTACAGCTGCAGCAACAATTGGTTTGCATAACCAAAGAATTTCTGCACAAACTTTCAGAAACCGTCTCAGGGAAGCTCATCTGCATGCTCGTCGTCCTCATCCGAGTGCCCATGGTGGCGGTGGGGTTATGGTATGGGCAGGCGTATATTATGGACAACGAACACAGGTGCATTTTATTGATGGAATTTTGAATGCACAGAGATACCGTGATGAGATCCTGAGGCCCATTGTTGTGCCATTCATCCACGACCATCACCTCATGTTGCAGCATGATAATGCACGGCCCCATATTGCACGGATCTGTACACAATTCCTGGAAGCTGAAAACATCCCAGTTCTTGCATGGGCAGCATACTCACCGGACAGGTCACCCATTGAGCATGTTTGGGATGCTCTAGATCGGCATATATGTCAGCGTGTTCCAGTTCCTGCAAATATTCTGCAACTTCGCACAGCTATTGAAGAGGAGTGGAGCAACATTCCACAGGCTGCGACCAACAACCTTATCAACTCTATGCGACGGAGATGTGTTGCACTGCGTAAAGCAAATGGTGGCCACACCAGATACTGACTGGTTTTCTATAAATAAATAAATAATTTGTGAACAATATTTGAGAGTAATGGGTCTTTTGTGTATGTCGAAAATGTTTCCGATTTTTGAGTACAGCTCATGCAAAACGGGAGTAAACCGAAAGTGTTGCGTTTATATTTTTGTTCAGTGTATATACCAAGTATATGTAAATTATATGCCAAGGACACTATTGTTGGTTTGGTGGTGCCCCCGGGGAAGGTGCCAAAGGCATTTATGTTCCATTGTTTAAACATATCAACAAGTATACCCTTACAGTAGGCCCGTAATTGCAAGTATTGGAGGAAATAGGACCCCTCCAACTCGTATCTAGTTTAAAGTTCTGATAACGTGGCCCATCTCAAACCCTGGGTCTGTAAAAGGTCCAATACTACTTTGATTCCTTGAGTCATGTGACCATTTGACATGATGAAAGAGGAGCAGATCACCAGTGGGGCCTGCAATTGGCTGCAGCGGCACCCAAATGAAAGTTCAAATCCTGGGATAACGGCGCAGCAGCAGCATAGGCCGGGGAGAGAAGGAGGTTCTGGAACCACTGCCAAGAGGGGAGGGGGGCACCGGGCACCCCCCAAAGGCACACAACCCCTTTAATGTGTTATGGCTGATTGGTGTGTAACATTTTAAGTAGTCTTGGCACTGACTGACCTCTGTTTGCTGGCATCACTCATAGCAGTTTAGGTGAGCTTAAAACCAGATTGCAATCACATTGGAAAAATCGCAATGAGATTTTGAAGCAGTGTTAGGCTACTTTCACACTCGTGTTTAGTGCGGATCCGTCATGGATCTGCACAGACGGATCCGTTCAGATAATATAAACGTCTGCATCGGTTCAGCACGGATCCGTTTGTATTATCTTTAACACCGGATCCGTCTTGAACACCATTGAAAGTCAATGGAGGAAGGATCCGTTTTCTATTGTGTCATAGAAAACTGATCCATCCCCATTGACTTACATTGTGTGTCAGAACGGATCCATCCCCATTGACTTACATTGTGTGTCAGAACGGATCAGTTTGGCTCAGTTTCATCAGACGGACACCAAAACGCTGCAAGCAGCGTTTTGGTGTTCGCCTCCAAAGCGGAATGGAGATGGAACGGAGGCAAACTGATGCATTCTGAGCGGATCCTTTTCCATTCAGAATGCATTAGGGCAAAACTGATCAGTTTTGGACCGCTTGTGAGAGCCCTGAACGGATCTCACAAACGGGAAGCCAAAATGCCAGTGTCAAAGTAGCCTTAACCTCACTTCAGCCAATACGTATGAAGATAACCTGACACGCCAACTTTTTCCCCCTGCTATTACCTATGATTATTTATGCTGTTTAGTAACATCACTAGTGTTGAGCAACTTTGTAATTGTTAGTGATAAGTGAAGCGAGCTTCGGAGGCTACATCCGAAGTCGCTTAGTTCAAAACTTCAGAATAATACTGTACGGAGATCCGTAAAACTTGAAACCGAACTTGGCTTCGGTTCCGACTGGTACCTTGGAGCCCATACATTTTAATACTGTACAGAGACGGATCTCTACAATATTAATACGAAGTTTCGAATGAAGCGACATCGGATGTAGCCTCCGAAGCTTGCTTCGCTCAACACTAAACATCACAATTACAAAGCTGCTCAGCACCCAGCAACATACAGTCCTGATCAAAAGTTTAAGACCACTTGAAAAATGGCAAAAAATCATATTTAGCATGGCTGGATCTTAACAAGGTTCCAAGTAGAGCTTCAACATGCAACAAGAAGAAATGGGAGTGAGACAAAACATTTTTTGAGCATTCAATTTAATGAAAACATTGAATAAACTGAAACCGGCTGTTTTTCAGCTGATCAAAAGTTTAGGACCACACCTCCAAAAAAAAAAATAACCCCCCCCCCTCCAAAACAGAAATCCAACTTCCAACACTCAGTAATGAGTAGCTCCACCGTTATTGTTTATCACTTCCAAAATTTGTTTCGGCATGCTTGATGCAAGTGTTTCCATGAGGTGAGTGGGAACATTTCTCCAAGTGGTGAAGACGGCCGCACGAAGGCCATCTACTGTCTGGAACTGTTGTCCATTTTTGTAAACTTCCCTTGCCATCCATCCCCAAAGGTTCTTAATTGGATTTAGATGAGGGGAACACGCAAGATGGGCCAAAAGAGTGATGTTATTCTCCTGGAAGAAGTCCCTTGTCCTGCGGGCATTGTGTACTGTAGCGTTGTCCTGTTGAAAAACCCAGTCGTTACCACACAGGCGAGGGCCCTCAATCATATGGAATGCCCTCTGCAACATCTGGACATAGCCAGCGGCCGTTTGACGCCCCTGCACTTCCTGAAGCTACATTGTTCCACTGAAGGAAAAAGCACCCCAGACCATTATGGCGCCCCCTCCACTGTGGCGCGTAGAAAACATCTCAGTGGGATCTGCTTGTCATGCCAGTAACGTTGGAAACCATCAAGGTTACATTTTTTCTCATCAGAGAATAAAACTTACTTTCACCTTTGAATGTCCCATGTTTGGTGCTCTCTTGCAAAGTCCAAACGAGCAGTTCTGTGGCGTTCAAGGAGACGAGGTCTTTGAAGACGTTTTTTGTTTTTGAAGCCCTTCAGTCTCAGATGCCGTCTGATGGTTATGGGGCTGCAGTCAGCACCAGTAAGGGCCTTAATTTGGGTCGAGGATCGTCCAGTGTCTTGACGGACAGCCAATTGGATCCTCCGGCTCAGTGCTGATGAAATTTTTTTGGGTCTTCCACTTGATTTTTTTGTTGCATAACCCTCAGGATCATTTAAGAAATTCCAAATGACTGTCTTACTGCGTCCCACCTCAGCAGCGATGGCGCGCTGTGAGAGACCCTGCTTATGCAGTTCAACAACCCGACCACGTTCAAAAAGGGAGAGTTTTTTTGCCTTTGCCATCACAACGTGTGACTACCTGACAGAAAATGACAATGAATCCACATCTTTGCACAGATTTGGCCTTTTAAAGGCATGTGGTCCTAAAATTTGGATCAGCTGAAAAACAGCCGATTTCTGTTTAATCGTTATTTTCAATTAATTGAATGCTCAAAAAATGTTTTGTCTCACTCTCATTTCTTCTTGTTGCATGTTGAAGCTCTACTTGGAACCTTGTTAAGATCCAACAATGTAAAATATGATTTTTTGCCATTTTTTAAGTGGTGTTAAACTTTTGATCAGGACTGTATAGCCCTATAAAGGCACTTTAAAAGAGTCACGAACAGGTTAAATGTGAAATGCACAGAGAAATCTTTGTAAAGGCAGTACATCCGGGTTTGAGGAAGGCTTGAAATCTTATCAACTTGTTTTTCACTGCAGCATGAAGGGGGAAGGGAGGAACTGCTGCAGAATCAGCCAGAATGGAATTTTCCAGTGACTCATCTACTAAAAACAGACAGAGGCAAACAAAGACTGTGTATGCTACAGAATACTGTAGACTTTTACTTCAAATGAATTCCATAGCAAGACATACATGAAGATACAGTATATAATGTATAAAACCACACGAAAGATATAATAATGTACAATATATGCTAAATTTTTTTTTTTATAGATCAAAAAGCAATAATTTATATAGAAACTGCTAACGAGTTAAAAGGGGTTGCCCCATTTCATACATTGGGACATGTCCTAGCAATATGCCACCAATGTCGCAGGTAAGACAACCCATTTAAAGGGGTTTTGCCATCTCAGACAATGGGGGCACATCGCTAGAATATGCTCCCATTGTCTGATAGGTGTGGGTCCCACACTTACAATGAGAACGGAGCAGGAAAATACTTGGAACCTTGTTAAGATCCAACAATGTAAAATATGATTTTTTTGCCATTTTTCAAGTGGTGTTAAACTTTTGATCAGGACTGTATAGCCCTATAAAGGCACTTTAAAAGAGTCACGAACAGGTTAAATGTGAAATGCACAGAGAAATCTTTGTAAAGGCAGTACATCCGGTTTGAGGAAGGCTTGAAATCTGATCAACTTGTTTTTCACTGCAGCATGAAGGGGGAAGGGAGGAACTGCTGCAGAATCAGCCAGAATGGAATTTTCCAGTGACTCATCTACTAAAAACAGACAGAGGCAAACAAAGACTGTGTATGCTACAGAATACAGGGAGTGCAGAATTATTAGGCAAATGAGTATTTTGACCACATCATCCTCTTTATGCATGTTGTCTTACTCCAAGCTGTATAGGCTCGAAAGCCTACTACCAATTAAGCATATTAGGTGATGTGCATCTCTGTAATGAGAAGGGGTGTGGTCTAATGACATCAACACCCTATATCAGGTGTGCATAATTATTAGGCAACTTCCTTTCCTTTGGCAAAATGGGTCAAGAGAAGGACTTGACAGGCTCAGAAAAGTCTAAAATAGTGAGATATCTTGCAGAGGGATGCAGCACTCTTAAAATTGCAAAGCTTCTGAAGCGTGATCATCGAACAATCAAGCGTTTCATTCAAAATAGTCAACAGGGTCGCAAGAAGCGTGTGGAAAAACCAAGGCGCAAAATAACTGCCCATGAACTGAGAAAAGTCAAGCGTGCAGCTGCCAAGATGCCACTTGCCACCAGTTTGGCCATATTTCAGAGCTGCAACATCACTGGAGTGCCCAAAAGCACAAAGTGTGCAATACTCAGAGACATGGCCAAGGTAAGAAAGGCTGAAAGACGACCACCACTGAACAAGACACACAAGCTGAAACGTCAAGACTGGGCCAAGAAATATCTCAAGGTTTTATGGACTGATGAAATGAGAGTGAGTCTTGATGGGCCAGATGGATGGGCCCGTGGCTGGATTGGTAAAAGGCAGAGAGCTCCAGTCCGACTCAGACGCCAGCAAGGTGGAGGTGAAGTACTGGTTTGGGCTGGTATCATCAAAGATGAGCTTGTGGGGCCTTTTCGGGTTGAGGATGGAGTCAAGCTCAACTCCCAGTCCTACAGCCAGTTTCTGGAAGACACCTTCTTCAAGCAGTGGTACAGGAAGAAGTCTGCATCCTTCAAGAAAAACATGATTTTCATGCAGGACAATGCTCCATCACACGCGTCCAAGTACTCCACAGCGTGGCTGGCAAGAAAGGGTATAAAAGAAGAAAATCTAATGACATGGCCTCCTTGTTCACCTGATCTGAACCCCATTGAGAACCTGTGGTCCATCATCAAATGTGAGATTTACAAGGAGGGAAAACAGTACACCTCTCTGAACAGTGTCTGGGAGGCTGTGGTTGCTGCTGCATGCAATGTTGATGGTGAACAGATCAAAACACTGACAGAATCCATGGATGGCAGGCTTTTGAGTGTCCTTGCAAAGAAAGGTGGCTATATTGGTCACTGATTTGTTTTTGTTTTGTTTTTGAATGTCAGAAATGTATATTTGTGAATGTTGAGATGTTATATTGGTTTCACTGGTAAAAATAAATAATTGAAATGGGTATATATTTGTTTTTTGTTAAGTTGCCTAATAATTATGCACAGTAATAGTCACCTGCACACACAGATACCCCCCTAAAATAGCTAAAACTAAAAACAAACTAAAAACTACTTCCAAAAATATTCAGCTTTGATATTAATGAGTTTTTTGGGTTCATTGAGAACATGGTTGTTGTTCAATAATAAAATTAATCCTCAAAAATACAACTTGCCTAATAATTCTGCACTCCCTGTAGACTTTTACTTCAAATGAATTCCATAGCAAGACATACATGAAGATACAGTATATAATGTATAATACCACACGAAAGATATAATAATGTACAATATTTGCTCAAAAATAATTTTATAGATCAAAAAGCAATAATTTATATAGAAACTACTAACGAGTTAAAAGGGGTTGCCCCATTTCATACATTGGGACATGTCCTAGCAATATGCCACCAATGTCGCAGGTAAGACAACCCATTTAAAGGGGTTTTGCCATCTCAGACAATGGGGGCACATCGCTAGAATATGCTCCCATTGTCTGATAGGTGTGGGTCCCACACTTACAATGAGAACGGAGCAGGGAAATAAATGGAGGGTGCACTACGCATGTGTAGCCGCCCTCCATTAATTTCTATGGGGCCACCGAAAATAGCCAAGCAGCGGCTCAGCTATTTCCGTCTGGCCCATAGAAATGAATGGGAGCAGGAGCCACACGTGCGCGGTGCGCTCCCATTCACTTCTATGGGAGCAGCGTTTGGTGGTGGACGAACCCCGGGAAATCCGGGGTCCTCCAGCCACAGCTCTCCCTGCTCCGTTCTTGTTGTTGGTGCGGGTCCCAGAGGTAAGACCCCTCCTATCAGACAATGGGGGCATATCCTAGCGGCCCTGGAAAAGTCACACACTCGTTGGACTGCCTTTAGCTTTGATTATGGCACACATTCGCTGTGGCATTGTTTCGAAAAGCTTCCGCAATGTCACAAGATTTATTTCCATCCGGTGTTGCATAAATTTTTCACCAAGATCTTGCATTGATGATGGTAGAGTCTGACTGCTGCGCAAAGCCTTCTCCAGCACATCCCAAAGATTCTCAATGGGGTTAAGGTCTGGACTCTGCGGTGGCCAATCCATGTGTGAAAATGATGTCTCATGCTCCCTGAACCACTCTTTCACAATTTGAGCCCGATGAATCCTGGCATTGTCATCTTGGAATATGCCCGTGTCTTCAGGGAAGAACAAATCCATTGATGGAATAACCTGGTCATTCAGTATGTTCAGGTAGTCAGCCGACCTCATTCTTGGAGCACATACTGTTGCTGAACCTAGACCTTACCAACTGCAGCAACCCCAGATCATAGCACTGCCCCCACAGGCTTGTACAGTAGGCACTAGGCATGATGGGTGCATCACTTCATCTGCCTCTCTTCTTACCCTGATGCGCCCATCACTCTGGAACAGGGTAAATCTTGACTCATCAGACCCCATGACCTTCTTTCATTGCTCCAGAGTCCAATCTTTATGCTCCCTAGCAAATTAAATCCTTTTTTTCTGGTTTGCCTCACTGATTAGTGGTTTTCTTACGGCTATACAGCTGTTCAGTCCCAATCCCTTGAGTTCCCTTCACATTGTGCATGTGGAAATGCTCTTACTTTCACTATTAAACATAGCCCTGAGTTCTACTGTTGTTTTTTTTCGATTTGATTTCACCAAACGTTTAACTGATCGCCGATCACGATCATTCAGGATTTTTTCCCCACCACATTTCTTCCTCGAATACGATGGGTCCCCACTATCCTTCCAGTTTTTAATAATGCGTTGGACAGTTCTTAACCCAATTTTAGTAGTTTCGGCAATCTCCTTAGATGTTTTCTTTGCTTGATGCATGCCAATGATTTGACCCTTCTCAAACAAACTAACATCTTTTCCACGACCACGAGATGTGTCTTTCGACATGGTTGTTTAAGAAATGAGAAGCAACTCATTGCACCAGTTGGGGTTAAATAACTTGTGGCCATCTGAAAGATAATCGCCCATGCAGTAATTATCCATTAGGAGGCTCATAACTATTTGCTTAGTTAAATCCAGGTGGTGACTTAATTTTTGGGACAGGCAGTGTATTTGCCATGTAGAAATATCATTTCTACCAAAAACAGTGATTGATCAGGTTAGTGATGTCTGACTGCTATTATTTTGAGCACAACTGTACAAGTAAAATGATCTCAGTGACCCTGCTTTCTGCCCTTTTTAGTTCCTTCTTCTAGTCAATTCTTAATGCACCACAGTTATTTACTCCTTCCCAGGGCAGACCTGTAGATTTAGTTAATACCCCAGGCAAACACTTCACATGTTATGACAGAACTGCCTCTCACTAGAAAATTCTTTGTTTATTATTCAAGAGCGAGCTCAAACCAGTTCCAACCAGTTTCAGCCAGATCTATACACAATGCCGCAGTGAATATCCATCCGCAATGTAATGAGACCTCAAATCCATCCGCCGTCCATTGTGCTTGTAACAGTATTCTTCCGCCCAGTAAAACCAAACACAGACGTTATCTGAACAGTATTTAGAAAATACATATATCCTTTCATATTTGATGTAGAAAAAAAAAAAGAAACCGGCGCATTTCAGCAATGCAGTTATTATTGAGGCAATTCAGCATGAATTCTTACTACCTGTTTAAAACTTCGCTAAGCTAGAGGTGCGCATGCGCAAACAGACTTTCCTAGCAGGGGTTCGAAATTTACACTATATCATTCAGTAATAGCGATGGTTCTACAGTTTTGCCACAGGTTCTATAGCAAGAGTCATCTATTCAAATATAATTGTCTGCCATACAGTTTCAGAAAAATGTAGAGCCAAATAAACCGATGACGCAGTCGGGGACTATTTTTCATAGCTGGGCGGAAGCATTACTGCAGCAGTGCGCTGTTAGTCCTTGTGAGCCTATATAAGGAGACTGTGTGGAAGCAGGCGCGGCACATTGCAGACGGCAGAAGAAAGAGGAAGAATGAAGGAACGGGGAGGACGCTCAGCTGTGCAAGCCATGGTGACCCAGAAGACGGTAAGTATATGCTTGGCTGTGGTGAGTATGAACTGTGGTAGGTGCACGTAGCAATGAATGTTAGCCCACATTACAAACTGGTTTACTTAGCATTTAGATAGTGAACAGCAAACTGTACTAGGAAACCGAAGGTATTGTCGAGCGTGAGTGGGGTGTTGTACCTGTGTGTGGTCCGTTTATGATCCGTATTTGTTGTCAGACGGGGGCGTTCTACATGTGTGTGGTTCTTTTAGGATCTGTCAAGAGAAGATAATCCACTGACGTGAGCAGGAACATGTCCGCACTGTAGGGGGATATAATGAAGTACTCAGGAGACGTGCCTAGAAGCCAAGACTGAACAGTGCTGTGATCAGGTTCTCCTACCTTGTTGTGAATGAGTGTCTCTGCAGCCCTTGTGATGGGTGCGGCTGCTCCCAGTGAATGTGTGCCGTGAGTTACCACTAGGTGGCAGTATGATTCTACCAGTTACAGTAAGCCTGACAGATGAGCACTCGCTGTGGGGAGGGGGTGGGTGGGGGAACATTGAGTTTTCTCCAAATTTTATTTTACAGGTGTTATGAACTTGTCTGAAGTCTTAAGGTGAAAAATTAAAAGCTCCATCAGCAGCTCTAAACTTAAATGAAATGTTCAAGTTACTTTCTAAAGAAGGCTAATACAGGCATCTGATACTGGTATATAATTTTGGTATCTGGTTTACTTTGGGGTTCCCAGTCTGAATTAACCACTTAGTCTCCTTAGTTATGGCCAAGTCTAAATGAAGGGGGGAGAATAACAGACTGTAGGCTAGTTAGTGGCTAAAGCCCATGTGCTCTGAGGATCCTCTGACCTCACAGCGTCACGTGGCATGTGAAGCCTCCAGCCCACCATCATTAGGGTTGGGTATTACTGATGGATATGACCATGCATGGTGTTTAGCCCTGCTCCTATATACTACCAGACTCGAGCATGTCACGTGACACGTAGTTCACAGGATTTAGCCATTAGCCTGTAGTTATGATCCTCTATAATTTATGGGTAGTAGTTAACGATACGGGGGGTGGGGTGGTTATAAATGGCTATTTTTAGATTCTTTACAGAACACACCCACATGTCAAGCACTACCTGTTCCTGCCAAGACCTACAGTGGATCCTTAGATGATGCTTCCCTTAGCCTGTGATGTACTACAGCCCAGTGTACCATTAGGAGCTTGGGTCCTTATCTTGTGAGCCTGAGGTGTTCCCTACCTGTGCCAGTGGTTTCTGCATCTGAAGGTCCCAGTGCTACTGTCCAGTCAGTGGAAGGACTTCTTGGTTCCTGTTGATCCCATCATCAAATCTCCTAGCTTTTGGTCCCTAATAAAGATGAGCATCTAGAAAGGCCCCCCCTTCCTCAATTTGTCTTGGAGCGTTACCGCATGAGAGAGGTCGCTCACTACACGTCCGTGGTATTCTGCAAGCCAAAGTCCAGTTACTATTCTCTATCGATCGTCACATGCCCCATCCCCTAATGAAGATGAGCATCTAGAAAGCCCCTTCCTCCATTTGTCTTGTGAGCAAGAGGTCATTCCCTAAAGCCAAGCCAAAATCCTGTTCCTACTGCCCAGTGAGTGGGAGAACTCTGCTGATCGTCACTTGCCCTATCCCCTAATAAAGATGAGCTGCTAGTGTGGTCCCTTGTTAGCCCTAGCCCTTTGAGGGCTTGATAAGTTGCTGAACTGTATAATTTTGTGCACATTGAAGAAAGGCCACCACCTTAAGAACTCTTGTGTAAGATGAATACCTCTACATAAGTCAAGAACTTTTCTTCCAGAGATCCGATACCTGTTCTAAATCCTGTAGTAGGGCTGGAAGTGAAATGTTTATTGATTCTTTTATATTTGAGGGGATGTTAATGTTTACTGCATTGCTGATTGACCTGTATTTGAGGGGGTGATATCTTTGTGTATATTATGCAATATTTTTGTTTAGTTCCTTGCTGTAATGTGTGCCATATTTGAGAAGCCTGTAGCGTCAGTGTGCCACATGAGCACCTAGTTTGAATGCGTTTCCAAATTTGTGCTTTTGTATTTGTTGAGCGCTTATTTAATTCCTACTTGCCTCCTGTGATTAATTCTAGACCTCAATGACTAGGTCTATTAGTGTCTGTGTCTAGTTACTGGTACACTTAATAGGAGGGCGAGTATATTTGCTGAATGAGGTATCAAATGATTAACTAGCATTAAAACACTACACTATCCTGCTAATTCAATTAAACACCACAATATCATGATAAACCAATCAAAAAGAGTATATAAGAGGAAGTCTACATACAGCCTATTACTCAACCACCAGCAATAACAGGAAAGCATCAAATTCTTCACTTGAGCTACAGATCCTCCCCCACCGGAAACACGCTTGGGACCAGATACACAGGAGGCGACCTGTTCCTTTACCTTGAGTCCTCTACAGCCAGGAGTGCGGAGCTCCCTGCATAAAACAATACTATGAAAGTCTTCCAAGCCACAATCATATAACTTGGGTTTTTACTTCCATAAAACATCTTGGGTGTGTTTTACTTAATAACCAAGAAATAACTAAAGTAATAAAACAAGTTATCAATTAATACCTTAGCAAGTCACAATCATATAACGTAGGTTTTTACTTCCATAAAACATCTTGGGTGTGTTTACTTAATAACCAAGAAATAACTAAAGTAATAAAACATGTTATCAATTAATACCTTATTCATCAAACCTGTAAATTACCTCTACATGCTTGGAATGATTCCATAAAAGGACACAACCGCCTAAACAGCCACCTTTATACATGGACCAATGTTATTAATCTTAACCAAGTGTGCCATATGGCTTCCTAACGCTGAACGGGTACGATTCTCACATGTAATAAATGACAACCGTATGGCTGCGCTATAAAGTATTCCTAAGTGAAGGCAATTACGGCTATAGCCTCCGATTACAGGTACTCCGGCATCACTGCTATTTAGTAAGGTTTTGTTGCCGCGATAAATACATTCTTGTACTTGGGGTTACTATCTAGTGCTCTTGTTGGATGAGTGTGTGGCTTCTGCTTGAGTCGTCAGTATTCTAGTAGGGCCTCCTGAGTGGTTTCCATTAGTGTGCATCACACTGTACTTATGAGTTCACCCCAATGTTATATATTTGACCTCTTTCAATAAAAGTTCAGGTATTGATTTGAACCCTAGCCTGTTTGCTTTCAAGTTATTTTAACACTTTATTTCATCTAGCCCTGTCTATTTTAATGGATTTGGTAAGTGTCTTCATTTTGTATATAGTTCGAGGTACTGAATTGTATTCCTAGACGTCTTGTAGCCGGCCTAAATCTTTCAGGGTCACCAAACATCTAGACTTAAGAACTCTTTGGAGGGAGGACAGGACGTTGTCCTGAATCTGCACAGCTTTAAAGGGGAATTATTAAAGCTGGAGCATCGATTATTTTGTCTTGTTTTTCTTTTATTCCAGCGATAAGTTGTGGAATGGTGGTACTACTTAGGGGTGTGTCCTTGCACAGTCAGTCTGCCACTCTCTGCACTGATTGGACAGGGTCAGACTCTGTGAGGACCCCCCCCCTAACTGGTAACACCCATTTATACTCATCACAAGAATAAATGCTCCAGAATAGTTATTTCATGCAGAATACAATTATTTAGTAAGACATGTCAGGAGTAGTGACAAGTACTCTTTTAATTTGTGGCACTGCTGTAATTGGTTGCTATGGGTAATTAAATAATTTTTCTATTTTTAATCTCATTTGTATATGGGGACATGTACACATCCTTATTAGTCCAAATGGCAGCACTAAAGAATATTCTGCTATCTGTTTAATAGGAGCAGTTAAAGAATATAGCAGACTTGGACATACATCTGCTGTATTTAGGAGTGAGCTCTCGTAAGGGGAATCTGTCACAATTCCACCCCCCTTTTCCCCCACTGAGAGCACTCACAGCATTAGAGATATAACGACGCAGTAAAATGCGCTTATTGTACACTTATTGACGTTCAACCCCTTAAGGACTCAGCCCTATGAAGCTACACTGAAATACATTGTCAGACCTGCTGTCCAAACTGTATTTCTGTGCAACGCTGAGTGTTGGAAAATGTTGTTCAGGACTCCTTTTGTGCAGTACTAGTATCATTTATTATTATACTAGTCATCTATTACTGCAGAGAGTAGTCCAGGATCATGGTGTCAAATTCCCTTTAATGCTTGCAGTTATTCATGGCCTCTTTGTATACATGCAAATACCCAGCAGCCTATCGGTCACTTGAGAGCTCCTCTATATGGCGGATTTGGTGAGAAGTCTGCTGTATTCTTTATCGGCTCCTGTTCGCTGAAGGACAATATTTTTGTATTGATTTGGCTAATAGGAGGGCTCACCTGTCCTCGTAGTAGATGGTCGTCAAACAGGGCAGCGCCAGTTTACTGAAATAGCAACGGATTATTCATTTGTCAGCAGTCCAAAAATATTTTGTAGCCTCATAAGGAGCAACTGATGGTATTTTAGGTGGCATGTGGCACATTTTAGTGACTTTACCCTTTTGAAGCTGTACTTTTTAGAGAACTGGTACTTGATAAGGACCAAGCTTGCTTTTTTGCTTCAAGTCGGCAGCACTGTCAGGTGATATGGTACCCGCTTTGACTGTGCTTTCTCACTGTAATAAAAACCACTACATCAGTTAAGTAGTTTTCAGATGGGTGTAATATGGCCTTAAAGGGAACCTGTCACCGGGATTTTGTGTAAAGAGCTGAGGACATGGGTTGCTAGATGGCCGCTAGCACATCCGCTATACCCAGTCCTCATAGCTCTGTGTGCTTTTATTGTGTAAAAAAACTGATGTGATACATATCCAAATTAACATAAGGGTCATATCTTGTGTGACCAGAGAAGTCATATTTTCAGGCTCTGACTCATCTCGGGTTAATTTGCATATGTATCAAATCGTTTTTTATAGACAATAAAAGCACACAGAGCTATGGGGACTGGCTATTGTGGATGTGTTAGTGGCCATCTAGCAACCCATGTCCTCAGCTCTATACCAAATATCCCGGTGACAGGTTCCCTTTAACTTTTTTACAACTGCCATGCCTTCACATCTTGTGATAGAAGTTTGGTTAAGCAGAACCATAAGGTCTGGGCATTGCTGCTGTAATGTGGAAGCTAGAATTGCAGTCAGTGGCCTAACTTAATTGATGGTTCAATGTTTTTTGTACAGTTTTGCATAAGGCCCCTTGCAGACAAGTGTTCCTCCCACAGCGCTGCCGGGGGTCACATAGCATGATATTGATTTATGATCCTATGTAACCCCTTACAGTTCTGGAATGTATTGGATAACACTGGCATAATGCTGGCAGTGTTGTCCAATACATTCCAGAACTGTAAGGGTTACATAGCATCATAAATCAATATCATGCTATTTGAATCCCGTCAGTGCTGGAAGGTCAGGCTGGATGCTGCGATGCGGACTCTCTGCGGGAGGAATGCTCGTCTGCAAGGGTCCTAAATTATATAAAAAAAATTGATCAGAGAAAACGTCATCCCCTCCCAATGAGTAGCATGTAATCTGATCTTGTAGTGAGTTTACAAATCAGGTGTGTCTTAAAATAGGGGTATGTTAGTTTAGGAGGAGGAAGGTTTTCTTTTGATAGGTTAAAGTAAAAAAGTATGGAGAGAGAGAGAGAGAGAGAGAGATTAAGGATCAGAGACCCTTTAAGTGCACGATTGGAAGACAGACAAAGCAAACTTGAATGATCTACAACTTTGCACAAAACAGTAGTACGGGTAGGTATGGGAAACTATGTAACCTGAAATCTAAATCTTTTCTCAATTTCTATTTACTGGCTAGCACAGTGTGTGAGACATGGAGTCTCTCTCTCTCTCTCCTTTTTTACTTTAACCTATCAAAAGAAAACCTTCCTCCTCCTAAACGAACATACCCCTATTTTAAGAGACACCTGATTTGTAAACTCACTACAAGATTTTTCAGTGCTTCATCACTACCATCCTGTTTTAGTGATTTAAATGCTTTTTGTCATTTATTGCTTTCTTTACATTTCTATTTATCCACATTGGTTTCTTCTTGTTCCTTAACCTTTTATTGCCGTAAGGGATGTACCTCTCACAATTAGATTTTAGTATGCTTTTAAAAATATCCAATTTTGCGGCTGTATTTTTATTTTTGAGGACTGTCCTAGTTAGTTAGGCGAGCCTCTTAGGCCTCTTTCACACTTGCGTTGTCCGGATCCGTCGTGCACTCCACTTGCCGGAATTAGACTCCGGATCCGGAAAAACGCAAGTGTACTGAAAGCATTTGAAGACGGAACCGTCTTCAAAATGCTTTCAGTCTTACTATGGCACCCAGGACGCTATTAAAGTCCTGGTTGCCATAGTAGGAGCGGGGGAGCGGTATACTTGCAGTCCGTGCGGCTCCCGGGGCGCTCCAGAGTGACGTCAGAGCGCCCCATGCGCATGGATGACGTGTCCAATGCGATCACATGATCCATGCGCTTGGGGCGCCCTGACGTCACTCTGGAGCGCCCCGGGAGCCGCACGGACGGTAAGTATACTGCTCCCCCGCTCCCCACTACACTTTACCATGGCTGCCAGGACTTTAGCGTCCCGGCAGCGATGGTAACCACTCTGAAAAAGCTAAATGTCGGCTCCGGCAATGCGCCGAAACGACGTTTAGCTTAAGGCCAGATCCGGATCAATGCCTTTCAATGGGCATTAATTCCGGATCCGGCCTTGCGGCAAGTGTTCCGGATTTTTGGCCGGAGCAAAAACCGCAGCATGCTGCGGTATTTTCTCCGGCCAAAAACAAAAACGTTCCGTTCCGGAACTGAAGACATCCTGAACGGATTTCTCTCCATTCAGAATGCATTGGGATAATCCTGATCAGGATTCTTCCGGCATAGAGCCCCGACGACGGAACTCTATGCCGGAAGAAAAGAACGCAAGTGTGAAAGAGCCCTTAGTTGGCTAAATTCAGCTTTTTTTTTTGAAGTTTGGTATTTTTGTTCCTCCCTGATGAAACACTCTTTTGAATGATAATTGGACGGTTATTACTTTGTGGTCACTATTTCCCAGGTGTCCCCCAACCTGCACATCTGTTCTGTCAGGTCTATTGGTTAATATATATATATATATATATATATATATATATATATATATATAAATAAGTCCAGTATGGCCGTCCCTCTAGTCGGGTCCTGAACCAGTTGGGAAAGGTAATGGTCTTTGGTATTTGTCAAGAACCTGTTTCCTCTGAGATATACAGGTTTCATTTTCCCAGTGTATATCTGGGTAGTTGAAGTCCCCCATAATAATGACCTCATTATGATTTGCCGCCTCGTCTCTGGTATATTAGGTGGTTTATAATAAAATCCCATTAATAATTTATTATTGTTTTTGCCTCCATGTATTTCTACCCACAGTGACTCCACATGTTCATGTCCCTCACTTATATCTTCTCAGACTGTGGGCTTTAGACAGGACTTTACATAAAGGCAGACCCCTCCCCCTCTTTGGTATTGATGATCCTTTCTAAACAGACATTAACTGCCCAGTCATAACTATCATCCAGCCATGTCTCAGTTATTCCCACTATGTCATAGTCCTCCTCACACATCACTAATTCCAGTTCCCCAGTTTTATTAGTCAGGCTTCTGGCATTAGTATACATACAATTAAGAGCTTATGTATATTTTTTTTTACCCTATACTTTTCCTTCTGAAATCTTTCTATAACCTAGTTGCCCCCCCAGTCCCTAGTTTAAACACTCCTCCAACTTTCTAGCCATCCTCTCCCCCAACACAGCTGCCCCTTCCCCATTGAGGTGCAGCCCATCCCTACGATAGAGCCTGTAGCCAACAGAGAAGTCGGCCCAGTTCTCTAGGAACCCAAACCCCTCCATCCTACACCAGTTCTTGAGCCACTTGTTAACCTCCCTGGTGTATTTGTAAGCTATGCCATTTGAAAGCGTCTTCAGCGTTGACCTTGACTGACTGGACAAAATGGGGCTTAACAAGCATATGTAAAGAAAAAATGCTGAGTATCTGCGTTCTTGCTAAAAACAATGCACTTGATCTGTGTTCAGGAGGACCAGGCTCATCAATACAGTGTTCATTGGTAAATGTTCACAATATAATTTTTAAATGCTATTTGGCATGATTGTGCCTCAGACCAGGTATTGTAAAGCTCCTAGGATATATGTTGGTCCTATGTCTATAATCATACTACCCAGCATATGGTCGATCTGCCAGTCACTTTTTGACCTCCTGCACATGACTATACATTTTGCGGTCTGAAAACTGCAGATCCGCAATAATATGGTTTTGGTCCATATGCATCTTACAATTTTTGTTGCACCCACTGTAAAAAAAAAAAAAAAGCCTATCGGGACTTTACAAAATGGACAGGTTCTATCATTTGGATGACATCTGTGCGCTGTCTGGTTCTTTTGTGGATTCATAGAAATGAGTGGGTCCATGTGCAATCTGTAAAAAATGCAGATCAGACACGGAACAAAAGTACGGTTGTGTGCATGAGGCCTTAACTAGCATATTACCATAATGAGAGAAATTATACAAGACTGACCAGAGAATGTATGGCCATGATGGTTTTCAGCCTTGCATTGCTTTTATAATAGTGTTTATCAGCACTAGATTGACGTCAGTTTTCTAAGCGATGACAATATCATGTACGGTGTGCTGTGGTTACAATTGTCAGCCATTATAAAACAAAGTTGCACAAGATGCAAATTTGTAGGTGTGCTTTACTATGGATCTGCAATCAGTGTCCCAGTGCCTTGAAGAATAGACCGGTTATATGAGGAGCTTGGTGTCCGCAGAAGATGTAGTGCTATGGTGTGTATTCTGTGCTGGATCTGAAATATACAGTTTTTCTGCTCAGCCGTAGGTACGACTGTTAAAAAATGGTTTCAGTTATACTAGCATGGTAAAATAGCTTATTTTTTCAATGTGTATGGTTGTTTCCAATGACAAATCGGCTTCAGACTGTTTACAGTAGCATTTTGAAATTCGCGGCTATTGTCAGCAACTGTCAGTAATGCCGATCGCAGACATTTAATCCATCAGATGCCGTGGTCAATCCTGACCATGGCATCTGAGCTCATGAAACATCAGAACCGCACGCTTCCGGTAATGATCCGGCTCCCCCGTGTGGCGATCGGAGGAGCCGGAGCTTGTGTGCAGCAGCCCCTGTCTTTGTGAATGGCAGGAGGCTGCTGCATAGTATTTCCTATGGAGCCCTTGCCTGTAATAGGGCTCCATAGGAAACCAGCAATTTTCTCAGATGCCAATGCCTAGTGCATTAGGGTCTATGAGACTAGCAATCTAATGATTGCTTGTTATAGTTCCCTATGGGAAGTATAAAAAAAAGGTGTAAAAAATAAAATAAAAAAAACATAATTCAAATCACTCCCCTTTTCCCAAAATAAAAACAAGTAAAATTAAAAAAATACACATCATAGATGTTAGGATGTGCGAAACCGCCCATAGTATCAAAATATAAAATATATTCTCCATACAGTAAACGGCAAAACTGTAAAAAGCATCAAAATGGCCGATTCGCCGTTTTTGGTCGCTTCATTTTGTACAAAAAAATAAGTGATCAAAAAGTCACACACTCCAGAATGGTATCAATGAAAAGTTCAGATCGCCCTGCAAAAAATGAGCCCCCATACAGCTCCATACACATAATTGCAAAAAAGTAATTGCCACCAATCAACAAAGGCTGAAATAATGTTCAGGGACATGCCCTTGCTAATGACCACAATGGGGTAGATCTGTCAAAACTGGTATAAAGCAAAATTGGCTTATTTACCCATAGCAACCGATACAATCAGATTTCTCATTGAAAGGTGGAATCTCATTTAGTAGTGTGTGTGTAATATGTATATAATTTATTTACACACCAGTTTTGATAAATCTCCCCCAATGTGAATTTACACGCTGCAGAAAGTTTTTTCTCTGGGTGGATTTCAAGGGTGAGATCTACAACAAATTAATGTAGGCTTTACCATGAAATGGTTAAACATGAGCACTGTATTACGTGTAATATGAATTGATTGCATTACTTACCTTTCATCCTGTATTAGTCCAGAGCTTCCAACATTAATTGGCTCATATAATGTCTGCAAAGCACTTCATTTGTCTTATGGGAATTGCCAAGACACAAGTCATCGTTCAGTAATGTGTGGGTAATGTAGAAACGTTTCCACATAGCGCCACGTGCCGATAGATTGGACATTGCACTTGGTCACTGTTGCATATGTCAGTTATTGTAATGACTTGGCGTTTATTGGCCTGCATGTTTCATGTTTTAAGATGCGGTCAGTTGCATTTGGCAAAGATATAGGGGGTGAATAGCAGGGGAAAGTCACAGGTTCTGGTGCATATAATGTGTGTGCTGCAATCTGCACTAGAAATATGCCCAAAATAGGCTAATTTCTGTTAGTAAACTACCCCCATATTGTATACATTTTCTTAAATTTTTTTTTTGTACTGAGTATTTCGGTTACAGATGGGTCATTTTTGATCTGTTAGCCACTGGGAAACAAAAAGAAGGGAAATGGTTGTTGCTCTCTACTTCCTATTTAAGTTGATCTAGTATAAGAGTTACTGTACTTTCATACCATTTCATTTGATAGTGTAAGTAGCGAATTTTTAAATCTCTTCATTTAAAAATTCTGCATGCCTTCATCTCAATAAAAGCTGCCAAGTCATGGCCACTAGGGGTCTCACTTCCACCTAAGTTGCAGTCCTATGTCAGACAAGATCCGCCCCTGGTAGGAGATACCGAAAACGCATCCTGCCTTTCTGTAAGTGTGGTTTATTACTCATCAGCTTTCTGAGCTCCATAGAAGAAAACAAACATATAGGGAAGTGAGGTCACTGCATAAAGCGTAACTCTAAGGCCCCTTTCACACGAGCGAGTATTCCGCGCGGATGCGATGCGGGAGGTGAACGCATTGCACCTGCACTGAATACCGACCCATTCATTTCTATAGTTCACATGAGCGGTGATTTTCACGCATCACTTATGCGTTGCGTGAAAATCGCAGCATGTTCTATCTTCTGCGTTTTTCACGCAACGCAGGCCCCATAGAAGTGAATGGGGTTGCGTGAAAATCGCAAGCAAGTGCGGATGCGGTGCGATTTTCACGCACGGTTGCTAGGAGACTATCGGGATGGAGACCCGATCATTATTATTTTCCCTTATAACATGGTTATAAGGGAAAATAATAGCATTATGAATACAGAATGCAAAGTAAAATAGCACTGGAGGGGTTAAAAAAAAAAAAAAAAAATTTTTTTAACTCTCCTTAATCCACTTGCTCGCGTAGCCTGGCATCTCCTTGTGTCTCCTTTGTTGAAAGACCTGTGGTGAGCATTAATTATAGTTCAAGGACCTGTGATGACGTCACTCCGGTCATCACATGGTACGTCACATGATCTTTTACCATGGTGAAAGATCATGTGACGTACCATGTGATGACCAGAGTGACGTCATCACAGGTCCTTGAACTATAATTAATGCTCACCACAGGTCTTTCAACAAAGGAGACACAAGGAGATGCCAGGCTACGCGAGCAAGTGGATTAAGGCGAGTTAAATTATTATTTTTTTAACCCCTCCAGTGCTATTTTACTTTGCATTCTGTATTCAGAATGCTATTATTTTCCCTTATAACCATGTTATAAGGGAAAATAATACAATCCACAGAACACCGATCCCAAGCCCGAACTTCTGTGAAGAAGTTCGGGTTTGGGTACCAAACACGCACGATTTTTCGCACTCGCGCGGAAAAATCGCGGGTGTTCCCGCAACGCACCCGCACATTTTTCCGCACCGCCCGTGTGAAAGAGGCCTAAATGTTTCAGTATGCAGTAACCCTGAACCAAATGCTTCTGTTGATTTGCAGAAGATTCAGTGCTGTATCATAGGTGCATGTTTTAAGTTAAGTAAGCTATTATAACTGGAGGATTTTTTTTGTGATTCAGTCTTGTAACAGAATGCATCAATTTAATAAAAATTAAATCGCTACCAGGAGGAACAAGGAAAATTGGGAATGTGAGGTTTTGATACTTCAAAAAATAAACTTGTTGGAAACAGTGGAACATGACTGCGTGTGCCTCAAGCTTGCAGATCTGGCTGTATGTGTAGAGGAGAAGCAAGCCTGGTTAGTAGCATCCAGATGGATATCAGCAGAGCGAAAAATATTTGTGCTGTTCGACTAAATGCTGTCTTAGCTAGTCTATGAAGGATCATTTTAAACATTTTTTATAGAGAAGTACATGCCTATCTTCAATGTTTACTACCTATGAGGGCTAAGGAGCCCACAGTTGCCGTGTCCTGCTGAGCCATATATAATATATCAATTTCCACATGGTATGTAAATTCATTTTTAAATTATTCCTCCAAATAAATATTCTTCCATAGAATAAATGGTAGAATCAGTTTTTTTTCTTTTTGCATATCCCAGAAATAAAAGCTAATGCATGTATAATGTAACCCAAATTTTAATGACCAAAACTATATCGCAACCTACAATTAGATCTCCTATTTAAAAAGGTATGAGAATTCGTCAACACAAGATTATATATATTTTTTGGTTGGTTATTTATGCTCTGTTTAGCAAAATTGACCCCAGCAATTTTGTTTCAAAACTGCTTTGTTCCACATCCGCACCTTTATGGCTGTTTTTTGTGTATCCCTACTGTGTATAAAGACATTGTATTTTCTTGCAAGAGTATGTCCTGATTAGGCGAGCTTTTGTTCACTCTTGGCATGAATCATTAGCATTTCTTAGTTGTATAAATTTTAGATATCTTTTATTTTATTTTTTTATTATAAATCACTGACTAGCGTAAGTACCCGGCTTCGCATGGGTATATTTTATCTATTTCATTTAATGTTTGTGTGTGTTAAAATATATTGATAGTATCCACTATAAATGTGACATCTACAGTACCCTGCCCCCTTAACAGTGACCTCCACAGCGGATGCCGCTTTATTAGTTACCTCCACCGTTCCCTGCCCCCTTAACGGGGACCTCCACTGCAATCTGCCCCTGAACACTGATCTCCAGAGCGGACTATCCCCTTAACTGTGACCTCCACAGCAGCCTGCCACTAGGGTGGCCAGAGGTCTGGTTTTAGCCCTGACAGTCCAGCTTTCAAATTCCCTGTTTTCTGGACACAGGGATGTCCTTTTGAACAGCTCACTCTCAGACAGCAGCACTGTGCTGTCTGAGTGTGAGCTGCAGGGAGAAAGTCACCCTTCCTCCCACCCCTGCAGCTGACAGAAGTTGATTTTTACCTACATTTTGTTTTCTAAATCCCAGTCTGCTGTGGAGTGGGAGGGGGTGTGGCTTAGCAAGGCCTGGGTTTAAGTCAGTCTTTTGTGGGTGTCCCCTTAACTGTGACCTCCACAGCACTCTGGTCCCTTAACAATGTCATCCACGGTGCTCTGCCTCTTTAAAGCTGACCTACAGTAGTGAAGAAAAATGGCTGGGTTGTTATGGAAACCTGGAGTAAAACTGTGTATGTGGAGACTAAGTAAGGGCCTGCTAGCTTCTATTGGCTGATAAGGATCATGTGACTAGGCTTCTATTGGCTAATGCACTTTTTGGGAATATTTCACGAACGGTACGTGTTAGAGAGCGGAGACCCTGTCTAAAACCTTCCCAGACACCTGATGTACCTGTGTGTCAAATTTCCTGATTGTAAATGCGACGGTGTGAATTCTTTTAGTGGACATACACACATACATACCCAGCTTTATATATTAGATTGATCTAGCCTTTGGAAAGATCATCTGATTTGAAATGAATAGGGCTGTGGGAACAGCAAGAAGGCCGCACTGCTGCCTTTTCAAACAGCTGATCTGTGGGGGTTCCGGGTGTTGGACTCCCGCTGATTAGATGCTGATGATCTATCCACAGGATAGCTGATCAGTAATATAAAGTTACAGAACCCCTTTAAGGGTCCATTCACGCGCCCGCAAAATGGGTCCGCATCCGTTCTGCAATTTTGTGGAACTGGTGTGGACCCATTCATTTTCAACGCGGCCACATAAGATGCGGACAGCACAGTGTGCTGTCCGCATCCGCACTTACGTTCCGCGGCCCCGCAAAAAAATAGAACATTTCCTATTCTTGTCTGCAGCCACGGACAAGAAAATACATTTCTATTATAGTGCCTGCCATGTGCGGTTCGCAAAATGCAGAACGCACATGGCTGTTTTTTGCAATTTGTGGACCTCCAAAACAGTTGGGGACGTGGACCCTTCGTGTAGAGCAGGAATTATACCAGGAATTGGAACCAGAGGTAAATGGAAGGTAATTCCAGTACCCATACTACCTTTTTTTTTATTTTTCTTCCACCTAAATCTTAAACAAAATATTTTATTTTGTAGTCACTATTGTCACTTCCATATTCCTCAAAATATTTCAGTACCCTAATATTCCTACACTAAGTAAGAAACTATTTCACATCATCCCTTCTATCCCTTTCATCTGGATACCTCTGCTGAAAACCCAAGCACTAAAACCTTCCCCTCTAAGCACGCTCAGCCAGCTCATGCTCCATCCTACTCATACCTTCTATCACTCTCTTCTGACTGCTGGGGACAGATCACTAGTCCTGGACCCCTTCAAATAATCCCTACTATCTTCTCGTCTGTTGCTGAGCCCCTACCACTAACTACTCCCATACCCATTCACCTGACCCCTGCTCACCCAGTCTCTATCCCGAGTATTATGGAACTTGTGTTACATTTGCAATAAACTTTCCTAGGTCCACAACCTCTTAATTTCCCAGAAACTTGCCTTCCTTGGTCTCACAGAAACCTGGCTGACACCCACTCTCCCTGCCAAAATCTCCTATGGACAAATCCTATATACCCACACATCCCAGACAGACATGATAGGAGGAGGCCGCCAACTCCTATCAAGTAACTACTTCAACCCATCTCCACCCTTCCTCAACCTCCCTTCTTTCTAAATCCACTTTGTCCTCATCTTTTCTTCCTCCAAATAGCTTTCATCTACCGTGCACCAGGTTCTGCTACTGCCCTTTTTGACCACTTCAATACCTGGCTGCTACACTTCCACTCTGTCGATGTTCCCAACATCATGGGCTCAGTTCATCATCCCTGTTGACACACAACTGCTTCCAAATACCTGTCTTACTTCCTCCTTTAGCCTCACACAGTGGTCCTCCACAGCCACCTAAAGAGATGAACATACACTAGATCTTATTATCTTCACTCACATCTGCTTCCAGTCTAATCTCTCAACTCTCCTCTCCCCCTTTCTGACCACAATCTTTTTGCATTCTCATCTACTCTGTTAAATTGCCTTCACCACACTTGCACACCTTCTGTTTTCTATAACACCACAATTATTTTAGCCTCCGACTGTCACTGCTTTCTCACACAGCAGAACCTGTCAAATCAATTGACAACACTGTAGGGTTGTTTCGATACCAAAATTTTCATTTGGTTTCGATACCATAAAGTATTGCGATACTCTATACCATTCCATACCACACACAAAAATGCCCAAAAAGCTGCGTGCATTCTGCATTTTATGGAACGTCTCGCCCATAATTGAACAGTCCTATTCTATTTTTTGAGGGGGCAAGGTGACAAAAAACTGAATTCTGCAGGTTTTTTTTTTTGTTTTTTTTTTCTGTTATCGTTCGCCGTATAGGAGTTTTTTTATATTTTAATAGTTTGGACTTTTTAGACATGGCGATATGTAATGTTTGTTTGTATGTAAAATATTTTTTATATATAAAATTGGGAAAGTGGGTGATTTATACTTTTACTTTTTATTTTATTTTAACTATTGCCATTAGGGGCTAGAACCTGGGATCTTTTAATCCCTTGTCCTAGCCACCCTAATAGATCTCTGTTAGGGTTAATAGGACTTCACTCTCCCTGCTGCCCTGTGCATAATGCACACCGCAGCAGGGAGCTTACAATGGCAGCCAGGCTTCAGTAGTGTCCTAGCTGCTATGGTACCCGATCGGAGCCCCAGGATTACACTGCTGGGGCTCTGATCAGAACGGCCACTGTACCACCAATGAAGAGGAGGGGAGACTGGACCCTGTGGCCACTGCCACCAATGATTTTAATCCTGGGGGGGCCGCACTGCGCCACCAATGATAATTAACCTTTAATACAGATACAGGTGCCGGCGGTACTCTCCTCCTGTATTTGTATTAAAGGTTAATTATCATTGGTGGCACAGTGGCCAGGCACCTGCTATGCTGGCTGCTTGACTCTGGGGAGTACACTCAGGAGGAGGAGGCTGCTGCCGTTTGCCGAGCTCACTAGCTCCGACGGTCAGCAGTGTATTCCCTCCCCCGTCCCACCGCCTGCTTTAATTAATATCAGCACATTTATTGGTGGCAAAGGTGCGGGCAGCATCAGAGCCTGCTCACTTCATTGGGCTCAGCGCGGCCGTGTCATAGGAGGGAGGCACTCCCTCGTTCACTGTCTGCGCGAGCACAATAAGAGAAGAGTCTAGTATCGAAAAAATGAGCATCCTGATACTGAATCAATACTGGCATAAAAGTATCGAATGGGTATTGAAAGTTTGATGCCCGAAACAACTCTAGTTTTGGCACACTTACCAGACCTACTGAGACAAGCTTTCAGAGCTGAAGAAAACACACTCCATTGAGGACTTCACCACGTACAAACACGCTGTTAAATTCAAGTCTGCGCTCTCCTCTTCTAAACAGGAATACACTCCTCTTGTCATCTTTGCCACAATCCCAAACAGTTTAATACCCTTTAAAGAGAATGTATCCATAAAAATAACATCTTATTTAAACCACATTTTAGGGAAAGCATTGTTAAATAAATGTTGCAGAATATTTATTTTCCTCCATGCCACTATACAAAAAACAATTCTTAACAATTATAGTTTTTACCCTGGCCACTAGAGCATTATAAAGAGAAAACCTACTGTTCTTAAAGGGGTTGTCCCAAGAAAAATATTTTAGTTTTCAAACCAGAATCTGAATACTTTGTAATTGCGTGTAATTAAACATTTAGCATAGCCACTGAGTTGTAAAATGTATCTTTATAGCTCGACCTGCATTTTTTTTTCTTTCTTATTTCTTTGACCTGCTCACTGAGAAGGCCGCACATGCTCAGTTTCATCCATGGACACGCCCCCTGAGCCGCAGCGGAAAAGACTCTCCTTGAGCTGACAACTTGATATAAATCTAGCAGAGCAGTGAATGGGGAGATCTGTGGATCCATGTGAGGTACAGGGCTGGTTCTAGCTTTGTTAGAGATTGTAATGTACTAAATGACGTCTGATTAAAAATTTTTATATTGGTCATTGGATAAGCCCTTTAAGGTCCCTTTACACAGGACAGTTCATTAGGCGATTGTCAGGAAGGAAACATTTCCTTCCCGGCAGTTTCCTGCTCTTCAGTGAAGGAGACGGCTGCATTTACATGCAGTGATTTCCTCCACCGTATGGGGAGGAGCAATTGCTAATGCCATCAATTGTCCCCATACAGAATCATTGTTTGTTGGCAGCAGAGGCTGTTTTGATACCACAATCTGCTGCCCTGGAACATTGAGGAGTTTGCACCAACAATCCTTATCTCATCAGGTAATCGGTGGCACCTTTACACTGCCAGATAATCGCTAACGAGCGTTCCTATGAACACTAGTTGGTGATTCTCTGCCAGTGTAAAGGGCCCTTTAGGTATCTCAGGTTTTACCAGTGCTGTGCAGTTTAGTGTGGGTTTATCAGAATCCCTGTCTTATAACTGCAGGGAGGGCATACAATGGCAGATGACAGCTCCATTGTACTACTGAAGTATCTATTCAGATTTCACACCATACACAGACCACTGTGAGGCCACAAACGGCCTCCTTTCCATATATTTGCCAATCACAGCCCCCCTTATATTTCACAGCCACAGCCTGCTTCCCTTACAACTGCCAGTTACAGCCCTCTCCATATTTTCCAGCAGGAGCCCCCCATATTAGCCAGCCATAGCCCCCTTCCTCATATTTGCCACATACAGCCCCCATATTTCCCAGCCACAGTCTCCTTTCCTTCCCAAACAATTGCCAGCAAAGCCCCCATATTTGTGCCCTCCATAATTGCTTGCAGCAACCCCTCGTATTTGGTAGCAGCATCCCCCCATATTAGCCAGCCCCAGGCTCCTTCCCTCACAATTGCTAGCCGTGACCCTCCATATTTGGTAGCAAAAGCCCCTCATATTAGCCAACCACAGCCTGGTTCCCTCAGTTGGCAGCCACAGCTCCCTTTCTCATATTTGCCACATACAGCTCCCATATTTGCCAGCCACAGCTTCCTTCCCTCACAATTGCTAGGCACTGCCACTTATATCATATTTGCATGTCACAGCCCTAAAATGAAAGTTAATAAAAGTAAAAAAATAATAATAAAAAAAAAAAATATATATATATATATATATATATATATTTTTAATAAATATTTAATCAGTTATTAAACCAAAATAGTGACACCTCGCCACCTGTTCCCTTGACCCAAGCCCATCCCACTTTCTCTAACCACTATAGTTATGCCTGCCCTAACCCACCTCAACCTATCAATATCAACTGGTGTCTTTTTTTTTTTTTTTTTTCTTCCTTTTTTTAAACATGCCACCATCACAACCATACTCAAAAGCAATCCCTGGACCCATTTTTATCCAGCTATCGCCCCATCTCGCTATTCCCATTTTCATCAAAAAACATATAAAAAATGTCCAACTTCCCACCTCTCATCCCACTCACTCTTTGATCTGCTACAATCCATCTTCTGACAGAATCACTCCACTGATACTGCCATAACCAAATCTGCCATGGATATGCTAGCTGCCAGTGCTAAACGTGATTACTCTGTCCTCCTCCTTGGCTTGTGCATTGCCTTTCTCAGTCAGTCACTCTTGTTGCAGACTCATCTTCTCTTTGCATCTGAGACCTGCCCCTCTCCTGGAGCTCTTTGGGCCTCACTGGCAGAAATTTCAGCGTTTTCTCATTCATACAATACTTCCTCATAACACCCAACAAATCTATTCTCAACTCCATTAACCAGTTAATCCACCTCTCCCCTCTTTCTCATCTGCCTCCCCTGTACTAATCCCTTTACTGGCAAAATCCATTCAAGATACTACATATAAGGATGTCCACAATCTGTCCTCTTACATCTCTGACCTGCTTTCCTGATACATCCCCACATGTAATATTTGATCCTCACAAGACTTCCTTTTCCTTTTTTCTGTTTTTTGCCTACAAGATTTCTCATGTGCATCCTCCATACTCTAGAACTCACTATCCCAGCCCTCTCCCCCAGTATCCACACCTTCGAAAGCATCCTTAAAACCCACCTCTTACGCCTCATTCACACATACATGGATTTTCACGGACCACGGTCCGTGAAAACCAGTCTTGAGGGCACGGCGTCATTGGTTTCTTTCAGCAGGACAGGTTTTCACGGACCGTCAATGTGTGAATGAGGCCTTAAGGAAAGCCTACAACCTTTAATAAGCATGCAGCCACCACACAGAAGGATGAGCAGCTTTTACCCTCACCTGCATTGTCCTTCCACTTTCCCTTGTTGATTAAGCTTTTGCAACCAATGTCCTCTCCTCCTTTGTACCAGTCTGTTATCAAGTTCATGCACGTCGTACTTGGGTTTTTATTATACCCTCTCAGATGTACAGCATCATGGAATTAATGGTGCTTTTGAATAAATAATAAAAACCTGTTATGCAAAAGCTATGGGATGAAAAATATACTTCTTTGGTATTGCCTCATTTGTATCAACCTGCATAATAAAGTGAACATGTTAGCCCATTCCCAGTGTTCTTGGGATGTTGTCTTTCAGGATCACAATTACTCAGAAGCTGTGTTATAGCTGGGAGGAGCTTACTGTTTCACAGACACCTGCCACTAGTGTCTGTGATCGGAGAAAACTAAGATGTTGTCAATTTACATTTTCATCTTGGCAGCTGCTCCTGGTGACTGGACCCCCCCTTCTTGCCCTGTGTTGAGATTATAGGAGCAGTTTTGGTTATGATAAAACATTGCAGTCATCCGACTTGCATATTTAAGTCCCTTAGTGCTGAAAATAAAGTTAAAAGGTAATGTTTTAAAACAAAAAAAATGTTTAATCGACCCCCATTTTGCACATATAAAAATAAACAAATAATTGGTATCTGCGTCAAATGCTTAAACTGTTAAAATATATAAAGTATTTATCCTGTAGGTGAACACCATAACAAGGTAAAAAAAAAAATCCAAATGACCGTTCGCCATATTTGGTCACTTCATCTGACAAATTGAATAGTGATCAAAAAGTCACATACCTGAAAATGTTTTCAATAAAAACTACAGATCGACCATGAAAATAAGCCCTTACACAGCTCAGTATACAAAAATTTAAGAAGTTAAAAATTTTATTGCAAATCTATGAAACAATAATATAGCAATGGTGCATTTTTTCTAATGCTACCTCATTAGTATTTTTCCTAGTTTCCAATATATCAGTATATTATAAGGAATATTAAAAGGGTTGACTAGTTCCATGATATGATGACCTTTAACCCCTTCACACATTGTTACGTAAATGCTTCTTGCCGCATCCTCACGTGCATGTACGTGATGTGATCTTGCACGGGCCCAGCTGTATCCGCCATTATCGCTGTATGCGGTGATGCTGGCGGATCAACCCTTTCACATGCTGCGGTCAGCACAGGCATCGGGGCCTGCCAGCCAAGCCCAGGAGATCCAGCCTGAGGCAACTCTCAGCGTCTTACTGTGTCTTAGGCCTCTTTCACACTACCGTTTTTTTTTTTTCCGTTTTGCATGTATTCCGTTTGCATTCCGTTTCCGTATTTCCGTTTTTCCGTTCCGTTGAAAGATAGAACACGTCCTATATTTGGCCGCAAATCACGTTCCGTGGCTTCATTAAAGTCAATGGGTCCGCAAAAAAACCGGAACACATACGGAAATGCATCCGTATGTGTTCCGTTTCCGTTCCGTTTTTTTCTGAACCATCTATTGAAAATGTTATGCCCAGCCCAATTTTCTCTATGTAATTACTGTATACTGTATATGCCATACGGAAAAACGGAACAGAAAAACGGAACCGAAACGGAAACAAAAAAACGGATCCGTGAAAAACGGATCCGTGAAAACGCTGAAATGGACATACTGTAGTGTGAAAGAGGCCTTACAGAGTGTATTGTACTGAATTGAAACAGGGATCAAACTCTGAAAATGTGAAGTCCCACAGTGGAACAAATAAAGTGAAGTTTTGTTTTTTTTTCTAATAAAAAAATTAAAGTTTCAAGTAAAAAACAAAACAAAATGGTGTTTAAAATAAAAAAACATATTAGGTATTACCGCATCTGTAGTCATCTTCTCTATAAAACGATCACATGATCTATCCCCTCAGGTGAACGCTGTAAATAAAATAAAAACTGTACAAAAAATTCAATTTTTTTTTGTCACCATACAAGATCAAAAAGACATATGCACCCCAATATAGTACCAATCAAACCGTCATCTCTTCCTGCAAGAAATTAGCCCCTACATAGGACAATCGCCCAAAA